>NW_028098115.1:666493-1138214 GCF_014824575.4 Sturnira hondurensis
CTTGAAAAGAATGTGTGGTCTTCTGTTCTCATGTGGAGTCGTCTAGAATTGTCAGTCAGGTCAAGTTGCTTGGTCATGTTGTTCATGTCCATCTACTGTATCCCTTCTAGTGTTCTGCCTACTTGTTCTATCAAGCACTGAAAGGGAAGTGTACTGAAATGTCTAACTATAGTTGTAAATTTGTTTATTTCTCCTTCCAGTTCTTCAGATTTTGCCTCATGTATTTTGAAGTTCTATTATTAGGTACATAAACACTTAAGATTGTTATGCCCTGTTAAACAAAAATGTTTAACTTCCATGGCTGAAAGTCTCCCAAAAAGAAAGGGTTTATTAAGCCATTCCTAGCAAAAGAAGAAGGAGAAGACCAGTCTTCTGGGGCATGGAGTCTAAACCACCAGCAACATGGCTAAATAGGAAGGATGTGTGTTCAACATCCAGGAGTCTTCGAGTGTTTTTATACATCAAGTAGTGGAGAGAAAGATGTAAGCTGTTCTGAAAGAATTTACATCAGCTATAGACAACAGGGATGGGAGAAGCTGAAGAGGAACTAGTTCTGGGAAGGGCACAACAATGTCCCCAAAACTCACGTGTGAATAAGAAGCAAAGGCTCCTGTAGTTTGACTGCACCCAGCTATTCTTTTTTGTGGATAATCACAGAAAGAGCCACCTGGAAACTAATCCTAAATTTAACAGATATACAGGGATGTGAGCAGTCTTTTGTTAGAGCTGGTCCACAGCTATTCACAGGCTGTTTTGTCTCTTTCTCTTGCCACTGTAATTTTACTTTAGACATCTCAGAATTTTTTTCTTGTCAGTCCTCTTTGATAAATTTACCCATTTTCCATTATAAAATGACCTTCTTGATACCTGCTATTTTTTTGTTCTGAAATATATTTTCTGATATTATCACTACAGTTCTATGTTTATTATTTCTAGCATAGTGTATTTTTTCCATCTCTTTACTGTTAACCTCTTTATTTTCAACTTTTCTGTGCCATTGTGTTTGCAAAACTTCCCCAAGCAGACCTGAAATCTGGGTGTTCTAAGATAATGATATGCCTGGAATATGGACTTCAGATCTATCTTGTGACACAGTAAAAACTCAGGGGCCTTAGCAGAAGAGCTGGCATACGCTAGACAGAAGTCAAGCAAACTTCGTGAATGGCAACTTTGGAAAGGTTGGAATGGGGTCCTCATCCCAGTCAGATGGTACAATAGGAGACTGAAGGACTGTGGAGATCTGAACAGGGGTAATTGTTACATTGATAAAGTGCAGCTGTGTCTTTTTCTCCATGCAGCCACTATCTTTATGCAGTTAATTTTTCATGTCTTTTATGTAGTATGGTAAAGGAATTTGTGTCCTTCATTTGTGTCTGTTAGCTTGTTTCACATTAAGCTCATTTTGGGAGCCAACATTCAAAGTTTCAAGTGTGGCTTTTGTAAACAGCATATATCTAGAATTTTCTCTTTTAACTAATCAGAATATCTCTTTTTATGGAGGTAAGACTTGGAGGGTTGGCTTTTTTCTGTATATATATCATTATTATTTAAACATTTTTATTGTCGGTGACTTAAAACAACAGAAATTTATTTCTTCATGGGACTTTTTTTCTGGAAGGAACAGGTTCAAAGCCAAGGTGTCTTTAGGGCCATAGTCCCTCCAAAGGCTCTAGGAGGAAATGAATCCTCTCTCACCTCTTCCAGCTTCTTGTGGCTCCAGGTATTCTTGGCTTGTGGCAACATCATTTCATTCTTTCTGTGTCTTCACGTGGCCTCTCCTCTGTGTGTGTGCCTTTTCTTTTCTCTCTTATTGGATTTGGGGCATACCTGAGTAATTCAGATGACCCATCTCAAGATTTTTAATTCAATTACATTTACAAAGACTTTCCCTTCCTTCCTTCCTTCCTTCCTTCCTTCCTGCCTGCCTGCCTTCCTTCCTTTCTCTCTTTCTTTCTTTTAGATTTTTTAAATTTATTTTTAGAGAGAGGGGAAGGGAAGAAGAAAGAGAGGGAGAGAAACATCTATGTGTGGTTGCCTCTCACACACCCCCTCCTGGGGACCCGGCCTGCAACACAGGCATGTGCCCTGACTGAGAATCAAACTGGTGACCCTTTGTTTCCCAGTCCGATGCTCAATCCACTGAGCCACACCAGCCAGGGCTCTTTTTCTTAATAAGGTAACGTTCACAGGGTCTGGGTATAAGGACATGGACTTATTTTGGAAGGGACCATCTTTTTTTCTTTTCTTCATCTCCTTTCCCTCCTTCTCCTCCCTCCCTCCTCTTCCTCCTTCTTATTCTCGTTCATCTTTCTCTGCCTCATATTTTTACAATTTTGAGGGCTTTCTGATATATTAAACTTATTTTTACAACTCACTTCGATTTTTCCATTTGTCATAATTATTCCAATTTGCTTTCTTCTCTCACTCTCTGACCCTGTTCCTGATTCCTTTTGGATAAGTTTTCTCTGCTTTTCATTGCACACATATTCCCTTCTAGTGATTCCTCTCTATTAGTAGCTATCTTTAAATATTTAACAATCATATTTGATTTAATAAAGTCTATCAAATATGCTTAATCCATGAGTTCATAATGAAATTTAAATAAATTAAATATATGATTTATTGACACAACAAATTATCCCAAGTTTTAGAATTTTAAATTAATAAACACTTAGTACCTTATACTTTGTGGAAGTGACATAGTCTAACTTCTGCAATAGTCTGTTAGCTACACAGGTCAGCTCTGTTAACTGTGGGAGTAAACTATACAAAAGCATTAGTATCAGGAGGGGCCATCTTGAAGTCTGCATGTTCACCTTACATGCAAAATTTACTCACCCCCTCCCAAGACCCCTAAAAGTCACATCCCATTACAGTATCAGCTCGAGGTCCATAATCGCGTGATCTAAACATGTACAGGTATGGATGAAAGCTTGTCAGGTACAATTTTTTACACAGAGTCTCTCCAGTACAATTTCTCTCAATCATAAAACTAGTCAGCTAAACCTATAAGTTACATCTGGCTTCTACATGCACACATATAATGCCAGGACAGGTATAAGATAAACAACATAAGATGGGAAAAATGGGAGGGGCAAGGTAGGCAGACAATAGTCATTGAAAAATAAAAATTTTGAAATCCACTAGGGTATTTGTTGGTAATCCTTTGATTAGCATTCGAGTCCTGGGAACGATTGTCTGTGACTTTTAGCTCCACCTCTGAGATCCTGGGTCTGCCCCACTGAACTATCATCGTCCTTCCTCTTATGTGAAAGCAAGTCCGTGTTTGCAGCTGAGTAGTCTCAGCTGGCTTCAGGCCTGAGAAGTTTTGGGATTGAAAGGCTTCTTTTCAATTTCTACTGCCTTACAGTTCAAGATGCTGGTGGTTCTACCACTTTGAGAGTCTTCTATGAATCTTATTAGAATTTTTTCTTTTTTTAAATTATTTTATTTTATTTTTTAAAGATTTCATTTATTTATTTTTAGAAAGAGGACAAGGGAGGGAGAAGAGTGGGAGAGAAACATCAATGTGTGGTTGCTTCTCATGTGCCCCCTACTGGGGACCTGGCCTGCAACCCAGGCATGCGCCCTGACAGGAAATCAAACCAGGGACCCTTTGGTTCACGGGCCCACACTCAATCCACTGAGCTACACCATCCAGGACCCCATTCATGATTTTAAAAATTTTTGCAAACTAATGATTAAAAAAATGTCTGTAATCTAACAAAAGAAAAGTACAAAAACCTTAGAGAAAATGTTTTATTTATTGGCTTTTAAAGCCAATAAAAGTTTTCTCCTCAAGGTCAAGAATGGAGCAGTGTGCTCTGGCTGGTGTAGCTCAGTGGATTGTGTGAACCAAAAGATGGTTGGTTCCATTCCCAGTCAGGGCACATGCCTAGGTTGTAGGCCAGGTCCCCAGTTGAGGACACATGAGGGACAACCACACATTGATGTTTCTCTCCCTCTCTTCCTCCTTCTCTTCCCCTGTCTCTAAGTAAATAAATAAAATCTTAAAAAAAAAAGAATGAAGCAGTGTTACCCTCTATCACTATTTTGGTTCCCAGGCCAGCACTCGATCCACTGAGCCACACCAGCCAGGGCCTCTATCACTATTTTGATTCCACATTAAACTGAACTTTTTCTATTCAATAGTATATAATAAAGCAAGAAGAAACATAGAGGTATTGAAAGAGAAGAAATAAAACTTCCATTTTTCCTAGACAATATGATTATATACATAGAAAATTCAAAATGAATCTACAGAATTAATAAGTAAACTTAGTAAGGACCTGAATACAAAGTCAGCACATTAAAAAATAAGTCATTGGAAAAACAATTAGAATATGAAACATCTTAAATGATAGCATGTATATCAGTATCCAAAATATATAAATTCTAATAAAGGATGTGTATAACTTCTATGCTGAAAACTACTAAGTAATATTAAAACAATTAGAATAGACCTAATAAATGGAGACAATTTTTTTAAAGATTAGAAGACTCAAAATTATAAAAACTCATTCCATTTTGATCTATAGATTCCATTCAGCTCCACTTAAAATCCCAGAAGCTGCAAGCTGACTTAAAAATTTTGTGGCAGGTGTTTTTTAAGAAGCCCTCCACAAATCCTCTCTTAAGCCAAAGGACTGGCAAAGGGTGGCCTCGTAGGGTAGAAAAACGTCTGATAACAGTCACACTACATCAGCAAACTGCTAAGGCAAAAACTGCAGTCAGCAGAACTGAACGAGGAGACAGACTTCCACCCCGTCTCGCACTAATGAGGCACCATTCTCCCCCCGACATCAGCAGAGGCTTAGTGAAGAGTCTTGACTTCATCCCTGCCCGACAGTAGCAAAGTGCCCCTGCTCTGTACCCGTGGTGGTGGAGGCTGAATCAGGAGTCTAAGCTTCTACCTACATCCAGCAGTAATGATAAGCCTCTCTCCCCGCACAGCAGCGGCTGAGTGGGGAGCACGGACTTGCAGTCCCACCTAGTGGTAGAGAGAGGTGTCCTCCCTGTTCCCGGCAGCAAGGTGTCAGTGTAGGCCTGTTGAAATGTGAGATTTAAGGAAGGTCCGTAAAACAGCCACAAAATAATATTCATTATGTCCAGGGTACCGCAAAAAATCAACGGCATCCCAAGAACCAAGGAAATCCTTGATTTCAGTGAGGCAGCAGATGCGAACACCAAGACAACACAAAGGTTGGAATTATCTGATGCCCACTTTAAAGCAGCCCTCATGAAAATGCTTCAATAAGCAATTACAAATGTGCTTAAAACAAGTGAAAAATAGAAAATCTCCGTAAAAATAAAGGAAATATAAATTAGAACCAAATAACAATTTTAGAATACAATTTTATTGTATTTTAAAAACACAATAACATATACCAAAAGGGAGGGTGGAAGCAAGGGAGGGAGGGGGGTTTGGAGGGGGTGGGGGGGAGGTTTGGGGGAAAATACAGAAAATTGTAATTGAACAGCAATAAAATAATTAAAAATGAATAAATAAACTACAATAATAACTGAAATTTAAAACTAACTGGATGGGCTAAATAGTATACAGAGACGACAGAGAAAAGAATGTGTGAACAAAATATTCTATAGGAAAACAGGAATTACCTTATTTTGCCAACATACTGGGATAAAAGAAACTGAAAAGAATTCTCAGGTAGTTGTGAGACAATAACAAAAGATTTAACATTTGTGTGACTAGTGTCTCCAAAAGATAACAGAAGTAGAATTGGAACAAAAATAATTTTTTAAAAATAATGGTTGAACCCTCGCTAGTGTGGCTCAGTGGTTGGAGTGTCATCTCATAGAAGGGTCACCGGTCCAATTTCCAGTCAGGGCACATACTTGGGTTGTAGGTTTGCTTCCTGGCCAAGGCACATACAGGAGGCAACTCACTGGTACCTTTTCTCTCACATCAATGTTTCTCTCTCTCTCCCTTCATGTCTCTCTAGAAGTAATAAAAAAGGTCCTTGGGTGAGGATAAAAAAAAATAATNTTTGTGTGACTAGTGTCTCCAAAAGATAACAGAAGTAGAATTGGAACAAAAATAATTTTTTAAAAATAATGGTTGAACCCTCGCTAGTGTGGCTCAGTGGTTGGAGTGTCATCTCGTAGAAGGGTCACCGGTCCAATTTCCAGTCAGGGCACATACTTGGGTACCTTTTCTCTCACATCAATGTTTCTCTCTCTCTCCCTTCATGTCTCTCTAGAAGTAATAAAAAAGGTCCTTGGGTGAGGATAAAAAAAAATAATGGCTGAATTTTCCCTAAATTTGGTGACAAGCATAACCCTAGAGACTGAAGAAGCCTAAGCCTAATAAACACCTAACAAGAATATCTGAAGAAATCAATGTCTAGAGCATTATAATCATATTTCTGAAAACTAAGAATGAGAAGAACATCTTGAAAGCAGCCTGAGAGCGAAGATGCATTACCTAAAGGGGAACAGCAATTGAAATGACAGAAGTCTTCTCATGGTATACCATGGAGGCCAGAAAAAAATGGCACATTTTTCAAATGCCGAAACATTGGTCAACAATGAATTATATATACAGGGAAAATAACCTTCAGGAAGGAATATAAGAGAAAGGCATTTTCATATGAAGGAAAACTAAAACTTGTTGCTAGCAAACTTACCCTAAAAAATGGATAAAGAAAGTTCTTGAAACAGAAAGAAAATAATAAGGGAGATATCTGGGAACATTAGTAATGAAGAATGGACAATGGTTAAACATTCTTTTTTAAAAAATATGTTTTATTGATTGCACTATTACAGTTGTGCCAATTATTCCCCTTTTGCTCCCCTCTATTGGTTCCTGCCATTCCCTCTGGCTATGGGCCCCCACCTTAGTTCATGTCCATGGGCCGTGCATATAAGTTCTGTGGCTACTCTATCTCCTATACTGTTGTTAACACCCCCTGTCTATTCTGTACATATCAATTTGTACTTCTTAATTCCTGAATATTTTCCTCCATCCTCCCCCTTCCACCTCCCAACTGATAACTCTCCAACTGATCTCCATATTTACGATTCTGTTTCTGTCTGCTTGTTTGTTTAGTTTTTCAGATTCAGTTGTTGATAGTTGTGAATTTGTTGCCATTTTAATGTTCATAGTTTCGATCTTCTTTTTCTTAAATAAGTCCCTTTAACATTTCATAATAATGGTTTGGTGGTAACAAACTCCTTTAGCTTTACTGTACCTGGGAAGGATATTATCTGTCCTTCAATTCCCAATGATAGTTTTGTTGGATAGAGTAGTCTAGGTTGTGAGTCCTTGCTTTTCATCACTTTGAATACTTCTTGCCAGTTCCTTTTCTAGCCTGAAAAGTTTCTTTTGAGAAATCAGCTGACAGTCTTATGGAAACTGATTTTTAGGTAACTTGCTGCTTTTCTCTTGCTGCTTTTAATATTCTCTCTTAGCCCTAGGTGGCGTTGCTCAGTGGATTGAGCATGGGCCTGAGAACCACACGATTGTGGTTTAATTCCCAGTCAGGGCACATGCCTGGGTTGCAGGTCAGTTCCCAGCAGGGGACTCACAAGAAGCAACCATACATTGATACTTCTCTCCTTCTCTCCTTCCCTTCCCCTCTAAAGATAAATAAATAAAATCTTAAAAAAAGATTCTCTCTTTATCTTTAACCTTTGGCATTTTAATTGTGATGTGCCATGAAGTGGGCCCCTGTGTCCATCTTGTTTGGGACTCTCTGTGCTTCCTGGATTTGTATGTCTATTTCCTTCACCAAATTAGGCAAGATTTATTTCATTATTTATTCAAATAAATTTTCAATTTCTTGCTCTTTCTCTTCTCCTTCCAGCACCCTTATGATTCAAATGTTGGTACATTTGAAGTTGTCCCAGAAGCTCCTTGCCCTACCCTTGTTTTCTTGGATTCTTTTCTCTTCTTGTTCTGATTGGTTGTTCTTTGCTTTCTTATGTTCCAAATCATTGATCTGATTCTTGGCTTCAGCCACTCTACTGTTGATTCCCTGCAATTTTTTCTATATTTCACTTAGTGCAACCTTCATTTATGCTTGCATCTTTTTTATGCTGTTGAGGTTCCCAGTGAGTTCCTTGACCAGCCTAATAACCAGTGTCTTGAACTCTGCATCTGATAGATTGCTTATCTCCTTGTTTAGTTCTTTTTCTGGAATTTTCATCTGTTCTTTCATTTGGGCCATTTTTCTTTGTCTCTTCATTTTGGCAGCATCCCTGTTTGTTTCTATGTATTAGGTAGAGCTGCTTTGATCCCCTGTCTTAGTAATATGGTCTATTATAGAAAAACGAACCCACATATATGATGGGGCCAGAGCCTTGGCTAATTGCCAGGGTATGGCAACCTGTGTGAGCCAGATTGATAGAGTCTCAGATATGGTGTTACTGCTGTGTGACTCTGTGTGGGAGACAGCTCAGAAAAGGGACTATGGCCACTGCCTGGCCTCCGGAGTTCTGTCTGGAAGGAAGTTGTCCCCTAGCCCTCAGCCTGATGCCAGACACTTTTGTTTCTCCCCATACACCACTGTGCCCTCCCAGCTGCTGTCCTGATGCTAGAGCCCAGCAGGAGTAGGAGGCATAAGTCCTAAGACCATTGCTGGCCCTTTAAGAGGAGACACCTGAGAATCCCACAGTTTCTTCTGATGTCCCGACTCCTACTGGTGTTTACAGCCAGAGGTTGTGGGGACTTATCTTCCCAGCACTGGAATCCTGGTCTGGGTGGTCTGGTGTGCGACTGAGATTCCTTGCTCCTGAAGTATCCCTCCCAATTTTTATCTACCACATCTGGGTATGGGACCACCCATTCCATGTTTCTGCAGCTCCACCTCTCCTACTTGTCTGGATGAATGTGACTTTTTTAGTTCCTTGGTTGTTGGATTTCCATACAGCTCAATTTTCTGATGATTCTGGGCTGTTTCATAATTTAGTTGTAATTTTTGCTGTAGTTTTGTGAGAAGGCAAGCCATGTTTACCTATGCCTCCATCTTGACTCCTTTTTGAATAAGGTTTTTAAAATTTTTTATTAATCATGGAGAGAGAGAGAGACATCACTATGTTGTTCCATTTATATATCCACTAATTTGTTGCTTTTTGTACATGCCCTGACTGGGGATCTAACTCACAAGCTTGGTATATCAGGATGATGCTCTAACCAACTGACTGCTCAGCCAAAGCTGCTATGTTCTTCTTGAGTTGTTTAAAAATTGTTTGAGAGACTTCCGCCAAGATGGAGGCATAGGTGGAAACACTGTGCCTTCTCCCACAACCAAGTTTGAATACAACAAAGGTTTGGAGAACAAAGACACAGCCAAAGAACAGAAAATTGAATTATACGGAAGTCCGACAACAACTAACCATTCAACCAGGATGGTAAGAGGGGCCGAGCCAGCAGCAGAGCAGGGTCTGGCAGGACAGATCCCCCGACCTAGGCACGCAAGTGGCCCGGACCCAGTCAGGGTGTGGGGCAGACTGACCACGGTCCCACATTCATGCACAGTGAGACGGACCATGCAGGCCCCAGGGGGCGAACCCAGTGGAGGGCTGATGGCGGTGGCACACTCGAGTGCAGTGGGACTAAACGCGCGGGCACAGGTGACAGTGGCAGCTGCCGCACCTGTGGGGGCCGAGGCGGGAGGCGGCAGACGGGACGCCATTGCTCCTCGTTGACCCACCCCCACATACAGCGTCACAACCCAGTGACTGAGTTGCCCTGCTCTGGTGAACACCTAGGGCTCCGATCCTGCTATGTAACAGGCACAAACAGCCCAAAAGATAGCACAAGAAGAGCTCAAAGTCCCAGAGCCAATAACTCTAAGCAACCGAGAAATTGCCAGCCTCTCAAAAGCACAGTTCAAGACACTGTTTATCAGGATGCTCACAGAACTGGTAGATTATAGTCACAAATTAGAGGAACATATGAAGGCTAAACTAATTGAACTGAAGGGAGATGCACAGGAAACCAATAGTGATGGAAAGGAAACTGGGACTCAAATCAATGGAATGGACCAGAAGGAAGAACGAAACATCCAACCAGAAAGGAATGAAGAAATGAGAATTCAAAAAAAATGAGGAGAGGCTTAGGAACCTCCAGGACATCTTTAAACGTTCCAACATCCGGATTATAGGGGTACCAGAAGGGGGAAAGAAACAGCCACGAGTGGAACACTTATTCGAACAAATAATAAAGGAGAACTTCCCCAATCTGGCAAAGGAAATAGACTTCCAGGAAATCCAGGAAGCTCAGAGAGTCCCAAAGACTCGAGAAGTTGGACCCGAGAAGGAACACACCAAGGCACATCATAATTACATTAGCCAAGACTAAAATGAAGGAGAGAATCCTAGAAGCAGCAAGGGATAAGGGGACAGTCACCTACAAAGGAGTATCCATCAGACTGTCAGCGGATTTCTCAAAAGAGACCTTACAGGCAAGAAGAGGCTGGAAAGAAGTATTCCAAGTCATGAAATCCAAAGACCTACAGCCAAGACTGCTTTATTCAGCAAAGGTTTCATTTAGAATGGAAGGACAGATAAAGTGCTTCTCAGATAAGGTCAAGTTCAAGGAGTTCATCATCATCAAGCCCTTATTATATGAAATGCTAAAGGGACTTATCTAAGGAAAAGAAGATGAAAAATATTAACAGTGAAAGGACAGCAAACTCACAGTTATCAACAACCACACCTAAAACAAAAGCAAACCAAGAGGACAGCTAGATCAGGAGTGGAACCATAGAAATGAAGAACACATGGAGGGTTAGCAACAGGGGGGTGGGAGGAGGAGAAGAGGGGAGAAGGTACAGAAAATAGCATAGACGGTAGGTAGAAAATAGATAGGGGGGAGGGCAAGAATAGTGGGGGAAATATAGAATCTAATGAACTTGAGACACGTGGTTATAAACTAAGGGGGGGAGAATAGTGGGGGAGGGAGTGTGCGGGTGGAGGGGAATGAAGGGGGGAATAGAACAACTGTAATGGTATAATCAATAAAATATATTTTAAAAAATAAAAATAAATAAATAAAATTTGTTTGATAGTTGAAGCAAAAATAAAATTGTCTGATGTGGTTCTTTATTTCCATAGAAGTAATATTTATAGCAATTATATTACAAAGAAGGAGGACAACATTATCTAAATCAGGTAGTTTTCAGAATTTCACTCAAAGTGGTAACTGTGATCAGTTTTGTATATAGTATGTAATATCTAGAGCAACCACTAAAAATAACTATAAAAATAGTTACACTAAAAACACTACAGAATCTCCCTGGATGGTGTAGCTCAGTGGATTGAGCTCAGGCCTGTGAACCACATGATCACGGCTGGATTCCTAGTCAGGGCACATGCCTGGGTTGCAGGCCAGTTCCCAGCGGGGGACTCACGAGAGGCAACCATACATTGATGTTTCTCTCCTTGTCTCCTTCCCTTCCTCTCTAAAGATAAATGAACAAAATCTTTTAAAAAAACATTATAGAATCTATTAACAAGTGAAACTGCAACCCATGGAATAAGAGAAAATATTTGACAGTCGTACAGATGATAAGGAATTGATATCCAGAATATATAAAGAACTCCTATAACCCAACAACAATAAAACAAACAACACAAAAAATGGCCAGCCCTGGCTGGTGTAGCTCAGTGGGTTGAGTGCGGTCCAGTGAACAACAAGATTGTGGTTCAATTCCGAGTCAGAGCACATGCCTGGGTTACAGGCCATTTCCCAGCAGGGGACTCATGAGAGGCAACCATACATTGATATTTCTCTCTTTCTCTCCTTCCCTTCCCCTCTAGAGATAAATAAATAAATAAAAATTTTTAAAAATTTTAAATGGGCAAAGGACTTGAATAGACATCTCCAAGAAAAACACAGGCAAATGGCCAATAAGCACAAGAAAAAATCCTAGAAAAATGCAAATGAAAACCACATTAAAATACCACTTTATACCTAATAAGATGGTTTTTAACCGAAAAAAAAAGGAGGACAGAAAGAAGGTGGAAGAGGAAAAGATGAAGAAGGAGGAGGAAGAGAAGGAGGAGGAGAAATAGTAAAAGAAGTATTGATGGGGATGTGGAGAAATTTGAACTTCAGGCATTCCTGGTGGGAATTTAAAATGGTGTTAAAAAATAGTGCGACAATTCCTCAAAAAAGTAAACAGAATTACCATATGATCCAGCATTTTCACTTTGAAGTACATGTCTACAAGAAATGGAAGTTGAGAAAGAAATACACATGAACAGAGTCCAGCAGAAGTAACATGTGCTTGAGAGTTGTTGGCAGGGTAATAATATGGGTATAATAATTTATAGTTTTAATTTGAACATTTTGTCTAAAATATCATTTGGTGAGCTTGAGTGTGATGTTGTTATGTTACAGAATTACAAGCTTATGATTTTATAATAAAAAAGAGCATTATATGTGCTGGACCCTGGATCCTGTATATATATACACATGTTCACAGCAACATTATTCACAATAGTCATTTGTTAGAAGCAACCCAGTGTCTACTGACCAATAAATAGATAAACAAAATCTGGATATATATATATGTATATATATATGATATTATTATATATTATATTATGTTATACACTACATAATATATAATTATGTATATTTTATATAATAAAATAATATTTGGGTTTTGTTCCTACTTCCTGACTCAGGGCTTCTAAGTCCTGTGGAATCTCCTTAGTGAAAAGAGTGCTTCTTGTGTGTAAATATGATGATTCGTGGAAGGGCACGAGACCAAACAGCTTAAGGATGGGAGCTGGTCACCAGAAAAGCTAACAAGGTGATTAGTGTTAGAACTTTCAGTCCTACCCCTAACACTGGGGAAAGGGAGAGGGATTGGATATTGAATTCAATCACTGGTGGCCAATGATTAAATTAATCATGCCTAGTTATGAAACCTCCATAAAACTCTCTAAACAACAGGGTTCATGAGTTTCTGGGTTGGTGAACACATTGATAAAGAGCATCTGCAAAACCCTACAAATAATACCACAGTTATGGTAAAAATTTGAATACTCCACCCCTAAAATTGGGAATGAAGCAAGGGTGTCTGATCTTATCGCCTTTATGTATAATAGTACTAGAAATCCCAGCCAGTGCAATAATGCAAGAAAAAGAAATGAAAACCATACACAATGGAAAGGATGAACTATAACTATCCCTATCTACAGATGACATGAAGGTCTTGATAGCTAAATCTACAAAATTCTTAAAGTATAAAGAACATTTATTTCTCAATGAAGCTACAAAAAGGAAAAAAGAAAAGTAGAATTAGAGAGTTCAATAAGGTTGCAAGATATAAGATCAAAATATAAAAATAAATTATATAGCCCTGGGTCATGTTGCTCAGTTGGTTGGGCATTGTCCTACAAACTGAAAAGTTGCCAGTATGATTCCTGGTCAGAGTACATACCTATGTTGTGGGTTTAGTCTCATTGGGATGCATAAGAAAGGCAACAACACATTTATGTTTCTCTCTCACTTTCCCCTCTCTAAAGAGGAAGAGAATCAGTGTTTCTCTTCCTCTCTTTCTCCCTCCCCTCCCCTTTCTAGAAAAAGGGGGAATTATATGCTGAGTAAAATAAGTCAGCCAGAGAAAGACAAATATCATATGATTTCACTTATATGTGAAATCTAAATAACAATATAGACAAACGTACAAAATTGAAACAGAGTCATAGATACAGAGAACAGACTGATGGTTACCAGAGAGAAAGGTGGTGACTGAAAAAGGTGAAGAGATTGAGAAGTATAGATTGATAGTTACAAAACAGTCATGCAAATGTAAAGTACAACATAGGAAATATAGTCAATAATATTGTAATAACTATGTTTAGTGCCAGGTGGGTACTGGTCATATCAAGGGGATCACTTTGTAAAGTATATGATTGTCTAACCACTATGCTGTACACCTGAAACTATCAATAATACAAAATAATGTTGAGTGTAAACTGTAATTGAAAAAATAAAAAAGAAATATTCCTATGTACTGAAAATGGCCGTGTAAAAATTGAAATTAAAACACAATACCATTGGCAATTGCTCCTAAATACTTAGGTGTAAACCTAGAAAAACCTGTACAGAATCTGTATGCTCAGAACTACAAACTGAAAACATTACTGAAAAAAATAAAAGATTTAAACAAATGGAAAGACATCCATGTTCATGGGCTAGAGGATGCAACATAGTAAAGATATCAATCCTTCTCAAATTAATTTATAGATTTAACATGTTTACTATCATAATTGAAGATTTTTTACATATAGACAAACTTACTATAAAATATATATATGGAGATGGAATTGAAACAAGTTTGAAAGGAATCATCCTACCCAATTTTAAGACTCTTTATATAGCTACAGCTAAGAAAGAGTAATATGGACAGATAGAAACATTGATTAATGTGGCAAAATAGAGAATCCAGAAATAGCCCATACAAATATGCTCAATTGCTTTTTTTTGAGAGAGGAAGGAAGGCAGAAAGAGTGGGAAACATGGTTACCTCTCATATGTGCCCCCCTGGGAGTCGAACCCCAAACCCAGGTATGTTCCCTGACTGGGAATAGAACTGGTGAACTTTCAATTTGTGGGATAATGTGCAACCAACTGAGCCACATTGGTCAGGGTGATCAATTGAGTTTTTGACAAAAATGCCAAAGCCATGTAGTGGGAGAGGGTTAGTCTTTCCAACATATAGCTCTAGAATAATTGAACAGCCATAGGTAAAAACAAATACCAATATAACAATAAAAAACAGTCTAAACCTGAAATCTTATACAAAAAATAACTAAAAATGGATCATAGATTTAAATGTAAAATGTAAAACTATAAAACTTTTTAGAGAAACCACAAAACAAAATCATCAGAACCTAGGTCTTGGTGAAGAGTTCTTAGAAATGGTACTAAACACATAATAAAACATCTGGTCAAGATGGCAGCATAGGTAAACATGGCTCACCTCTTCTCACAACCACATCAAAATTACAACTGAAATGTAGAACTATCACTCAGAGCCATCAGAAATTGAGTTGAATGGAAGTCTAACAATTACAGAATTAAACAAAATGCTTCCATCAGACTGGTAGGAGGGGTGGAGATGTGGAACAGGCTGGTCCCACATCCATATGTAGTGGATAGAAATTTGAGTGGGATATCTCGGGAGTGAGGAGTTGCAGCCCCACACCAGGCCCCTCAGCCCAGAGATCCAGTGCCAGGGATGTAAGTCCCCATAACTTCTGGATGCAAAACACCAGTGGGGATTGAGTGGGTGGAAGAAACTTCTGGAGTCTCAGACAGTTCCTCTTAGAGACACCACACACAAAGTTACTCAGACTCACTACCTCTGAGCTCCACAACCAACATGGCAACTTGGAAGGCGCCAGTGTTATACAGGGAGGAACTGGAGTGTCTGATAGCAAAGCAGGAACTGGGGAACAGCTTTCTCTCAGACAGAAAGGTGGGCAGAAGCCATTGTCCTTTTTCTGAGTCCTCCACCCATAAAGCCACAGAGACAGCAGGTGGGTGCCATATCTGAGACTCCATCAACCTGGCAAACATTGTTTGCCCTGCTCTGAAGATGCCTTGAGACTCTGACCCACCAAATGTACAGGCCCACCCAAAATGTTAACTGTGACTTTTCCAACTGAATGGCTGGTTTTGGCTCATGCTTCACAACTTTCTAAATCCTGTCAAACAAGCAACAGCCAGCCTCAGTGAGTCCCCATCCCTTGTACCTCTTGCTAAGTGGCCTCAGGTCTGGTACCAGAAGCAGCCAGCCTAGATTCACACCTTGGATTTACCTGGGCATCTCCAAGCCCATCACAAGTAGTACCATCTCAGATTGCTCTATAGCTCAGGCAGATTGGCCCCGGGCAAAACACAAGGGGGGCTCACCGTGGTCTGCACAACTGAGAAACTCTAGAGCCTATGCACCCAGTGGACAATTACGGACCATGTTGGAGCACCATCACCCTACCCCTGCACAACTGATACTCCAAATATGGTGGAGGTTTGAGGTCAGTGGTCACAGCTAGTCCTTAAAGCTGACTGGCCTGAATAAATCCATCCCATTGACCTGCCAACAGTAACCAAGGCTCACCTACAAGAGGAGAATGTACTCAGCTCACACAAAGGGTGCATGTTGAGTACCCAGCTTGGGTGATAGGGGAGACTCTGCAACTGGATGCTACAGGACACACCTACCACATTAGGCCACACTGCTAAGACAGAAAGTTATGGCAGCTCTACCTAATACATAGAAACAAACTCAGGGAGGATGATGAAATGAGACAAAGAAACATGGCCCAAATGAAAGAACAGATCAAAACTCTAGAAAAAGAACTAAAGAGAGTTCCAGCCAAGATGGAGGCATAGGTAGAAACCCTTCACTTCCTTGCACAACCAAAAGGAGGATAACAACCAATCTAAAATCAATAAACAACCAGAAGTGCCAGAAAATCAAACTGCATGAAATTCTGACGACCAAGGAATTAAAGAAACAGTCAACCAGAACAACCAGACTGGTAGGACAGCAGATGGAGAGAACATTCAGCAAGCTGGTGGACTGTACAGGTGGGGCTGAGTGAACAGGAAACAGACTTGGGCTGACTGTCGACTATGGTGGTTGCTGTGGTGGGAGAAACTCCCAGTCTTACACAACAGTTCATTGGGCTAGAGTGGAACAGGCGAGTTGCATTGTTCCCTCTCTGTGGCCCCTCCCCCACAGGCAGCACAGCAGTGCAGCAAGGAGGGTTGCCCTGCCCTGGTGAATACCTAAGGCCCCAGCCCCTTACAACTTAAGAGTTGCTGCGAGACAAAGAAATAGGGCCCAAATGAAAGAACAGAGCAAAACTTCAGAGAGCTAAGCAATGAGGAGATAGCCAACCTATTTGATGGAGAATTTAAAGCCCTGGTAATCAAAATGCTCACAGGACTGATTGAGCTTGTCTGAAAAATGAAAGATACCCAAAATGAAATAAAGGAAAATATTCAGAAAACCAACAGTGACAGGGAGGAAACCAGGACTCATAGCAAAGATTCGGAATAAAAGGAAGAAATAACCATCCAACTGGAACAGAATGAAGAAACAAGAATTTAAAAAAGTGAAGAGAAACTTAGGAACCTCTGGGGCAACCTGAAACATTCCAGTACCCAAATTATAGGGATGCCAGAAGGAGAAGGACAACAGCAAAAAAATTAAACAAATAATGAAGAAAAACTTCCCCAATCTGGCCAAGGAAATAGACTTCCAGGAAGTCCAAGAAGCCCAGAGAGTCCCAAAGAAATTAGACCCAAAGAGGAACACACCAAGGCACATCATCATTAAGTTACCCAGGATTAAAGGTAACGAGAGAATCTTCAAAGCAGCAACAGGAAAGGAGAGAATTACCTACAAAGGAGTGTCCATAAGACTACCAGCTGATTTCTCAAAAGAAAACTTGCAGGCAAGAAGGGGCTGGAAAGAAGTATTCCAAGTCATGAAAGGCAAGGACCTACATCCAAGATTGCTCTATCCAGCAAAGCTTTCATTTAGAATGGAAGGGCAGATAAAGTGCTTCCCAGATAAGGTCAAGTTAAAGGAGTTTATCATCTCCAAGCCATTATTATATGAAATGTAAAAGGGACTTATCTAAGAAAAATAAGATCAAAACTATGAACAGTAAAGTGGCAACAAACTCGACTATCAACAAATGCCCCCCCCAAAAAAAAGAAAAACAAAGAAAATAAAAACTAAGCAAAGAACTAAAACAGGAACAGAATCAGAGAAATGGAGATCACATGGAGGGATCTCAGTGGGGAGAGGAAAGGTAGGAACAGGGAGTAAGAAAAATAATTGTTAGGCATAAAATAGATGGGGAGAGGTAAAAAAAATGGTATAGGAAACAGAGAATTCAAAGAACTTATATGTACAACCCATGGACATGAACTAAGAGGGGGGAAATGCTAAAGGGTTGGGGGTACATGGCAGAGGGGGGATAAAGGAGTAAAATTTGGGAAAACTGTAATAGCATAATCAATAAAATAAACTTTTAAAAAAAGAACTAAACAAAATGGTGATAAGCAACCTATCAGATGCAGAGTTCAAAACACTGGTTATAAGGATGCTCAAGGAAGTTAGTGAGGACCTCAACAGTATTAAAAAGATCCAGTCAGAAACTAAGGATACACCGATTAAAATAAAGAACAATTTACAGGGAAACAATAGTAGAGAGGAAGAAGCCGAGAATCAAATCAATGATTTGAAACATAGGGAAGCAAAACAGCCAATCAGAACAAGAAAAAAATGAATCCCCCCCAAAAGATGAGGCTAGTGTAAGCAGCCTCTGGGACAACTTCAAGCAATCCAACACTTACATCATAGAAGTTCTGGAAGGGGAATAGAAAGAGCAAGAAATTGGAAATTTATGTGAAAAAAATAATGACAGTAACCTTCCCTAATTTGGTGAAGGAAATAGACATGCAAGTCCAGGAAGCACAGAAAGTCCCAAACAAGATGGATGTAAAGAGGCCCACTCCAGATCATAATCAAAATGTCAAAGGTTAAATATAAACAGAGAATCTTAAAAGCAACAAGAGAAAGCAGTTAGTTACCTATAGGGGAACTCCTATCTTCTCAACAGAAACTTTGCATGATAGAAGGGATTGGCAAGAAATATTCAAAGTCATGAAAAGCAGGACTTACAGTCAAGATTGCTCTAAACAGCAAACATATCATTTAGAATCAAAGGGTAGATAAAGAGCTACCCAGACAAGAAAAAACTAAAGGAGTTCACCATCACCAAACCATTATTATATGAAATGTTAAAGGGACTTGTTTAAGAAGCAGATCAAAACTACGAAAATTAAAATGGCAACAAACACATATCTATCAGCAATTGAATTTAAAAACCAAACTAAGCAAACAAGAAGAACAGAGACAGAATCATGGATACAGAGAGCATCTCGATGGTTGACAAATGGGACCTGTGTATCATGGAATTGGTGGGGAGGTGAAGGAATTAAGAAGTACAAATAGGTTGTTAGTGAATTGCTATAAGGATGTAAAGCACAGTATAGGAAATGGAGTAGCCAAAGAACTTACATGCATGACCCATGGACATGAGCAATGGTATGGAGATTGCCTGAGTCGGGGTGCTGGGTGAAGGGGGATAAAAGGGGAAAAACTGGGACAACTGTGATAGCATAATCAGTAAGTACAATAAAAAAAGTAAAGATATAATGATGCAGACTCCGGCCTGCGGGGTCCGTGTGTTGTGGCTGCCATGAACAAATTCTCATGGATTACAGAAGTCCTGTGGAAAGAAAGGGACAGCATGGCCACTCTCTAAGTGAGAGAGAGGGCCGGGACCCCTGCCTGGACAAGCTTTTATTATTTTTTTGGGCACATCACATCGAGGATGGTCCTCATTTACTATGCACAAGTTTGTTGTAGGTGATTACAACAAACAAAAGAAAGAATGTCACTAATTATTTCAGAGAGAAGGATGTTGCAGATCAAGGGGAAAAGTGGTTGAACTGGTTATACTCCATACTTGGGAGGTTTAGCACAGACTTTAGGAAGTTATTTTAGAGATTCACATTAAACATTTGTGCCTCAATCCAGGGTAAGGGAGTTTTAGCAAAAGCAAGTCTCATAGCAACCTAGGTACAATGCAAGCCTGATTTCCCACAGGAAAACCGATCCATGGGTTTGGCTCCTGTGTGCCGACTCACTCACTTGTCAGTTTTCCAAATCAGGGAGAGGCTGGGCTACATTCCCCACTGCCACGCAGACAGGTTTCTGGTAATAACCCATACAATTTTAAAAAATGATAAATTGGATTTCATCAAAATTAAAAGCTTTTGCTCTACAAAAGGCTCTGTTAAGAATAAAATGGGTCTTCCCCTCCACTTGGTGTGACTCAGCTCTTTGAACACCAGCCTTTGAACCAAAAGGTCACCAATTCAAGTCCATGTCAGGGCACATGCCTGGGTTTCAGGCCAGGTCCTCATTTGGGTTGTGTGAGAGGCAACTGATTGATGTTTCTTTCACACATCAATTTTTCTCTCCTCCTTCTCCCTCCTTCCCTACTCTCTGAATGCATGCGTGCACGCATGCACACATGCATGAATGAATAAGTAAATTAAAAAAAATAAAATATGGGGAGAAAACATTTGCAAACTGTCTCACAAAGAACATGTGTCCAGAATATACACTTAAAGAACTCTTAAAGTTCAACAATTAAAAAGAATCTAATTATAAAATTGACAAAAAGCCTAAATAGACATTTCACTAAAGAGCTATATGGATAAGCACATGAAAAATGACCATCATTAGCCACTAGGGAAATGCAACACAAGCAAACAAAAACTACAAACAAAACAAAAATCCACTCTACACCTACTAGAAAAGTAAAAATAAAAATTTGTGACAATCCCAAATCCTGGCAAGAAATGTCAAGAAACTGGGATTTCTTATACACTGTTGGTGAGGATGTGAAATAATATCAGCAACTTGGAAACAATGGTAGTTTCTTATAAAATTAAGCATATACTTAATACGCTATTCACCAGTCACCACAGCCAGAGAAGTAAGAACTTACCTAAACTGATACAGAAATATTCATAGCAGCTTTATTTGTAATAGCCCCAAAGTGGAAACATCCCAAATGTCTTTCAACAGACGAATGGGTAAACAAGCTGGTACATCCACAATAAAAAAAATTGATACATGTAACAATGTAATATAATTCATGTAATATGATGGTTTAAGGGCATATATTATTCTGTGGGAGTAGGGGAGAGTCATTCTCAAAAAGTTACATAGTGTTTGATGACATTCACATAACTTGCTGAAATGGCAAAATTATAGTGAAGAACAGATTAGTGGTTTCCAGGGGTTAGGAACAGTATTGAGAGGAAGAATGCGGTGTGCCAATAAATAGCGCAAGGGTCCTTGTGTGTCAATGGAACAGTTCTGCATATTAATTGTTGGTGGTTACGTGAATCTATACATGTGATAAAATCGTGCAGAACCACACACACAGACACACATGTAAACTGGTGAGATCTAAGTAGGGTCTGCAGTTCAGTGTTAATGTACCAGTGTTGGTGTCTCAGTTTTGACAAGTGTACCATGGTAGTGTTAAAATGTTAACATCAGGGGAAACTGAATGATGAGTAATCAAGGAGGTCTCTACTACTGCTTTTGCAACTTTACTGTAAGTCTAGCATTATTCCAACATCAAAACTTATGTTTGGCTCTGGCTGGTGTGGCTCAGTGGATTGAGTGCCAGCCTGTAAACCAAAAGGCTGCTGGTTTGATTCCTGGTCAGGGAACATGCCTGGGATGTTAGCCGGGTCCCCAGTTTGGGGTGTCCAAGAGGCAACTGATCTATATATCTCTCACACATCGATGTTTCTCTCCCTCTCTTTCTTCCTCCTTTCCCCTCTCTCTAAAAATAAAAAAACTAAAATCTTTTTTAAAACCTTATTTTTAAAAAAGCAAAGATTTTTTTAAAAATGCAACACCACTATGAGAATGGCTACAAGGGAGAAAATAGCAGGTAGGTGACGTGCGGAGTAAAACTCTATATCCCAGTCCTTTCACTCTAACGTTTCTACCCAGCAGACACAGATACATACATTTAAAAAAAATGCTGTAGAATGTTCATAGCAGCTTTATTCATAATAGTCAAAAGTGAAAAGTCCAAATGCCTATTTACAAAGTGAATAAATTGCAGTATATTTATACAATGTAATACTACACAACAGTATGAACGAACAAACCCCATCATGCAACAAATATGAATTACACAGATGTCGTGTTGAGTCAAGAAACCACACAGAAAAAAGTACATATTCCATTTATTTGAAGTTCAAAAACAGGCCAAAAAACCTATGGTGTCAGGATAGTGGAGGTCATTGGCATGGTGCTGTCGTGGTGGGGAGAGGGCACACATGCATGGGGCTTCGGTAGTGCTGGTGATCTTCCAATTCTTGATTTCTTGCTATGTGTGTGTGTGTGTGCTCGACATGTGAAAAGTAACAGCTGAACACATGATTTATGTACTTTTCTGTATGTAAAATATACTGCAATGAAAAATTTACCAACCCCCCCACACACACACACACAAAATGAGAAACCACTACACACCCATTAGGAAACCTAAAAGTAAAAGGACTGACAACACCAAACACTGGCAAGGATGTGGAGCAACTTAAAATTTCATTTACAGGTACTGAAAATATACATTAGTACAATCACTTTGGGAATATGTTTGGAAATGTTAAAGCTGAATATACACGTACCCAACAATCCCATCTGATTATATAACTAACAGAAAACTGTACATATGTGTTCTCCAAAGACATGTACAAGAATGTTCATAGAAGTATTTTCCCAAACTGAAAACAATCCAAATGTCCTTCGATGCTGCTGGAGCCTTCTAAGATCAGTTACAGCCCAGCACTGCAGGGAAGCTGACCTCCTTGTGGCAGCACCTCTCAGTCAATGGGGAACAGGAGCCAGTGGATAAACATTCTGGCCTCCTGCTCTCCCATCCTTTAGACAATTCTGGGAAGCATTAGTACCCAGTCTCAATAACAAACCCTTACATTGGATTTCCCTCCAAAACTGGCTCACTTTTCTCACCTCTTCATTGTCTCCTGGAATCATGCCCCAGATAAACTACTCCATTTCAGGGGGAGCCCAAACATCAACAATAAAATATTATTCCATCTCCATATAACTCAAAAACAGGCAAAACCTATTATGGTGACAGACGTCTGAGTAGGGGTTGCCAGTGGGGCAACAAGTGGGAAGGGCACAAAGGAGGGTTCTGGGGTGCTGGTAACATTCTCTACCCTGAGCAGGATGGTGTTTAAACAGGCATGTTCACTTTGTAAATTTTTGTGGAGCTATGTGCTGAAAGTATATGCATTTTATTATATGTATACTGTAATTTAAAAAATTATACAATGCAGCCCTGGGTGGTGTAGCCGAGTGGATTGAGCGCGGGCCTGTGAAGCAAAGGATCGCAGTTCGATTCCCATTCAGGGCACATGCCTGGGTTGCAGGCCAGTTCCCAGTGGGGGACACATGAGAGGCAACCGAACATTGATATTTCTCTCCCTCTCTCCTTTCCTTCCCCTCTTTCTGAAAATAAAATATTTTTTAAAATTATACAATGCAGGAACTGAGATGAGGAGAGCTGCTAAGGGGAAAGTGGCTCTTAAGGGAAATAGGACTTAAAGGCATTTGAAAGATAGGTGAATTGCAATGGGCACATCACCTTTTTAGGATAATGTCTGTTCTCTCTCATTCTTGGCATCAGACACAAATTACTGAGGGATTTGTTGGAAGCTGACTTTGGGAGAGGACTGTGAAATTACAGTACAATGAAAACAGGGCCACTGAAATTCACCTGTAAGAATGCACCCCCTTGAGACAGGCACAAGGCATTACACCACCGTGTTTTGTAAGTTGGCTTTCTTCAGCCTTGACATTCCTGCTGTGGTCTATTTCCAAGACTGTTTCACCCAGGGCTAGCCTTCCTCTTCTTCCTTCCCCTTTCCTATTCAACATACATTTATGTTTCAGACACTTTGCTAAGTATTTGGGATGTTAATGAACAGTAATAGGTGTGGTTCCTGCTTACTGAGTTCTACTCTAAGGAAAACATCAAATATACAAATTGGTGAGTGTGATAGTATTAGTGCTATAGATTCCTGGGTCTAGCATAGTTTATTGACCTACTTAAGAGAGGTGCGGTAGGCTTCCTGAAGGAAGCAACACTTGAGCTCAACTCTAAGGATGAATAGAAGTCACTAGGAAATCAGATGGGTGAACAAAGGTGGAGGGGGAGAAAACAGAGAGAAAGAGGGAAAAAAGAAAAGTCTAATACAGTTTGGAAGAGGGAGCATATGTTAGACAGGCTGGGCAAGGGAAGCCATTTATGGCCACTTAAACTTTGTTAAAGTTTGTCATTATCCTAAGAGCAATAAAGCCAGAGGGTTTTAGGCCGAGAAGTGCCTTGTGTGTTTTGAAAAGATCACTATGGCTCTTGTGAGGAGTGGAAAAGATCACCGTGGATGTGGACATACAGATTACTTCAGCAAGCTGGGGGGCAAGGTGTTGGTAGCTTGGACTGGGGTGGCGGCAGTCAAGATGAAGAGAAAATAATTGAAGTTATTTAGAATGCACATGAACCAACTTTAATCACAGTTATAAAATATAACATGTCATCTTTATTTCTGACCTGAGCAAGTATACTTGTGTGTTCACTTCAGCTAGATACGGGAGAATGTGTTTTGTTAACCTTGGTTGTTAGCCTTGTTTCACTAGCCCATTTCTTCTTAGGGAAAAAGGTGTGTGGCCATGTAGCAACTGAATTGTGCCTGGAAATTTCCTTAAGTTGCTAAGCACAAAATTTTTGAAGAATGAAATTGAAAATTGACATAAAGTTGCAAAAAGGTACAGGGGAGGGGATAGGGCTATGGAATGACCAGTGAAGAAATACCCAAAAGGCATTGCAAAGACAAACGGAAAAAACAGTGTACGGGCAGCAAGATGCTTGGCAGTAAGTTAAAACAGGACTCCTCAAGACACACCCAAGCTAAGATGATGCTTCCCAATGTCTGTAGAGATGTAGGGAAAATGAAACTTCGAGTCACTTACATGAAGACTGAAGACTCTTTGGCAAAGTGAGGGACTCTGCTTGTGGGGGGGATTAATATTTTGAAGGAGAGATGTATATTCTTATTCTATATTCTCATTCAGGTGAAGTACTTAAGAGGCTAAGTTAGCATAAACTTCAGGAGTGCCACCACATGCCTGATCCATGGGCTGAGGGACAGCCCTACCAAGGGCTGCTTTTAAGATTAGAAGACTACATAACTATGTACATTAGTTGACTAGGTAACTCTTGGAAGTGCCATTGTGGTCTGCTTCTGTCTCTCTCCTTTAGCCCAAGGCAGAGAGACAGAGAACGCAGGAAAATTGCTGAGTGTCAGTCCAGGATGGGGACCAGGCGAAGACAGAGCAGACCACAACAGCACTTCCAGGAGTTATGTAGTCAACTTTCTGGCAACCAAACCCCAGTGGCTACTGGGACCTTGGGAATGACTTAGCTGCTGCTACCGAACAGCTTTTGTGGAGAGCTCAGATAAAGTTCTAGGTAAGGAGTAGGTTTGGCTGGATGAAGAAATTGACAAAAAGTACTAACAGGGTCCAAGTAGGGAGAGAAATACTCTGCGGATTGCACTGGTATTTTGCTCTGGCTGGCTACTTAGCAGACCACTTGGACCACTAAGTGCCCTGGCTGGGTTAATTCCTCCCCGCCCTCCCCAAGGACTAAGAGGGGCTTTGAAGTTATCTCACAACTCTCTGGAGCAAGTAGCCTCTTCGGAAGATGTTAACCAAGGACCAAGCTGGGAGAAAATGGGTATGTTTGTCATTTAACAAGTAGGTTTTCAGGCTCACACCCCCCCACCCCCTTTTGTTCAAATTCACACTAGAAATTCATTATTGTAGCAAGCTGAGTCAATTTGTGACGTTGAACCACTCTCCCATTGATTAATCCTTTCAGTATAAGGATAAATCTTTTTTTAGGACTTTCTTGCAATGACACTGCCAGGGGCTTCTAATGGGCCACGCAGGCCACAAGGCTGTAAGGCCAAAGTTGTGTGATGTGAGTATTGTCCCAATAGAGGGATTGTTACAAGACAGCTGGAAAGCTTATGTTGTTTTAGGTAGAAGAAATGGCTCAAAATAGGAGTTCTTAGTGCCCCAGGAAGAGCTAAGGAAAATGGATGGAAGAGACTAATACTCTCTGAACCACTACATTTCTAAAGCCCAACTGCATAAAATGTTGCATAAAATAGCATTTCGGCTCTTAGACAATGGTTGGTTGGTTGGTTTTTGCAGCTGTTAGGTCTATGAACCACTCTAGTACGTTAACAGAAATGACCAGAATCTTTAGAAGTTTGAGAAGGTGCTGGTATCCTAGGGTCTTACCATCATTTTCTAGGATTCAGGATGTGGGTAGAGAACACACCATTTCCTTCAAAGGTGCAAAATCCTAAATCAGACCATAAATTGAAATGTTGGTGCTACCATTTAATAACTATGGGGCTTTAAACAAGGTAATCTCTGAAAATTGTTGAGAGTTGTTTACTACTCCCACACATCTGTAATAGGACACCATATGAGACTCAAGACTACATGTACAATGTTAGTTTAAATGCTTACCCAGCGTCACACTGGATACATATTATAAAACCTTCTGTAAATGGTAATACCTGCCGTGGGTTTCAGGCAGCCACCTGACAAGATGGATTCCCACTTAAATTGTTATGAAGGTGTGACCAACATGGACTAAGCCTGCAGCTGTAGATGTCCTCACACTAGTAAAATCTTCCATTAAGGTCTCGGTCCTAGAAGTTTTCAATGTACTCAGTACATAAAATTACGTTGGAAACAGTCACATTTGTTCGTGTAATTTTGAATTAGTAGTCTCTGTGTTTGCTTATACCATTTTAAATCCAACTCCTCAGTGACACTACCCACAAGACCAACTACACTGGTCACTGCATTATGGAACATTTTCATCATCACAGAAAATTGTACTGGAAGTACAGTAGTTTCAAGAGTGGTGGGCCCATCAAGTTGGGCTTGAACATTTCCCTGCAACCTCCAACAAACAGTAAGGATTTTTGTCTCTCCCTCAACACTAGCTTTCTAGCCTTAGCTTTCTAGCCTTTACTCATTTCTACATGCCTCCCTAGGTGCTTTCTATATTTGGCCATGAATTCCAATGCAGATACTCTCACCCTTTTTTAACAGATTAAAAAAAAAAAACACACATCACTATGCCTTTTTTCTTCTTACTGCAAGCACTTGTCTTAACCCACTCCACACATTACATGGGCATTCTTTTACTTACTTTCCTACCAGCAGTCACCCACAGACAAGCTCTCTGAAAGCCCTATCTTTTTTGAATTCTTCCCTTCTACTATATTTACCACAGAAAGGGCACAAAGTTTTGCCTCTTGGTGCAGTGGTTCCCCATGTTGGTAGCAAACTGAAATTACAGCAATTGAATGATGATGCCAGAGTCCCAATGACCAAGACTTAATGTTTGGTGCACACACCTGGGAATCAGGATTTTAAAGCTCCCTTGGTAATTTCAATGCGCAACCAAGATTGAGAACCACTCAACAACTAATTTGATAGAATACTAATAATCATTCTAATTACAATTTTTAGGTTTGTGAAAGGCCTGTAAGAATTACATTTGCACAGGTAAATTTCCGTCACTCAAGCTCTTTTATTCCTGTGTGACCTTAAAAAAGTATGGCATGCTCAGGACTGGAACCGAGAGAACCATGCCTCCTTAATTTGTCTTGTGCTTCAACTCCTTCCCGTTAGGTACCTAGTTTTTGGTTGTCATTTATCCCATTACACTATCCCTTCTCTCTCCCCATTGTCTTGTACTTCTAATTTAAGCAGTGGGGAAGTGAAGAGCACTAACTTCTAAAACTCTTTATAAACAGATTCTGCTCTTCATAATTGGGGTATTTTTTTTTGTTAACTCTAAAGTCACTGATACAACCAAACTGTTTTCAAGCCTTCTCCTTGGTTTACTTCAATTAGAATGAATTTAACAAAAACCCAAACTTGGAATTTTCCAACACCCCTAATTTAATCTCTAAATACCTGAATTCTCTCATACCGTTCAGGTAATAAATCTGTATCCAGCCCTTCCTCTATAGTTTAACTGACTACATTTTAAATTTACACCACTCTTTCTAAACAGTAAAAACTCTCCAATACAGTGCCCATTTATTAGTCAAATGCCACAGTATAAATGATGTTCTCTGTAAGGTTCAGCACCAATAAACTGAGGTACTTTTAGTTATTCAGTTCATACTCTGCACATTACATGTAACTTATTTACTGGCCACTCACTTGTCATAGCTGTTTTATTGTTAACTGGTTTCCTTTATTTATTGGGTGCTGTTTCTTTAATCCTGCTAAATTCAACTGAAATGCATATTCTTGGTCAAAGTGATCTGAACCAGGGCCCCAAAATTCAAACCCTGTTCGACATTATTGTAGTTCAGCCTTTTTCAACTGGTGTGCTGCAATAATGTTTAAAACACGTAACACCTATTTAAATAGTCAGTGGGTCCTGACATTTCCCCCCCACCGATTGTCAAATAAAAATAAAAAAAGAAAACAAACATGACAATAGCCATCGGTATGAATGATCAAAATTGTACCAATTTTGTCAGCCTGGCAAAAAATATATTTTTGGTGTGCCAGGGTTTTAGGGATTAGTTTATGTGTGCCATGAGATGGAAAAGGTTGAAAATTGCTGGTGCAGTTAATTTTCCTCATATTAAATAAAAAGGTCAGGTGTCAGTAGGAATGTTTACGTGGCTGAGTCCTTCGTTTTCCCAGGTCACAGTTCATCATGACACTTTGTGGTTTTCTCCTGAAAATTAAGTGTATCACAGGTCAGCTACATAGTCTCGGAACAAAGTGATTTTTTCAACCACTCTTGTTAAATACATAGCTATTTCCTACTCCCCAAGTATTTTTATAATGCACTCCGCCATTTCATCTATATTACCTAAACACTAGTTACTTGTACAGCTTGTCATCTGTTGTTTTACTTTCCTTGGCATAGCCCTGAACTTTGCTGCTGAAATGTCTGATAGATTCCTTCAACGTTTTATGGTTACTGTATGGATCAAAGGATAGCCATTTTTCTTCTACTCCTTCTGTTCCATTCTCAATCCTCATTTATTCCCTTCCAATTTACCACAATCTTCTTGTTCCTGTTGGCAATATTTTTCTTTTGTTGTTATACCTACTTCCCTCTGTAATAGGCTTTACATCCTGCACCGACTGGCACTAATCTTATAATCTTTGCAGGTTTCAGATGTTGGGGTAACATCTCAACTAAAATATACTGGGAATCCTCTTTTCCACTATTAAGACATTTAGCTTAATTAATAGCCCAAAATCCAGAGTACAAAATGATTCTTCCACATCAAGGCAACCTAGACCCACCCTGGTACTTTATCAATAATCTTGTGTGCATGTAGATTTTTCTAAGAGTGTATATAACCATTTCTCTAGCTATTAAAAAAAAAGCCTTTCCCCAGTTCCTTCCAGTATTTTATTCAAGTGGAATTAAAACTGGACGCTTTCATGCCTGGACTAACTGGTCTAGTATCTTTTAGATACCAATGGCTAACATAATCTTAATCTTAAATAGGTTTTATTAGCGCTTTAGAACCTTAACCTTTTCTAAGCTTCCAGTTATATTTTCTTGTAGGTTATGCACTGAAAGTGAGTTTGTGTAGCATATGAAACAATACATTTAGAAGACAAGGTGGGTAAAAGTATTTTTGACCAAATTAACACACAAGCTACTATTATCCTATGAATCTCAGATCTAAGGGTAGTCCATAGTACAGCCTGTCTCTATTCTGCTTTATCACCTGTTAATATAAAATCATTAAAATTAATTGAGAGGGGCAAAAAATTAGTTCATATGGGTTGAACTAATTGAAAGTAAAATAAATGTATAACCCTCACTATAGCTACCTGGGAAAGAACTTTTCTACTTTCAGTAACACCAAGGAAAAGACTCAGAATCCAGAAAGTAAATAGGGCTGATAAGTAGCAATTAAAAGGACAAAATGGAAGAAAATAAGTTTTATTCTCCAGTTATTTCAATTTCCCTAAAATCTTAACATGTTTGAACCTCATCTATTTAAGGATGAAACAATTTAGTACACAACAAAAATCTCAAAAAGGGCACCAACTAGACCACAAAGCATTGATGAAAAGGCTTAATGTATTTCCCAACTTTTTCCATTAGGACATAAAAGCAATTTTCCAAGACTCTCCACTCCACACCCAAGTTCCTTGTCTCCTTAATACAACACCCATCCCAATGAAGTATAATTTGAGCAGTGTGTGTTGGTATGTATAATAGTGACTACGACTCAAAGAAAAACACACATTCTAGAGGTTTTGTGGAGGCCACAGTGAAACAAAAGAATTTGAAATAAACAATTATAAAATACAAAAATAAAAAACCAGGTTTTTTTTCTCTCTCCAAATTCCTGGTTTAATAGGACGTGTTTATTGTGAGAAAAAAAGGTCCCAAACATCAGGCTGTTCACAAAAATAACCCACAGTATCAACTTTAGAAAACAAATCTTAAGACTATTACACTAATTATTTTCCTAGAGGATGCATTTGACATGCCAACTCTCATTCACAAAAATACATTGTTACATTTGTGTTGAAGAGCCCCACGTATGCTACACACATGGGGTTAACACATACACCTCTAACTCAAAGCTGCTCTCAAGGTGCTACTCAACTAATGAGATTGCCTTTGCAGTTAGGGAAGCAACTACTGAACTCATACATGAATGAAAAGAACTGTACTCCCTGCATAACAAGAGATTATTTTGGAGACAGTTGATAAAAACCATACATCCTTTTTATTGTTAAGTCGTAAAGAGGTATCAAAATTAAAAGCAAAAATTACAGGGTAAGACTTAACTACTAGGAGCGTCAAAGGAAGTGAAAATGGGACTAGGCGCAGGGCAATATGAATTAATGAACATGGTAGGAACAAGGATGGGGAGAACAGTGAGCATGTGCTGAAGATACTAGGGGAGAGGATCTGGTGAAAATTTTGATCTTAGACAAGCGCCTAGGTAAAGAAATAATGGGACAAGATTTCTAAACCCCACTATGTGCTTAAGAGTCATCCTCGCCATTGGCGCTGTCTCTGTCATCCTCTCCTTCCTCAGCCTCTTTTTCATCATCCTTGATCAACTCCAGCTGTGAGAAACAGACACAAATAGGATGGAGTTAGAGGCACTCCATGTGTCCCTGATCCCCCCTCCACCACCTCTTTCTTTCCTTTCCCGTGGTTTTCACCTGGTCATCCCCCCGATCTTCATTATCATCATCATCCAGTAGGTCCCCCTCCTCAGCAGAGTCATCTGCACCCCCCTCAGACTCCATCTTCACATTAGTCTCATCTTTCTTCAGGGAGCTGCTGCTCTGCTCCTCTTCTGACTTATCATTCTTCATCTCTACTGGGGATGAGAAGGACAAGTCTGTCTAGGGCCAAGTAATGTCCCCAGGATGTAGACAATCCCCACTAATAATCACAGAACTGCAGTATAAGTATAAATCCTCCCACACAAATGCCCTTCCCAAATTAAATTCCCCATGTTTCATATTCAACTGCTTTATATCCCACTATTCCAAAAGATACTTCTGACTCTCTTAGGTACGAACCCAACTCTATACCTAGAAGCAGCAGTAACATTTACCTCCTTGTTTGCTTTGCTCCTTCTCAATTTTTTCCAGGCTTTCCAGTAGAGAATCCACTTTTTGTTTTATCTGGGTCAATTCCTTCTTAATGGCCTGAAGATCATCTCCTTTCACTTTTAATATAAATAAAAATAGGTAAGAATCAAGTGTACCAGAAGTTACCAGTAATCAAACACATTCCCACTAGATTATACACTAGTAGCCAACAGGAGATGCCTGGGGAGAAACAGCACCAGTGTCAGACTGTCTCATTAATGGGAACCTTTGATATTTTATTGTTGAAAAAGGAAAACGGAATCTAATGTGCTTACTCCATTACCAGCAGCATTCTCACTTTTGTCGGCCTGCTAAAGACCTTAATTCCCTTTTAAAATACATTTTCAGTGCAGTTTTACTGACATATATTTGATAAATTTAACAGGTGCTTCAACTCCCTTAAGTCTAATAACTTCATTCAAATCACCACGGTGGTAAGGATAGAAGGTAGTCTAGAACTACTCCCTCAATTACTATCTACTCCTTTATTATTTTGATTATGCAAAGGCTTTTGCACAAAACTGCACATTAATGGCATTATTTCCCCCATTTCAACACAGAAGAAACACCACCAAGGTGTGATAATAATACGTACACTTTCCAGACTTGGAAGAAGATCCTCGTTGTCCACTCTTAGAATTGAAGCCACTTTTGCCCCTTCGTGAGGTGTTTCCTGATACACGCTGGCGTTTCGAGGGCACTACAGCCCGAGCAATAGGAGGAGGAGGAGGAACACGTGCTGGGTAACTGTACATCCTATTGGATAAGAAGAAAACAGAATGCCTTCACAACTAAATTAAGTCAGCAAGATCCAAAGAGCAGTGACTTATAAAATAAATTAATGTCTATTATATAGTCTAAATTATTTCTTTTTTACTAATTTCATTCAAAAGGCCAGTAAAATTTTCCTTTGATATTTTAAATACCTAAGCTACTTTTCTAAAAAAAAAAAGGCAAAGCTATACATGGTGTACACGAACACCAAATGACATGGTTGGATGGCCTTATGCAGTGGACATAAAAGGTTCCTCTATAGTATTAACAAAGCTACTATTTTTTTAACAGTGAATGGCCTTTATCTTGACCTTATTCTTTTCATATATATGCTACAATAAACAGTTCATGTAAGCAAAAGTACTTACTCATAAAAGGGACTGCAATTAACTGAGTCTGTGAACAGACATATTATTAGCTAAATTCCTGATCTCTGCACCATAGAAGCATAAAATCATCCCTGCTAGTGATTATTAGGGTCAACCATATAAAAGCTTGCCAGTATCATCAATTTCTGGTCTATAAAAACAAAAAGCCATCTCATGTGTGTTAGCTGGGTATAAAGTATCACTACCAATTCTAACAACATTTAAGCATAAGCTCTACTCAGCTCCAATACTCAAAAGAATCTTGTCAGTCTTACTCACTAATACCTAAATACATTATCCAGCACAAATTTAGCTCTCAAAAATTTTTTTTAAAAAAAAATCACTGGTTACTGAACTGCTGCTTCCACTGGTAAGAATCCCAGCAATTGCTTAAGATACACCCAAGTTCCCAAGTTACAGTTTGGTATATTTGGTAAAGAGAAACTTCAAAGTTTAACCAAAAGCTTCTTACAAGGACACCAGTTCTAGACAGCATCTACATTCCATGTCATTTCTACAGAAGCGTGTGGCAGCACAAGAAGGTTAAGACACCAGTAAGGGGGAAAAAAATCTTTCTCTACGTCTGTACCTTCTAGTTAGTAACTGAACTCCAAAGCCCAGGTATTCCATAAAGTAAAAGCCATCTGCCAACTGCTTCTCTACCTAACTTCAAACATTTTAAGGAAAAGATGTGATATATTCAATAGTTCTGAAACTGTTACAGGCAGAGAACCATAGATAATTCTGTATTCTCCTCAACCCAATCTAAAAGGTTTCCATCCTGTTCCAACACAGCCATATTTTATCTTTTTCTAGGAGTGGTTGTGACAGGAACATTTTCTTAAGAAAGAGCATATATACATTGCAAAACAAGTGATAAAATGATTTACTAACCTTCATTTAAGCAGTTTTTAGGCACTGACCAACCACTTTCCCCTTGAAACCAAACAGTAATTAATTTGCCATGTGCCAAAGAATCCATGATGTAGAAGGTTATGAAAACCTTCACATAATGTCTTGTTTAAAGATCCAATAATGAATACTTAAGTTTGAGGCCCAGGAAATAAGAAATTTTGTGATTCAAAAGCAGGAAGGCTTTGACATTTTTACAATAATTTCTCCTCAGTAGATAACTGTCAACTAAGTTGTTAATTTGTCAGGTTTTTTTACAAGTATTTTTAAAAAGATTTTATTTATCTTAGGGGAAGGGAAGGAGACAGAGAGAGAGAGAGAAATATCAATGTATGGTTGCCTCTCATGTGTCCCCTGCTGGGAACCAGGAACCGGCCTGCAATCTAGGCATGTGCCTGACTGGGAACTGAACCGCGATCGTGTGATTCGCAGGCCCCCCCTCAATCCACTAAGCTACACCAGCCAGGGTATAAATTTGTCAGTTTTAATCAACTTATGGAAATTAACACAAATTATCACTTCTATCTTTCAGAGAGCTTTTCCTCTTTTAATCTAAAATTCTCCTGAGTATAATGACTCAGAAACTAAAATAGCAAGTGTTCAGAAAGTACTCTCCCTTTGTGCAAAACAATACATTGAAAATAATTTCTAGAAGTAAATGAAAGTGAGTTAGTTATCTGGATTTTGGGGCATGAAACAGGTCATGCCCCAGTCCTACTGGATTTAAGAGATCTAAACTTTAAACTAACCTACCTCCCCCAATCCACTCACTCTCTCACTGGTACCAGTCTCCAAACCAGTGAGTTAGCCATTCCAGATTCCCTATACTTCATGGCACTGGAATTCCCTTTCGAACCATACTATTTCACCTGACAAGGGTAACAAAGCCACAATAAAAACAAGGCACAGGACTTTTGGTCAAGATGGCAGTGTAGATAAGACATGGCTTGCCTCCTCCTTACATAACAACATCAAAATTACAACTAAAATTTAGACCATCACTCAGAACAATTAGAAACAGAGTTGAATGGAAGTCTGACAGCGACAGAATGGTATCCACTCCATGAACAGTAGCAGATTAAAAAAAAAAAAAAACTTGGGAGAGGTATCTTAGTAGTAAGGAGTCTCAATCCACCCCCAGATCCCCAGGCCTTGGGTTCCAGTGCCAGAAAGATAAATTGCCACAACTTCTGGCTGCAAATACCAATGGGGACTGAACTGGTGGGAGAAAGTGGTGGAGTCCCAAGCAGTTCCAATTAAAAAAGAACCCACACACAGACTCACCTACTCAGATTCACTCCAAGTTCCAGCACTGGGGTAGTAACCTGAAAGGCACAGTGGCATGAAGGGAGAACCGAAGTTTCTGGCATCAAGGTGAACAGAGGCCACTGCTCCTTCTCTAAACTCTCCCTGCACAGAGCCAGCAAGCTGGTGCAGTATCTGAAATTCCAGCAACCTGGCTAATCCTGTTTGACCCTCCTTGGAGATCCCCAGCAACTCTGTCCTACCCAAGCTGCTTTTCAACATGAATGACTGGTCTTGGCTTATACTTCACAACTTCCTAAATCCTCTCAAACTCTGTGAGCCCCAGGCCTGGCACTAGCAGTAGCCAGCCTAGATTCACAGCTCGGCTTCACCTGGAAATCTCCAAGCCCAGCACAAGTAGCAGACATCTCAGATTGCTGTACAGCCAGGTAGGGTGGCCTAAAGCAAAACACAGGTGGGAGATGACCCTAGCCTGCACCACTGAGGAAACCCCAAGGCTAGTGCACCAACTGCACAGCTACAGACCACAGAGGAGTACCACCACCCTGCCCCTGCACAGTTGATCCTCCACAGAGGGTGGAGGTGGTGGTAAGTGGTCACAGCCAATCCTTGTAGCTGACTGGTCTGGGTAAAGCCCTCCCACTGACCTGCCAACAGGAATCAAGGCAAAACTACAAGACAGTATACTCAGCCCACACAAAGAATGCACCTCAAGTACACAGCTTGGGTGATAGGGGAGGCTGTGCTACTGGACCCTGTAAGGACACCAACTACATTAGGCCACATTACCAAGACATGGAGTCAAGGCAGCTCTACCTAATACATAGAAACAAACACAGGGAGGTTGCCAAAATGAGGAAACAAAGAAACATAGCCCAAATGAAAGGACAGGAACAAAACTCTCAAAAGAGCTAGACAAAATGGAGATAAACAATTTATAAGATGCAGAGCTCAAAACACTGGTTTTAAGAATGCTCAAGGAACTTAGTGAGGACCTCAATAGCATAAAAAAGATCCAGTCAGAAATGAAAGATACTGTTTGAAATAAAGAACAATTACAGGGAAACAACAGTGGAGCAGATGAAACTGAGAACCAAATAAATGATTTGCAACATGAGGACGCAAAAAACAACCTATCAGAATAAGGAGAAGAAAAAGGAATCTAAAGAACGAGGATAGTATAAAGAGCCTCTGGGTCAACTCCAAGAGGCCCAACATTTGCATCACAGGGGTGCTAGAAGGAAAAGAGAAAGAGTAATAAATTGGAAATCTATCTGTAAAAATAATGAACGAAAATTCCCTAATTTGGTGAAGGAAACAGACATGCAAGACCTGGAATCACAGAGAGTCCCAAACAAGATGGATGCAAAAAGACGACTCCAAGACAGATCATAAATGCCAAAGGTTAAAGATAAAGAGAAAATCTTAAAAGCAACAAGAGAAGTTAGTGGGACCAACAGCCAAGATTGCTCTAATGAAAATAGCTGTCATTTAGAATCAAAGGTCTACCTTTGGTTGATAAAAGGTCTACATAAAGATCTACCCAGGCAAGAAAAAATTATAGGTGGTCATCACCACCAAACCATTATTATATGAAATGTTAAGGGGACTTATTTAAGAAAAAGATCAGGACTTCCAGCCGAGATGGAGGCGAAAGTGGAAACACTGTGCCTCCCTGCACAACCAAGTTTAAAGACAATAAAGTCTTAGTAACAAAAATGTAACCAAGACACAGCAAATTGAACTGTACGAAAATCCAACAACAGTGAACCATTAAGCCAGACTGGTAAGAGGGGCGGAATCAGCGGCTGGCAGAACAGGGTTGTGGCAGGAAAAAGCGGCCCCACTGTCCCAGGTGGCAGTTGGGAGATCCCAGGTGTGAGGTGGCAACGGGCGAACCCAGTGAGGGCACAAGGAGACTGGCTGACTGTAGTCACACATTCATGTACAGATAAACCAGGCAAAGGAATGAGCAGTGAGACAGCGCAGGCTAGGGCCCCAGCGACAGGAATTAAAGCCTAAAAGCACCAACTGGAAAAACTTTCATGGTCAAGGTGCCAGAAGAAGCTCCCAGGCTCACAGAGAGTTTGTTGGACAGACCCACAGGGTCCTGGAGGGTGCACAGGCCCACACACCCAGGAGCCGGCACCAGGGGGGCCCAAAATCCGAGAGTGTAGAACAAATGCTATTGCCCCTCTCTGACCCTGCCCCCACATTCAGCGTCACAATCCACCAATTGGTCACCCCGCCCTGGTGAACACCTAAGGCTCCGCCACTCATACATAACAGGTGTGAACAGACCAAAACATTATGGCTCAAGAACAGCTCAAAGTCCCACAGCCAATACTTCTAAGCGACCAAGAGATAGCCAACCAATCAGACGCACAGTTCAAAGCACTGGTGATCAGGATACTCACAGAACTGGTTGATTTTAGTCACAAATTAGAGGAACATATGAAGGCTAAACTAATTGAAATGAAGGGAAATGCACAGGAAACCAGCAAAGATGGAAAGGAAACTGGGACTCAAATCAAGGGAGTGGACCAGAAGAAAGAAAGAAACAACCAAACAGAAAAGAATGACGAAACTAGAATTCAAAAAAAAAAAAAAAAAATGAGGAGAGGCTTAGGAACCTCCAGGACATCTTTAAACGTACCAACATCCGAATTACAGGGGTACCAGAAGGGGAAGAGGAAGAGCAAGTGGAAAACTTATTTAAACAAATAATAAAGGAGAACTTCCCCAATCTGGCAAAGAAAATAGACTGCCAGGAAATCTAGGAAGCTCAGAGAGTCCCAAAGAAGTTGGACCCAAGAAGGAACACACCAAGGCACATCATAATTACACCAGCCAAAATTAAAATGGAGAGAATCCTAGAGGCAGCAAGAGAAAAGGGGACAGTAACCTACAAAGGAGTTCCCATCAGACTGTCAGCGGATTTCTCAAAAGAGACCTTACAGGCAAGAAGGGGCTGGAAAGAAGTATTCCAAGTCATGAAATCCAAAGACCTACATCCAAGATTGCTCTATCCAGCCAAGCTTTTATTTAGAATGGAAGGACAGATAATGTGCTCAAGTAAGATCAAATTCAAGGAATTCATCATTACCAAACCCTTATTATATGAAATGTTAAAGGGACTTATTTAAGAAAAAGATAAAAAATATGAACAGTGAAAGGACAGCAAACTCAGTTATTAACAGCCACACCTGTAACAAAAGCAAACTAAGATGACAGCTGGATCAGGAGCAGAACCATAGAAATGGAGATCACATGGAGGGTTAGCAACAGGGAAGTGCGAGGGGCAGAAGGGGAGAGAAGGTACAGAAACTAAGTAGCATAGATGGTAGGTAGAAAATAGACGGGGAAGGGCAGGAATAGTATGGGAAATATAGAATCTAAAGAACTTGAGACATATGGACATAAACTTAAGGGGGGGATGGTGGGGGAAGGTTGTGCAGGAAGGAGGGGAATGAAGAGGGGAATGGACAACTGTAATGGCATAATTAATATATATTTAAAAAGTAAAATAAAATTTCAATTATATATATATATACACAAAAGAAAAAGATCAAAATGATGAACAAAAAATGGCAAAAAATACGTATCTTTCAAAAATTGAAATCTAAAAAATAAACTACGCAAACGAGAAGAACAGAGACAGAAGCATGGATACAGAGAGCGTTTTCATTGTTTCCAAATGGAAGGAAACCATGGGGGAATGGGTAAAGAAGTACAAACAGGTAGGTATCGAATAGCCAGGGGTATGTACACTACAGTACATAGGAAATGGAGTAGCCAAAGAACTTATACACACACAATGGTGGGGTTATTTGCCTGAGGGAACTGGCTGTGCAAGGTGAAGGGGGGGGCAAAGGGGGAAAAATCAGGACAACTATAACAATATAATCAATAAAGTGTAACTTAAAAAAACCCTACAAGGCACAAAATGTAGTTTTGAGTCTGTGCAAGACTCCAAAAACACAAATAGGAGTCAAACACTCAGGTTTTAGAAGAAAAATATATTTAAAAAGATCAACCAGTAATGCTGAAGGACTTTCGGTGCGCAGAACTGAACTGCTGCTTCACAGAAGTTTAAATTGACCTTGTCTTGAAAATGTTGAATTGCATGTTTCTGAAAACATAAGGCTGAGAAAACACAAAGAGAAAAACCGTACCTACTGTGATAACCCCTTTAGGGATACATAATAGCAAGCTCAGTGTGACAGCCTCAAAACCAGCTACCAATTAAGTAACCAACATTTTCCCCATGAGAAAGCCATGCAGTAGTAAGCCAGCCACATAAAGCAGCAGCTGCTGATCCCTTATTGACAGAGCCCAAGTCATTAAAAAGTCTTCATAAAAATTTTGTTACTACCAGAACACACACAATGTCCAAGAGAACTATGATTGCAATACTAAATGAGAAATCTGGAAACTAAGTATTGGTATAAAATCTAGTCAGAATGAAGGTTATTAAAATACCATTTTAAAGAAATTAAAACATTTCTGGCCCTGGCTGGCACGTAGCTCAGTGGATTGAGCACGGGCCTGCGAACCAGACGATCGCGGTTGATTCCCAGTCAGGGCACATGCCTGGGTTGCAGGCAGGTTCCCTGCAGGCCAACGCCCAGCAGGGGACCCACGAAAGGCAACCATACATTGATGTTTCTCTCCATCTCCTTCTGCTCTAAAGATAAATAAATAAATAAAATCTTAAAAAAAGAAACAAACCATTTCTAGACACACATTAGCTACTTATTATCTGAACAGTTAAGTCAAAGAACCTCTATGCTATTCTCCAAGGTAAAACAAACATTACAAGGCATTTATTAAAAACACAGGTTTTTGCCCTAGCCAGTGTGGCTCAGTTAGTTTGCGCATCACCCTGCAAAAGGACTGCAAGTTTGGACCCTGGTTAGGGCATGTGCAACAAGCAACCAAATGATGTTTCTCTATCACATTGCTGTTTCTCTCCCTCTTTCCCTCCTCCATTCCCCTCCCTGTCTCTGGAATAAAAAATAACCAAATAAGCCCTGGCTGGTGTAGCTCAGAACCAGATGATCGTGGTTCGATTCCCAGTCAGGGTACACGACTGGGTTGCAGGCCAGTTTCCAGGAGCCATGAGAGGCAACCATACATTGATGTTTCTCTCCCTCTCTCCTTTCCTTTCCCTCTAAAGATAAATAAAAATAAAAATAAAAACCCACTAAGTAAAAAACACAGGTTTTCAAAGTTTCTTAAATTAGATGCAACAATGATCTTTGGATCTCAAAAACTCTAATAATAGTATATTTCAATCACTACCAATGAACAACTATAATCAATTTATTAGTAAAAATCTATATTCTCCTGGGGACATTTATTTAACATACCATAGATGTTTCCTGTCTTAAAATTTTGGATATATTAAAAGTTATTTTAGGTCTCTGTCACTGAGGACTCCTCTAGCACCTAATTTCATGGTGGCGACTGGAACCTACAGGAAAATTCAACAGGTGGCTGTGATAAAAAATGCAAGGTGGGAAAAGAAACAAAGAGAGCAGTCCCTTGTTTCAGATGGAAAAATTAGTGGCAGAGCCATATCTTCACTCCACATCTTCTGGCTCAGATCCTGCTTTAACTGAGACTTCACTTCTCTACCGTTAACATTGTTTCCCCTGATTTATCTTCTACCTTCTGCAATGTGGTACAGGCACTAAGGAAACTCCAAAGGACCAAGAAGCAGACAACATAGCAATTCTTTATATTCCAGCCAAGGTGGATCAGAGTTGCTCTCTCTGCTGCTGTCATTATGGTTATGAATGATGACCAACCATTCGCTACATTACATATTTTGTTAACAATTTAAAGACCAAAGAGGGAGCACCTGGTGGCCATAAATTGAATTTACACTCCATACCCTGGTTATAAAGAGGCAGAAGAAGGAAAATTTCTGGTCTCTGTTAATTCCATAATACAGGTCTTGGAATAACCCTTCTGCCAAAACTACTGTGATGGATCATTTTTTGTGTCAACTTGATTGGGTCACATGGTGCCCAGATATTTGGTTAAACTTTATTGTGGGTGTATCTGTGAGGATGTTTCTGGGTGAAATTAAGATATGAACTTGTTGACTGAGTAAAGCAAATTGCTTTATCTAATGTGAGCAAGCATCATCCAATCTATGGGACACTTGAGTAAGGGAGAATTCACTCTTGGCCTGACAGCTTTTGAAATGGCCCATCAGTCTTCTCCAGCAGTTGTACTGGAACTTACAGCATCAGTTTTGCTGGTTCTCCGTCTTCTGGATTCAGACTGTAACTATACCATACATAGCTTATTGACTGTGTTTCTCTAGAGAATGCTAATAACAACTAAACACTTTGGGGAGGAAGTAATTCTCCACACCCCCCAAAATATTAGGAGTTTATTATGAAGAAAAATGTAGATGCTGTGTAGTCAAAAATTAAAACAGCAATGATATATAGAACAGACTGACATCTGTCAGAATGGAGGAGGTATGAGGGCTGGGTGAAAAAAGATGAAGAGATTAAGCACTATATATATATAATATAATATATATTATATATACAATATATAATGTACACACACACACACACACACACACAGAGACACAACAGTATGGTGATAGCCAGAGGAAAAGGGGATGGAAGGAAGTAGAGGTAGGCAAAGGGTGCATTAATAGGGATAGAAAAAGGCTTTACTTTCGGCAAGGAGGGCATGATACAGTATGAAGATGATGTTTTATTGAGTCGTACACTTTAAACCTGTATGGTTTTATTAACCAATGTTACCCCCAAAAATTCAATAAAAAATAAAGAGAATACTGATGTGCTCTAAACCTCATAAAATTTTATCATAATTTATATGTATTCTAAAGAACTTACACAACTCCACTCTAAGAAGACAAGTAACCCAATTAAAAAGTGGGCAAAGGACTTCAACAGACACTTCTCCAAGGAGAACATACAGAAGATCCAGAGACACATGAAAAGATGCTTAATATCACTAGCTATCAGAGATGCAAATTAAAATCACAATGAGATGCCACTTTACACCAGTCAGAATGGCCATCATAAACAAAGAAACAACAAGTGTTGGAGAGGTTGTGGAGAAAAGGAGACCCTAGTTCACTGTTGGTAGGATTGCGGGCTGGTACAACCATTAGGGAAAACAGTATGGAATTTTCTCAGAAAACTAAAAATGAATCTGCCTTTTGGCCCAGCAAATCCACTGCTAGGATTATATCCTAAGAACCCTGAAACACCAATCCAAAAGAACCTATGCACCCCGATGTTCATAGCAGCACAATTTTCAATAGCCAAGTGTTGGAAGCAACCTACGTGCCAATCAGTAAATGGCTGGATCCAAAAACTATGGTACATTTACACAATAGAATTCTATGCAGCAGAAAGAAAGAAGGAGCTCCTACCCTTTGCAACAGCATGGATGGAACTGGAAAGCATTATGCTGAGGGAAATAAGCCAGGCAGTGAAAGATGAATACCATTTGATCTCAACTTTAACAGGAACCTAAACAACAAAACAAACAAGCAACAAAATATAACCAAAGACACTGAATTAGAGAACAGGCTGACAGGAACCAGAGGTGAGAGGGGAGGGAATTTCAGGGGAAAAGGGGAAAGGTTTACAGGAACAAGTATAAAGGACACATGGACAAAAAACTAAGGGGGACAGAAATGGAAGGGAGGTGGAGAGCACTGGGGGGTGGGGTGGGGTGGGCTGGGATGGGAGTAAAAGACAGAAAACTGCACTTGAACAATTAAAATAAATTTAAAAAAACCGAAAAAAGTTTTAGGTATATTAGTTATCAAGTAGGTAATTCAAGAAACTAGTTGTCAGATATTATTGCCTACAAAAAAACACATGAAATAATTTATAGGTGAGAGCAATCTAGTAAGATTACTTTCTTCCCAGTATAGTACTTACTAATTTATCAAATTCAGTTTTAAAATGCATTTGATTTTATTACTGCCTGCCTCTGATGATCCTCGAAAAGGGACTATTGTTAGAGGCTACTTTATTTGAACTTTAGAATGTCTGAGAATCCCTGAAATTGTATGCTAAAATTACACGAATGTACTCACTCATAAAATGTTAAAAAACAAAACAAAACAAAAACCACTAATACACAAACAAAAGGACTATTTCATTCTATATGAGCTAATCAGGACCAAATCTAGATAAAACATAATGTGCTTACTTCTGGGAACTATACTTTACATTTAGAGAGGTACAGAGAAAAATGTGTACAAATTCATGGTAAGACTCAAAAGATGATTTTAAGAAAGTTAAGATAATTCCAATGGACAAAAAAAAAAAGAGAGAGAGAGCACAATGTAATCTGTGGAACATACAGAGAGAACCAAAGAAAACAATGTGACATAACTGCAAAAGTTAATAAAATTTAAGAGCAAAAAGTGTAGATTTTCCCAATGTAAACTCCTAACTGATGATAGATTCCCACCACAAACTTTGTAGCCATCAGTATGACCAAGTATAGATAGAAACCAGCACACTAAAAGTTCACTTAAAAGAGTTTGAAATTAGACTCCCGGCCAAGATGGAGGTATAGATAGACAAACTGTGCCACCTCACACAACCAAAAGAAGGGCAACAACAATTAAAAACAAACAAACAAACAAACCAGAACTGCCAGAAAATAGAACTGTATGGAAGTCCGACAACCAAGGAGTTAAGAAGAAACATTCATCCAGATCAGTAGGAGGGGCAGAAACAGGCAGGCAGGCGAATAAGACTCACAGCCAGGCGGAGAAGACTCACAGCCAGGCAGTGGCTGGTGGAAGGGGCAGTGCCACATCTGCATGCTGATAAATCAGGAAGAACTACTGGGGAGCAAGAGAGACCACCCAACCCAGGGCTCCAGCGCAGGGAAATAAAGCCTCAGACCTCTGACTGAAAACCCTGTGGAGGTTGAGGCTGCAGGGGGAGAAACTCCCAGACTCACAGGAGAGTTCATTGGAGACACCCACAAGGTCCTAGAACATACACAAAACCCACCCACCCAGGAACCAGCACCAGGAGGTCCCAAGTTGCTTGGGGGAAGTAGTGGAAGTGACTGACAACCATAAGAGTGGAGCAAGAAGCCATCGTTCCCTCTTGGACCCCTTCCCCACATACAGCAGCCACATAAGGTGCCCCATCCTGGTGAACACCTAAGGCTCTGCCCCTTACTATGTAAGAGATGCATAAATTAAAAAAAAAGTTTTTTAAAGGCCAAGAAGGGTGGAGAAAAAATACAACTAAGTGACGAAGAGACAGCCAACCTATCAGATGTATAGTTCAAAACACTGGTAATCAGGATGCTCACAGAACTGGTTGAGTATGGTCACAAATTAGATGAAAAAATGAAGGCTATGAAAAGTGAAATAAAGGAAAATGTACAGGGAACCAACAATGAGGGGACGGAAACAGGAACCCAAATCAATGGTGTGGACCAGAAGGAAAAAACATCAAACCAGAACAGAATGAAGAAACAAGAATTCAAAAAAAATGAGCAGAGGCTTAGGAACCTCCAGACATCTTTAAACGTTCTAACATCCAAATCATAGGGAACCAAAAGGAGAAGAGGAAGGACAAATTGAAAACTTATTTGAACAAATAATAAAGAACTTCCCTAAACTGGCAAAGGAAATAGATTTCCAGAAAGCTCAGAGAGTCCCAAAGAAGTTGGACCCAAGAAGGAACACACCAAAGCACATCATAATTACATTACCCAAGATGAAAATGAAGGAGAGAATCCTAGAGGCAGCAAGAGATAAGGCGACAGTCACCTACAAAGGAGTTCCCATCAGACTGTCAGCAGATTTCTCAAAAGACACCTTACAGGCAAGAAGGGGCTGGAAAGAAGTATTCCAAGTCATGAAATCCGAAGACCTACATCCAAGATTGCTCTATACAGCAAAGCTTTCATTTAGAATGGAAGGGTGGATAAAGTGCTTCTCAGATAAGGTCAAGTTCAAGGAGTTCATCATCACCAAGCCCTTATATGAAACGCTAAAGGGATTTATCTAAGAAAAAGATAAAAAATGTTAATAGTAAAATGACAGCAAACTCACAGGTATTAACAACCAAACCTAAAACTAAAACAAACTGAGCAAACAACTAGAACAGGAACAGAATCACAAGTGGAAATCACATGGAGGGTTATCAGCAGGGGAGTGGGAGGGGGAGAGAGGGAGGAAAAGGTACAAAAAATAAGTAGCATAAATGGTAGGTAGAAAATAGACAGGGGGAGGTTAAGAATAGTATAGAAAATGTAGAAGCCAAAGAACCTATATGACCCATGGGCATAAACTAGAGGGAAATGTGGGTGGGAGGGAATGTGCAGGGTAGAGGAGAATGCAGGGGGGGGGGGGGGGGGGTGTGNTGCAGGGGGGGGGGGATGGGACAACCGTAATAGCATAATCAATAAAATATATATTTTTTAAAAGTTTGAAATGAAACTAAAGCACTGAGTGAAGACCTGCTACTGTAAAAGTTTCCTAAGTTTGATTCCAGCTGATGCACTACAATCTGTGACAATCCACAACAATCTATCCCATATTTTGGGATAGATTTCCCAAAATGTCATTCAGAGTAAACCTTTAGAACACAACCTTTATATAACATCATATAATTTTGCAGAAAAGGAGTTTCCATTTTTATTTATATCTGGCCTTGTGTGGATTGAATATAAGTAGTTATACTGCATGAGCAGAGTATCAGCTTATGATACTCATGAATATCAGAGTTCTAAAACTGTTCCAATGTCACACTGGTTGGTGTGTCTCAGTGTTGTCCCACACATCAAAAAGTAGCAAGCATGATCCCTGGTCAGGGCACATGCCTGGGATGTGGGGTTTGGTCCCCAGTCTGGGCACATACAAGAGGCAACCCATCTCCTCTCAATGTGTCTCCCTCACATCGATGTTTCTCTCTCTGCCTCCCTCTCTAAAATCAATAAGCATGGCCTTAGGTGAGGATAAAACAAACTGTTCAAGTATCAACACCTTCAATAACTGGTATCTTTGAACATAATAAAAATTCTTTTTAACATACAAAATAATAAAACCCTGAAACTTTGAAGTTCCCCCTAATATAATTTATTTAATTATTTATTTATCTATCTTTAGAGGGGAAGGGAAGGAGAAAGGAAGAGAAATATCAATGTATGGTTGCCTCTTATGTGTCCCTTGCTGGGAATTGGCCTGCAACCCAGGCATGTGCCCTGATTGGGAATTGAACCGCAATTGTGTGGTTCGCAGGCCCGTGCTCAATTCACTGAGCTACACCAGCCACGCCCCTAATATAATTTCAATAGTATTTATTTTATTAAATCTCAAAGGTTTATCTTACAAGTGAATAGACTGACTCTGCCTTTATTAAATAAGGAAAAAATGTGCTAAAAAGGTCTATGGGACATGTTTACATTAAAATGCAAATACAAAATTACATGTCAAAATAGGACCCAATGCTCCCTGTTTTCATGATGTAGTTGAAATTCTTTTCTGTCTATAAATAAATGAACTATCTTTTTTTTTTTTTTTTGCCCTGGCTCATGCAGCTTAGTGGATTGAGCACAGGCCTGGGAACCAAAGGGTAACCAGTTCAATTCCAAGTTAAGGTACATGCCTGGATTGCAGGCCAGGTCCCCAGCTGGGGGCACTCAAGAGGCAAACCACACATTGAGGTTTCTTTCCCTCTTTCTCCTTCCCTCTCCCTTTCTCTAAAAATAAATAAATAAAAATCTTTTAAAAAAGAATTAAAAATGAATTATCAGAAACTGTATAATTTGTGCTTTTCTCCCCCTAAATTAAGAGACCAATGTCCAATGATATTTTGAAGCATGGCTTCACAAATACGCTGCCCTGCTGAGCCCTCAGAAGCCAAACTGAAAACAATTGTTCGTAAGTTACACGTTTTGCTAATGCGACCTATGGATGGAGTGCCAATTGCCAAGGTAAATTTGCAGTTGCACTTTATGTTCCTTAACTTTTTTTTCTTTCAATAAATATATTATTTATTGCCCTGGCTGGTGTGGGTCAGTGGATTAAGCGTGGGCCTGTGAACCAAAGGATCATGGTTCAATTCCCAGTCAGGGCACACACTTGTCTGGGCTGCAGGCCAGTTCCCAGCAGGGGATGCATAAGAGGCAACCATACATTGATATTTTAAAAAAGGAAAAGAACAAGAAAAAGAAAAAAAGATCTTATTCACTTATTTATGACAGAGGGGAAAGGGAAGGAGAAAAAGAGGGAGAAACATCCATGTGTGGTTGCCTCTCACATACCCCCCCTCAATGGGGACCTGGCCTGCACCCCAAGCATGTGCCCTGACTGAGAATCAAACCAGCGACCCCCTGAGTAACACCAGCCAGAGCTATGTCCTTCAACTGTGTATTGCCTTTACCCAATAATGCATTCAGGATATAGATTATCTATCTTCATGATAGCTAAATTAAAAACAGCAAGTACTGCTTAATTAAATGATAAAGGGACTAAGTGATAATCAGTATGATGTAAAGTACAGAATCATAATTCCATATTATGGTCACCCAAACTATCTTTAAAAAATGTAACTAAAGAATACATATAGAAATAGAGGTTACTAATGCCTGACTAGGTTTAGGAACCTTACCCAAAGAACAATTATCAAGGTTTAGGAACATGTACTCCTTGAAGAATAAGAATCAATAGTCCCAAATGATGTAGAACCAATGGTGTCAATTGACAATTCTTTCAGAAAGAATTGTTGATATTAATATTGAAAGGTATTTTTGCTAATTCAAAGACACATTTGATTAAAAACTGTCCCACTGATTTATTTACAACAGCTGTCCACAAAAGTGAAAAGAAATGTTGAATGTGTATACTCATTTGAAGATGCATAAAATTTTACAAATTTAAAAAAAATGAAAAGCTGCATCTTTAAGAAAATACAATGATTTGTCTTGATAGAGTCATTGGAAAGCTATGTTAATGTGAAACTAGATGTTTCATAAGAAAATAATTTGAAAATTCAGCTGAAAGCTTTCTAAACAAAAATTATCTGGGTGATAATTCGCAGGTTGTTTTAAGTCCTAGGATCAATCCCTTCAGAAACAAGACTGGTCATGTCTGGTGTGGCTCAGTGGATTAAGCTTCAGCCTATGAACCAAAGGGTTGCTGGTTCGATTCCCAGTCAGGCCAAACACCAGAGTTGAGGGCCAGGTGCCTAGCAGGGAACACTCAAGAGGCCACCACACATTGATGTTCCTCTCCCTTGTCTGTCTTTCTCCCTCCCTCCCTCCCTCCCCCCTCTATAAACAAACAAACAAACAAACAAATTAATTAATTCTTAAAAATTAAAAGAAAGAAGACTGGACCCAAGACTATGTTAAGAAACATAATTTTTAAAAATTCCTGGCTTTGCTTCTGTTTACAAAACCTTCCATCCAGGTAATAATCTCTTCTTGGCTCCTCAAATTTCCAATGATTTATAACATCATTCATTTGTCATGATGTTTTCAACACACACTCTCCAAAATGTCACACTTTGGATCTTGTACAAAGATACCGTCTTAAACAGAGTGGTCCAATTTTTTTAAAAAGCTACAATTTTATAGAAGTATTTATGAAGAATATTACTTATAGATCATATCAAGAACATATAAGCCCATTCATTCCTATATTCTTCTTTTATCAAGAGAGGTCCTTCTTTCATTTCATTTATAAGAAAATTTCTTCTGAAGAGCTGAGAAAACAAATTTGTAGTTGCCAAGGAATAGAATAGAGGGAGAAGTTGACTACAANATGTTTTCAACACACACTCTCCAAAATGTCACACTTTGGATCTTGTACAAAGATACCGTCTTAAACAGAGTGGTCCAATTTTTTTAAAAAGCTACAATTTTATAGAAGTATTTATGAAGAATATTACTTATAGATCATATCAAGAACATATAAGCCCATTCATTCCTATATTCTTCTTTTATCAAGAGAGGTCCTTCTTGAAGTTGACTACAACAAAGGAGCTTTGTGGTAAATTTTTGGGAGATATGGAACTATCTGTAACTTAACTTCTCCAGCAGGTACATGGCTATGCACATCAAAATTGTACACTGAAAGCATGTATTTTATTGTACATAAAAGTTTTGTGTTGTCTCCATTTTCTGTATTTCCATTCTCTTCTCTTGAATCTTCTTGTAAAGTGTATGCCCCCACCATTATTAAAACCTACTCTTGTCAAAGTCACCCATGTTTTCCAAATTGCTAGAACAAACAGACATTTCTAAATCTTCACATTAAACGATTAACCGTCTACTATTTAGACACATATGCACATAGTTTCCAGGACACTCATGATTCAGCCATCTTTGTTTATTCCTTATCTCCCTGGTCTGTAAAGTTGTCATAATCTCTTTTCCATCTGTACTCATCTTTATAATTGCATGGCCTATATAAACTGAAACAACTGCTTCCTTAACATGTCTTAAAAATGTCTAATAAGGAACCTAAATTAACACATCCACACTTGATTTACCTATCAGTCTAGTTCTTTCAGTGTTTTTCCCCCACCAGTGTCTGTACATTCCAAGTTTCTAGTTTGCCAGTCCAAAACTTTGATGACATCTCTCATCTTTTTAGCCCTCATACTACTCTGTAAGCAAATATATCTACCTTAACTTCAAAATTCAACCACTTCTCACCACTCCTGTCACTCTCTGGTCCTCCCTCAAATGTTTGCCTAGATAATTTCATCAGTCACTCATTCTCAGAATAATTTTGTTAAATACAAAAAAGATCCTCAATCCTATGCTCAAAAGTCACCAGTGACTTCTCATCTTATTCAGATGAAAACTTGAAGACAGCTTAACATACTCTAAGTACTGTGTTCAACCCATTCATTTTCTCATAGGTCATCTATTTTTCACTATAGTACCCCTAGTGCACACAATAATGCCTCACAGTAAGTTCTTAATAAATATTCAGTGGGTTTTTGGGAGGCAGTGGGAGGATTTTATTTATTTTGAGAGAGAGGGGAAAGAAGGGAAAAAAGAGAGGGAGAGAAACATTGATGTGTGAGAGAAATATCAATCAGCTGCCTCTCAAACGTCCCCAACTGGGGCCTGGCCTGCAACCCAGGCTATATGCCCTGACCAGGAATCAAACTGGCGACTTTGATCATTTGCAGGCTGGTGCTCAAACCACTGAGACACACAAGCCAGGTCTTAACAAACATTTGAGAAAATAAGTGATTTCCTAAACTGACTTCTAAAAAAGAATTAACTACAGATTACATTATCAATAACAGATAATAAACCCAACCTAAGCTGGATTGCTGGGAGGACTAGTTTGCCTTTTTTCTAGTATAAAGACTCTTGGGAGTTTTACCCTTAGAAAACTCAGAAAAAATAAGCCAGATAAATAATCTTACATAAAATTGGATCAGTTTTCAAGGTATTTACTGCAAAATAAAAATCATGCCTTGTATCTATAATGGATGTGACTTCAGACTATTATAATATCCCGCTTCTTGTGAGGAAAATGACAAACACAAATTTCCACAGATTAATTTATCTTGCTATTGTTAGTACCATAATAATCTGTCCTCCGTGTTAAACTCCATTAGCCTCAGTAATAATACACAGATCACTGTAAGAATAAGTCAAATTCTCTTCAGTAGATTTTGTTTCTGATTCCTTGGAATGATTTAACTATCAACCCATTTGTCAATTCATTCCTCTACTCTTTTGACACATGCACACTTCATTAAAGGGGCAATCTTATCCTATTTATCTGAATTGTACCTTCTCCGTTTCCTGGGGAAAAAAAACCCATTTGTTTCCTGGATACCATCTTAAAGTCCTTGTCAGCTGTGCTCCAAAAAGGCAGTCTGGATTCTCTAACTTCTTGCCTGAAGGGCAGTCTTTAGTCATTACAATTCTCATACTGAACATTATTCGCAATTTACTCAACCCAATAAGACTAACATTCCAGCATTCTAGACCTGAGTAGTCACTACTAACGTGGGTAAATTAAATAGAAAATTCAGTCCTTCAGTCACACTTGCCACATTTCAAGTGCTAAACAGCCAGACGTGGGTAATGCCTACCATACTGACAGTGCAGATACAGAATTTACATCACCAGGAAGTTCTACTGTAAACAGCATTGCTCTAGAGTTTGTTGCTTCCAAAGACATCTATCTACTGCCTCAAGGTAATTTCCAAAGAGCACCTAGAAGACCGTATTTTTTTTCAATCTATAACCTATAATCCTTACAAACCAAATTAATGTCCTTAGTATAAATTGATAGTTACATATCTCCTAGGATCACAAAGCAGAATGGTAAAACTATAAAAAACTAAAAAAAAAAAAAACAACAAAAAAACAACAAAAAAAAAACAACCAGTAATAAACTTCAAAACTGTGCCGGATATCGTATCCAAAAAGTTACATGGGTGAGGCTGAGTGGAAGGATAGAGCAGAAAGGAAAAATGACTCATGGACAGGAACAGTGAGTGATTGCTGAGGGGAGGTGGGGGTGTAAGGGGATTAAATGGTAATGGAAATGTAAAGATTAAATTTAAAAAATATGTTATATCCAGAGTATATAAAGAAGCCTTACAACTTGATGACACAAAAACAACCCAATATAAACATAGGCAAAGGATCTGAATACATTTCTCCAAAAATAAACAAATAGCCACTGAGTACATGTATGCTCAGCATCAAGTTTTTAAGAAAACACAAGTCACAACCACAATGGCATATTAATCCTTGAACTGGAATGGCTTAAGTAAAAAAGATAATAAAACAAGTGTCAGCGATGGTGTGAAGAAATTGGAACTCTCAGACATGGCTGATGGAACTATAAAATGTTACAGATATATTTGAAGACAGTACAGCAGTTCCTCAGGTTAAATAGAGAATTATCTTAAGACCCAGCAATTCTACTCCTAGGTATATATTCAAGAGAAATGAAAACATATGCCCCCACAAAAATGTATATACAAATATTCATAGCAGCATTATTCAAAATGTGGAAATATTTCAAGTGTCCATGAAATTAATGAGTAAATAAAAAAATGTGGTACCATCCATATCATAGAATGTAACTCGGTAATAGGAAGTACAAATACATGGTACAATATGGCTGAACCATGAAATACTATTCTAATTGGAAGAAATCAGTCACAAAAGACATACTGAATGTTCTAAAATTACATCACGGTTATGACTGCACAACTCTGAATATTCTAAATTGAATTATATCATTTAAAATGGCTTTTATAATAGTATGTGAATTTTATTCCAAGAAAGCCAAGTTTGGGAGGAGTTGGTGGGAATCAGGGCACATGCCTGGGTTGAGGGTTTGGTCCCTGGTCAGGGTGATAGGAGAAGCAATCAATGGATGTTTCCCTCCCTCTCTTCCTGCTCTCTATAAATAAATAAAATCTTTAAAAATCAGAGGTTGGAGGGGGGGAGGTGTATATAACATCTTAGAGCTTGACAAAGTCTAACTGGATGAAAGAATGTCCTAAAATACAATAGATTCCTAAAACAGCAGAGGCTACCTTTGAATTACATGTTAATATAACCAGAACACCAGGGCCATATAGCAGATTTTCTGGTTGAAGTTCAAATCCATACCCTTCAAAAAATGTCTCCCAACTACAAGAATCCAGGAAAGAACAGAAATAAGAAAAGAGCTGTGCTAAGTGAAATAAAGAACATATCACTGTCAAAAATTTAAGTTCATATATAATCCAGTTTACATTGAAAGAATCTATGCCCTCATCTAAAATCCTCCTGTTAACTCTAACATGATCAGGTTCCCACAAGAAAGATACAACCAACAAAGGGGCTCTGAGCAAATGTAAAATTTTACCTTATGCCTAAAGTGACATTTAAAATGTCACTTTAAGTGACACATAGACAGGCATCGCTTAGCCTTTCCAAGTAGGCAAGAACCCTCTTGCCTTCCCCAATCCAATGGCTTTCCACCCAAGTCCAATGCTGCTCAGGAATATCAGAAAAATGTAAAGGGGTGGGGGTGAGTAAAAGATAACAGCTCCTCTAACCCCAATAAAATTGGTTTAATCTAAAATCTAAAACCTAAAACTTTTGTGACCTGGATGGTGTGGCTCAGGAGACTGAGTGTCAGCCTGCAAACCAAAAGGTAGCCTGATCAATTCCCGGTCATGGCACATGCCTGTGTTGCAGGCCAGGTCACCACCAGCTGGGGGGCGCTCGAGAGGCAACCAACAGACACATCTCTTGCACATTACTATTTCTCTCCCTTTCTCCCTCCCTTCCCCCTAAGAGTAAATAAATAAAATCTTTAAAAAATAAAAATGCAAAAATAAACATTAAAAATAAACAAAACTTTGTGTGCCTAGAGCAAAATAAAGCCTCGAGTATTAGTTTAAGGAATAGGATAGTTAGCTCTTTCACCCATCCTGCCTTTTCAATGGAAATTCTTCCACCACTATACAAACTATTTTTCTCTATTTTTGATCAGTATACCTTCCTGGAAAAGACTTGCAGGGCAATAATCAATAAGAACTTGGTTTCCCTCTTAACAACTCAAGTCCCCTAACCTTCCTTGATGTAACCTTTAATGGCATAATTCTAGCCATAAAAGAAAACCTCAGCTGTATTTGACTCTTCTCCCCAAAGCACCCACTTGCAAAACTTTAACCCAATAAATCACAGGAAGTCCAGTCTACCTCTCCATTCCAACAATCACAATGATAACTGCAATACTTACACCTTCCCTGACTCCAGTTTCTCTTTGCTACCCACTGGGCTGTTTCTAAGCATACAAACTCCTTAATATGTCATATGTAGCCCTTTACAACCCTCAATTCTTTCCAACTACAGCTGGCTGCCTCGCAAATACACCAAAGATATTCACAATTCCGCAGCTTTAATTAAAGCTGTACCCTCACCCTTTCTGCTTAAAAGCCCCCTACTTCTTACACCAAAGGCAAGTTCAAATATAGCCCTTTGTGAAACTACATGGGGCACTTTGAATCTCAAAAGGGAAGCTTATTGCTACCCAAAGGATAACACAATTAATCTTTCTATGAGACAATCCTATACAATGCATGACACATAACAGCCCCTGTTAATTTTGCACTACATTCCTCACTGTATATTATATTGCTGGCCACTTATTTACATGTCATATTTGATCTGAGCAGATATAGTTCCTTCCCCTTTCTAATCATGGTGAGCTGGCATATACTATACCACCTATAATACTATACTGCCTTCTAATGATTAATAAGTGAATAAATGAAAACTAATGTGAAATGATTTTAACTACAGAAATTTAAGAATCTAAAAAAGAAACTAATGCAAAGTATTTCAAAGCACCTGCTTACAGAAGTTCTCTCCCCATAACAATTTTTCTAGAAGCAACAAGACTCTCAACTAAGACATAAAATGGAACTGGATCTTTGTCAGGAGCTTCTAGATTTATCAGACTTAACTTCAATAAATAATGTTTTGAATAGAAGGGTGACTTATGTAACTCTCCCATTTTAATATAACCCCCATGAATATTCAACCTAAAAGCAAAGGCTACTTTGAGCTTATATTCCTACCACACACACAAAAAAATCACATTTGTTGTAACGTGCGTGGTTCGATTCCCAGTCAGGGCACATGCCTGGGTTGCAAGCCAGTTCCCAGCAGGGGACTGATCAGAGGCAACCATACTTTGATTATTTCTCTTCTTCTCTTCCCCTCTGAAGATAAATAAATAAAAAATCTTAAAAATTTTTAAAATAAAAATTACGTTTGTTAATTAATCTTTGGGTAATTAATTATAAACTACATGAGTTTATAGAATATTTGAAACAGCTGACAGTACATTTGAGGGTCAGATACTAAAAAATCCATTTAAAATGGTAGTTTCACATTCATTGACAACTTCTGTTAAAATTCGTAACTTCCACACCTGTAACATGAGGAATGGCTGTAAAAACTAGAATTCAAAATTCCACAAGATGGTAATAACAAAAACTTTCATAAAAAAATTCTTCCAAACTAAGGTAATCTTTTTAAAAAAAGATTTTATTTATTTATTTTTAAAGAGGGGAAGGAGAGAAACATCAATTTTTGGTTGCCTCTCATGCTCCATACCCCCTACTGCAGACCTGGCCTGCAACCCAGGCATGTGCCCTGGACTGGGAATCTAATCAGTGACTCTCGGTTTGCAGGCAGCACTCAATCCACTGAGCTGTACCAGCCAGAGTTCAAACTAAGGTAATCTTCTCCATTGAAAATCAATAACCTTACTGCAGGTGCAAACAGAAGCAGAATCTAATCCTGTTGTCTCCTTCTCAGAAGACAGCATATTAAAATACAAGCAACTCATATTTAAGTTTTATCATTTGATTATCCTCCAGTTTTAAAGTTATTTGCAATCTTTGGGAGTTAATTACTAATACCCATTAATATCCAAGCAAAAATACAAATCACTGCAATTCTCCTAACAAAAGATCATTAATAACTTCTTTCCTTACATTTAAAATTTATTTCTCTTCACAAAACAATGCCTACATTCTTAAAGTTTCTGTCAAAACTCAGGCTAATGTTTACAGGGCATAATACCTTTATGAAGTATTCTGGTCTACTCCCCCCAACTCCACTATGCCAAAAAAGAGAAAATAATAATAATAATAAAAAGAAGAAAACAGAACACAAATTTGATCAAGCCTCCAAATTTAGCTATTAATTCATAGGAAATACAGCTGGTAAAGGGACATGCTGAACAACACAAAATACAACATGCAAAAACAAGTCTACAAAATTGATCACATTAAGGGATTTTATTATTTAAGTGTAAATGATAGTGTTTATTTATGAAAAGTGTTTATCTTTTACTGCTATACTATTCTTTTATATATTTGAATTGAAAATGTTCCATAATAGAATAAAAATGAAATAACTACTAAAAAGGATGTTTAGAAAACAAATGCCAACCAGTCTTCATTTCACTATGCATTACTTTAAAAAACTGCTGTCACGTAGCTCAGTGGATTGAGCGCAGGCCTGCGAACCAGAGGATTGCAGTTTGAGTCCCAGTCAGGGCACATGCCTGGGTTGCAGGCCCACTCCCAGCAGGGGACGCACAAAAGACAACCATACATTGATGTTTCTCTCCCTCTCTCCTTCCCCTCTAAAGATAAATAAATAAATAAAATCTTAAAAAAACAAACAAACAAACAAACTGCTGTCACACAAAAAGAACCCTAATTATGCTAAAGGTGTTAGTTTTGGGGGGAGGAGTGGTGGGGTGACCATGATTCCCTTCATTTTGATATATAATTAGTGTCAACAAAATATGTAGTAGTAATAATGTATTAATAATAGGGTTAATAAAATACTAACTCACAAGTATGATTTGCAGTAACATTTGCATTTAAGAATCTGTGGAGCGTTTGATAAACATAAATCCTCATGCTCTAAAATGATCGGGAATTCTTGATTGTAAATAATATTTTGGGGTCATTAAAGTGCAATTTTCTCATTTTTCATGTTTTCTTCGGTCTCCATAGCAGCTATATTAGTAGGCACTAAAAAAATCAGATTACTGTATTTTTCAGACCATAACATGCGCCTAAGTTTTAGAGGAAAATAAGAAAAATTTTTTGAAGCCAAAAATGTGGTGAAATATTTAATGACATAAGTAACACAGTATTTCAGCAGTGTAAATGTAAACAGAACTCAACAGCAGCATTAACAACTACTATTCTTCCCAAATTTGGGGAGGGGGGGAGAAAGAAAAAAAAAGTGCATCTTATAGTCTGAAAAATACAGTTCCTATGACTTTGGTCAGGATCTGTTTTGCTAAATGACAAGTCCCTAGATTTCTCAGGTGCTATTTTCTTCACTCCATACCAGTTGCCTTCACAAACATAACAATAGGTATTAGATTGCAAGACTACAGAAAGCTGAATAAAGAAATAATCTAAAGTAAAGCCAAATCTGTTTTAAATATTTAGTATGTGAATTTCATATTCTTAAGGACATGACTTAGAACCACAGCGACTAAGTAGACAATGATTCAATCCCCATTAACATAGCCAGACTCAAGAGGTTTTTAACATTATCTCAGAGACAATTTCCCATTTTTTAATAAAGACTCCTAGATAGTTGATTTAGGATCAGTAGAACAACAAAAATCTTAACCTTAACTTGTGAATAGAATATCTTCAAAACAACTTCTGAGAGGAAACAAACACCATTCTCCCGAGTAGTTTTTCCATTCTTCACTAAACCTGTTCATTTTCCCACCACAGATAACAGTACTTGAATCAGCTCTTTACCAGCTACTACCTGCTTGCTCTATTTAGCCTTCAGAAATTTTTCTCTTGCTCCTTTAAAAACTGAAGAGTGAGGCTGTTAAGTGTGCTGCCACCAATTTTTAGAACCAAAAGGCAGTGGTAAGATGCGAAGATTTTGTTCTGCAAGCATCTCAGTTTCTTCACTATTCCTTGCTGTATCCTCTTTAGTAAGTTTTGTGAAATTCCCCACTGAAAAGGATTTTTCCCCAAACATATTTACAGTGAAATGATGGGGACAAAGTTCTGCTGCCTTACTAAGACAACTAAAAGAAAAATTTCAAAAGACCACTCTCATGGAGATAGAATTAGGGTTAAAATTTCTATACACAGAATTTAAACACAGAGTTTCTTATGCTAGACTCCATCATATCCCAGAAATTATATTTTTAAAAAATGAGGGTATTAAAATTTTCCTAAAAGAAGCCATGACATAAAGAAATAGGGTAAAAGTCATAGAAGTCAAACTTCCTTTTCTTTGCTAGCAATGATTCTCAACCCTACCTGGACATAATTTCTTGGGGGCTTTAAAAAATACACTCATAAAGAGCCTACCTAGAACAGCTGTATATAAATCTCTACAGTCGTAACTGAGCATGAATATCTTTTAAATGTGGCCAAGAGATCTATCTGCAAGAAGGGAGTGGAGTAAAGAAGAGCTGCTTCGGACACACTCACTAGGTTTCAGAGCCTTCAAGTCTCTCCACCAGTGCAAGTTTTCCCGTATCTGTTCTTTCAACTGTTAGCTCTGCCATTTTTATATTTTATTATTTTTCAAAGTACAAATCCAATTATTTTTCAAAATGTGTTCAAACATAAAAAATCTGAAGAAATCTCTAAGGACAAATGAAATAATCACTTGATGATGTATGAAAGAGATTCAAATTATACAATGAAGACTCAAACAATTTTACCCATCTTAATTCTTCTGTCCTTTTTTAATAACTACCATAGTCTGTGTGGTATTTCTCAGAGAGGAAAAGCATGCTCATTTATCAAGTTAAATGTATGAATATGCTCAAATACTTCCACATAATGAAGTTTCAAAAGTACCAAACCAAATATACCTAATGTTTCCTTAATATTCCATGAAGATCAATATATCGGAATGCCAATGTCATATCAACCCTTTTTGCATAACGTGCCATTCCTCAAAAATTCCTATATCAAATCTAAATCCATCATTCAAAAACCACCCATAACCTATCCCTACCCATCTAATTTTATTTCTCAGGACTCTCCAACAAATACTAACACTGTTCAGAAGGCACAAGAAGAAATCATAATCATTATTCCAAACCCTTTACCTTTTAAAACTGTATTACCACATTCTCCATTCTCTAATACAAATCTTAACACTTTTTTCACTCCTAAAGAAATCTGTATTAATTTATTACACATGGTGATTGTATCCTATTTTGTATTAATTGATTTGTTTAAAGGTCACTATAAAATATTTAAGGCTAGGAATAACTGTTTAGTTTTGCTGTAATGCCAGACAATGCGAAGTTAAGTGGCAAGTATGCAATAGGGAATTAATGAAGAGAAAATGGAACGACTATCACTATTTAAGTCCCATTTCATCATTAGGCAAGTTCAGTTAGTCCTTTTATTTGGCATACAAATTAAAACAAAACAAATCTGTGTCAGCAGCCCAGAAAAACTGGACATGTTCCAATATGAAAGATATACTGATTCTTTGAAATCAAGAGAAATGTCACTTTGCCTAGTCTACCTCTGACAATTTACAGGGAAGTATTTTCATTGTTTTGCCAGAAAGAGGGGACTTTGTTGTATTGCTTGTTACTACAAAGGGAATGTTCATCACTACAAAATAAAAAAATAAAATGGTTCTCACTAGGTGGCTTTTTACCAATATAGATAAAACAAAACACTTTGAACATACCTGTCATAATAATCCCGCTGAAAGTCATAGTCCAAATCAAAAGAGGAGCTGAAAAATGAATAACAAAAAGTATTAATTTGGAGCTGTTAAATGTCAATTCACAACAGCAGATGGGAAAAAAACCCATGTCAAACCAACCACAACAAATAGATCAACAGATTAGCATGGAATAACATACAATCATCCAAACAACATCATTAAATTTCAAGTACCTTAAGCCAATGAACATGCAGTGGCCAAATAGCAAATGTAGGCAAAAGTTAACTAAAATTCCAACACATAGCATAATTGCTAAAATAAGAACACTGAAAATTACAATAGTAAATTAAACATTTTTAGGCCACCTTCTTCCCTTTATTACTCCCCAGCTTCTTAGAAGCTAAACTCCTCTTAAATAATTTAATTTGTGCTATAAATACCAAACTACTCTTCAATAGTATAAAATACCAGAGAATTCTAATAATTCTCTGGGAAATGGGCAAAAAGGAGGTATATTAACAAGAAGTTAATAAAGCATTACTTTTACTCAGAAAAATACATGACAGTTAACCCTCCCCACACCCAGAAAAACAGATAGAGAAGATGCCCACTGATGGACACAATGCAGTTATAAACAATAAAGTTCCGGACCTGAGTAGAGGGGACGGAGAAGGGTGTTCTGGTACTGACCCGTACATCTCCGCTGCAGATCGTTTCACACCTGCTTTTCCTCGGTTCACTTTTGGCTCTGCAGCCAGATTAATATCTGAAAAAATAAAAAACAAGAACAAAAAGTTTTAGTGACAACTCATATAAATTGGTGGTAAGGGAGTTCTCATAAAACAGCTTTTTAAAGTGTACATAAGTCATACAAATCAAAAGTCTAAAACTGTCATCTTTCCTTATATTAAAAAAAACTCGCCCTGGCTGGTGTAGCTCAGTGGATTGAGCTCAGGCCTGCGAACCACACGATCAGGGTTCGATTCCCAGTCAGGGCACATGCCTGGGTTGCAGGCCAGTTCCCGGCAGAGAACACACCAGAGGCAACCATACATTGATATTTCTCTCCCTCTCTCCTTCCCTTCCTGTCTAAAGATAAATAAATAAAAATTAAAAAAAACAACAAGAATTTTTATAAGGCTAAGACTTAATCTTCCATCCCTTTGTCCTCTGTTCTCTAGCAAAAAAGTGTTCATTATATGTAACACATTGTCTTTGGTACCTCCTCCCCTCAGATCCTACTTCAATGAAACTATCACCACTCAGAGTTCCCCACTCTCTTCACTCAGTTACTATCACAGCAGAAAAGTATTAATAACTAACAGCTGCCTTTGTAGGAATGAATGAATGAGAGATTTTGTATGGCAATTCATTAATAAATATGGCTCATGTTATACCCTTAAAAGTCCTGAAGGAAAATCTTTATTCTTCTTACAAGAATACTCAGCTGTAAACTGGCACAAAAAAATGCTTGTTAAGATTATGCAGCCTTGCCCAGGTGGCTCAGTGGGTTGGAGCACACATGGCAAGCAACCAACTGGTGTTTCTCTGTCTCTCTCTCAAAATCCAAACATATTCTCTGGTGAGGACTGAAACACAAAAACCCTTTATATATGCATGTTCAAAACCACAGAGAAAAGGGAAATAAAAAAAAAAAACAGGGAAAATCCTGATTTCCATATGCAACAATGATTTTTAAAATATCCATGCCAGTGGCCAACTACTTACCCTACCACCCAATGCCTACCAAGGAAGAGTTCAACTCCCTCTTCCTTAACAAAGGAGGCCATTTCACTGAAAATTAATTAATTACTAGTAATTAATTAATTACTAGCCAAAGGCTAGCTCTCCAAAACTCAGTTCATCAAATGACAAATTAAAAAAGATGTTAAGTACATTGTCTATTTGCTTACTAAACAAGTAAGTCTTCATTTCTTGGTCCACTAAACTCGTATCTAAAGTTTATAAAAACTCTGCTTTTACAGTTTTGACTTTGAAATCATAAACTTTTATAACATTAAAAATAGAATTAAATTTTTAAAAAAATAATTTTAAGGTGTAAAAAAATGAAAACAATTAAACTGTATCAAGGTTGATTACACAATCTAATAAAAAGAAATTATTTAATGTGATTTTAAACTATAGTACTGAGTCATATATAAATTGCATTTAGTAATTTTAGTTTAGTAAAAATACAGGTATGGTTATTTTAAAACTGTGGCATAAAGTACACATACAATTATGTTTTCTCAAAAAGTGTTAAGTGCCGCTTAGTCTGCTCACTGAGTCTAGCCAGTAGCAAATCAAGTGCAGTAGTAATAAACACTCCTGATATACAGATAGTGGTTTCTAAATAATCCCCATTAAAAGGAGCCGAGGCTCTTCGACAAAAGTGGCAAATTCCAAGTTTAGGTGAAAATACATACCATACGACCTGGAGTATCTTGTGGTGCCAGAAAACAAGGAAGTAATACATTATTCCATTGGGAAAGTCTCAAGGATAAAGGGACCAAGATAAAGATGATCCACTGGCCAAAATATTCTGAGCTCCTAAGATTGATTTGCAACAGACTAAAAGCAAATCTATTTAAAATACATGAATTCATGACACTAAACAAAAGCAATGACTATATTTAAAGGATGCTACAGCATCAACTTATTACACCAAAATTTGAAAAGATTTATCCTGCCTTTCCAATTTGAGGAGTATTTTTGTTTCCTTTTAAACTTTATTTTATTTTTGATGGGAGGAAGAGAGAAAGTGAGGGAGAGAAACATTGATTGGTTGCCTCCCACATGCCCCCAACTGGGGATCTGGCCCACAACCCAGGCATGTGCCCTGACAAGAATCAAACCAGTGAACTTCTGGTTCGTAGACTGATGCTCAATCCACTGAGCCACACCAGTCAGGGCTGAAGAATATTTCTGAAAAATCAAATATTAACAAGAAGTTGTTCAGTTTATAAAAATTACAGTTAATAAGTACAAAAGGGATTAGAAAACCTACTATTTGAAACTGCCCAATGAAAGCATGGGAAACTTGCTTTCATTACAGACCCCCCAATTACCTAAGCATGGGGAACTTCATTACAGACAGGTGATAAATTTTTCTTAATATCACCAAAAATGGATAAATCATGTTAGGCCATCTGATGTTGTACAGTATGAAGTACATAACACCACCCATTAAATATTTTCAGCAAATGAAATAGAATCTGAATTAAATCAAGCCTTTAGACTTGCAGACTCTAAGACATTAAGCTGCTAGACACATGTGGCTATTGAACATTTGAAATACATTATGTCTGAATCCAAATATACATCCTGGACTTCAAAATTTTATATGAAAACAGAATGTAAAATGCCCCAATCATATTTTTCAATGATTGCATAATAAAATGACAATATTTTGGGTATACTGGGATCAAGTATATTACTAAAATAATTATCACTTGTTATTTTTCTTGTAATATAGCTGTTCACAAATTTAAAAATCATATACATGGCTCAGACTGTTTCTACTGGACAGCACCACTTCTCATCATTACACAAAATAGGGGCAGAAAAAAAATGTCACAAGGAAGCAATCAGTTCAGATTGTGGGAAAATACTAGAGACTTCTCCAACAGATTAAATGTCATGAATTTTTTAAATGGGAAAGGAACAGGGAGAAATTAACAAATTTAAAGACATCAAGAGGCTACTAATCAAAAGCATACATAGACATGGCTTGGATTCTGATTTGAGCAATGCCAAATTATAAAAAGTCTGAAAAAAGAATTCTGAATATGGATCAAATATTAGATGTTATTAAGAAATTACTACAAATATTTTAAAGTGTATATGGAAGTGAGGTTTGCATTTTGTTAAGTCTTCATTTGTTAGATATATACTGAAGTCTTAAACACACTAAACAAAAAATTTTGTAAAAACAGAAAAGACTGATAAAAATAAGATCGGCCACATGTTGGTATCTGTTCATCTAAGTGAGATATACATAACATACAGACTCATTCTTCTCTTGCTCTGGTGTTAGAAAATTTCTATGACAGTTAGAAATTTTAAAAACCTGGCTTTATTTTCAGACGTCTCACAACACTTGTCTTAGAGTTCATTCCTACCACAACAATTTTATAAATGTCAAAGTTTTATATATTGAGTTTTCCTGTACTCTGAGTGAAGGACAAATGATAATAAAAATTTCTTGTGTATTCTCAATTACAACTGCTCTATCTTAAATGTTAAGGATTATAAGGTTCTTGCCCTGGTTAGTGTGGCTTAGTGGATTGAGTGCCAGCCTGAGAAATGAAACGTCACACCAGTTTGACACCCAGTTAGGGCACATGCCTGGGTTGCAATATACTGCCAGTGGGGTTTTTAAAAATATAGCATTTGAGCACTGGCTGGTGTGGCTCAGTGGACTGAGCGCGGGCCTGCAAACCACACAATTGTGGTTCGATTCCCAGTCAGGGCTCATTAACAGGGCTCAGTCCACTGAGCTACAACAGTCAGGGCTCAAATGCCGTATTTTTAAAAACCCCACTGGCAGTATATTGCAACCCAGGCATGTGCCCTAACTGATATCAAACTGGTGACCTTTCAGTTCTCAGGCTGGCACTCAATCCACTAAGCTACACCAGCCAGGGCAAGAACCTTATAATCCTTAACATTTAAGATAAGAGCAGTTGTAACTGAGAATAATACAGTGGCCTGGGTTGCAAGCTAGTTCCCCAGTAGGGGGCACATGAGAGGCAGCCACACATAGATGTTTCTCCTTCCTCCCTTCCTCTCTAAAAGTAAAATAAATAAAAAATCTAAAAAACAAACAAAAAACATTAAATACAAACTCCTGGAAAATGTAGAAAACAAAACAAAAATTGAAGCCACCACAGTATTCCAAAGACTAGAAATGGACTTCTGTTACAAAAACACTTTGGCTTCCGTAATATTCACATCGCAGAAAATAATAAGCTGTATCAAATTATACAACTGACAACAAATCCTAGAAACTCATAAGCAATTAATATAATTATTCTAGAGCCCTCGCTAGGTAGCTCAGTTGGTTGGAGCATCTTCCCATACACCAAAAGGTTGCAGGTTCAATCACTGGTCCAGGCACATACATATGGTAGGCAACTGATTGATGTTTCTACCTTGCACTGATACCCCTTTACTCTCTCAAATCAAAAACATATCCTTGCATGAGGATTTTAAAAAATTCAAGAAAATGAAATTCTATAATCATTAGAAACATACTTAGGATCTTTAACAGTTTTAACAGGTATTGAGGTCTGAAGTTTAGAATATAAACTATCTAAGTAGAGCTCAGATCATTTCTCGACATTTGAACATGGTATACTAGAGAAAAGACCCCCTACTGGGAGAACTACTATCTAAAACTACACAACCAGAGTTTACACTGCTAAAACATGCTAAACTTCTACTAGAAGCTTTTCACAAATTGTATTATCACTACTAACTCCATTTTAACATAAGAGAAAATATGCTGGTGTGGGTCAGTGGACTGAATGCCAGCCTGCAAACCAAAGGGTCGCTGGTTCGATTCCCAGTCAGGTACAGGACTCGGCTGTGAACCAGCTCCGCAGTGGGGGACATGCAAGAGGCAACCACACATTGATATTTCTCTCTTCCTCTTTCTCCCTCCCTCCCCCCTCTCTAAAAATCAAAGATTTAAGATTTAAGATTCAGCCAAGCTACAAAAGCTGCCCAATATACAATGTGAAGCCCCAATACAGAGCCAGGTGATCTGACTCTGGAACCCATGAGTGACAAGGCTATACAGTCTTCATCTAGTCCACTGTAAGCAGTTGGCAGAGCCATTTATTAAGGCACAACTGTACCTTATGAAATAGCATTCCTACCTCCTCTATCTTACTCAAGACTACCAACTGAGGGTTATCTAGTCTCAACCACTCAACATGGCATAACAAATAAAATCCCTATTTAGCCCATTCTATCTTTAAACCTAATATTTTTATTACACTGAAGTCAGCCACAACATCCAGAATATTTCAGGCTATTAAAATGATAGCATGGGAGAGGAAACAACACTAACAGAAAAGTTCTTATATCTGAATTATATAATCAATGAAAAAATTAACTCAACCCAGATCTTACCTAAAACCTGGCCAGCAATCATTCTGCCATCCTCTCCTGCCACTGCAGCCCGGGCATTTCTCTCATTAACATATTGAACAAAGGCAAAGCCCTTATGAACGGAGCAGCCCACAATTTTGCCATATTTTGAGAAGATAGCCTCCACATCAGATTTCTTGACCACAAGAGTGTTGAGATTCCCAATGAATACACGGGAGTTCATGGAGCGAGGATCTGTCTTGTTGGTAACATTGCTGGCCATTGTCTTTGATGATAAGGTTCCTCACAAAGCTGAAACTAGAAGGGAAAATGCATAAAGGTGAAAAGATGCTAAAAACAAGATAAAAATTTTTCTACTCTTATTTTGAACCACTGTGACTGGAGTGCAATAGCAGTCAACTTCAGTCTATTACTATTCACATTTTAGATCCCCTGAATATATTCCCTTATATAAATTCAATTTTCCCTTCTCTAGTCTATTTGAACAGTACTAGACTACATCCTTTTAAGGGGACAAAAAGAATCTTCATTGACTCTTGGCAACACAATGTTTTTAAACATTAATTCTAAGTGACCCCTCTGTTTTAAAGGCCTCAAGCAAATTAGAATACCCTAAGTTCTCTACTAACAATTTCTACTCACTTTTCACCTTTCCAGTCATGCTAATCTAACCATTGCTTGCCATCTATCAATAATTCCATTTTCTTGCACACTGCTTTTACTAAAATGAGTCTCACTCATTCTCCCAAAGATATTACAAAAACTCCAAATTCTGCCCACAAACCATTAGCTAGATTAATGTGGACAACTGACACTATGCCCTACAAGTATAATTAACCTTACTAGAAAAAGGCAATAAACAGACCAATTCATTCACTCTGCAAATATTTACTTGCAGGTACTTCAACTGATTTACAATATGCCAGATACCTGAAGTATAGTATCATCTTTTTATAGAATGTGGTGTCTCTTTACTTCCTTTTAATATAATAGTGTACAAAATATAACCGGGACATTTAATAATACTGGATGGTGATAATAAACACAGCATAAAGTCAAAAGACCAGAAGAACTAAGGAAAGAGTAGAAATCTCCACAGGCTATTTTGAAACAAAAAAATCTTAATGTTTTGGTGTTCTTTTAGCTTTTGTATCTGTCTGCTGCTCCCTGCCACTCAACCCCTAAACTCAAAGTTATTGTAATAGATTCCCGAGAGATGCAAATGAAAACCATAATGAAATACCACTTTACACCAGTTAGAATGGCCATCATAAACAAAGCAACAAACAACAAATGTTGGAGAGGTTGTGGGGAAAGGGGGACACTATTCCACTGTTGGTCGGATTGCAGACTGGTACAACCATTATGGAAAACAGTATGGAAATTTCTAAGAAAACTAAAAATGAATATGCCTTTTGACCCAGCAACTCTAGTGTTAGGAGTATATCCTAAGAACCCTGAAACACCAATCCAAAAGAACCTATGCACCCCAATGTTCGTAGCAGCACAATTTACAATAGCCAAGAGCTGGAAGCAACCTAGGTGCCCATCAGTAAATGAATGGATCCAAAAACTATGGTACACTTACACAATGGAATTCTATGCAGCAGGAAGGAGCTACTACCCTTTGCAACAGCATGGATGGAACAGGAAAGCATTATGCTGAGTGAAATAAGCCAGGTAGTGAAAGACAAATACCATATGGTCTCACCTTTAACAGGAAGCTAAACAACAAAACAAGCACTGAAAGGCACTGAAAGACAGTGAAATGACCAAAGACACTGAAATACAGAATAGGCTGACAGGGAGCGAGGGGAAGGGGAGAGAATTTTGGGGGGAAAAGGGGAAGGATTCACATGAGTAAGTATAAAGGACACATGGACAATAACTAAGGTGGGGGTGGAAATGGGAGGGAGGTGGGGAGCCCTGCGGGGTGGGGGGTGGGCGGGGATGGGAGTAAAAGACAGAAAACTGTACTTGAACAATAATTAAATTTTAAAAATATTTTTAAAGTTATTATGATAGATCCACCTTAGATTTAGAGTAACAGTATTTAAGCTTAAAGATACCAGTGTCTAATATGATTTTTCCAATTCTCAAGAGAAATCACAACAAACTAGTTCTCATGGATTATGTTAAAATGTTTCATATATACATATAAGTAGTTAACATCAATTATACATGACCCTTCTCATTCTGATCCTTAAAATATCTAGTCATTTCATAAGCAGTACTAATTTAAAAGATTAAAGAACTGCTTTTCCCTGTCTTTTCTGAAATTCAAAACAAAATCTATTTTGTTTCTAAACTATAGCTTTATAAAGAGTGGTTCCTAATCATTTTTTAGACTAAACAATAAAAAATTTACCCACAGTAGGCACTGAGAATCACCCACAGCCTTTAAACCTAAGTATGACTGCCCAAAACCCTTAGAACATTGAGAATTAAAATATGAACCTGCCAAACAGGGTAGTTCTACCTGCCACCAGCATACTGAACATAAAGTGAAAACAGCAAAGAACAGACACTGAATTTATATCCCTTTCATGTATACTCATCCCCTTCACATATACTTCTTTGAATTACAAATCAGAAATGGCTTGCCCTGGCTGGTGTAGCTCAGTGGATTGAGCGTGGGCTTGCGAACCACGTGATCGCGGTACGATTCCCAGTCAGGGCACATGCCTCGGTTGCAGGCCAGTTCCCAGTTCCCAGGCCAGTTCCCAGTTCCCGGCAGGGGACGCATGAGAGGCGACCATGCATTGGTATTTCTCTCTCTCTCCTTCCCTTCCCCTCTAAGATAAATAAATAAAATCTTTAAAAAAATGGCTTTAAATAACTATTTCCTCAATTTCCACAAATATGCTACACTGCTAACACCAAGTTATACAGAACAATATTCATCACATATAAAAAATGCCTTAGGGTGTGATTTTCAACCTTCTCATCTCATGGCACATATAAACTAATTACTAAAATTCTGTGGCATACCAAAAAAGTTTAGTCAATCTGAACAACAAAAAAAGGTTTTGATAATTTTGATTCATTCACACAGGACGGCTACTGTGCTGGCTACTGTGATTTGAGGCCAGTACCCCCAACTAAATAGTCAGGTATTTCATGTTTTAAAAATTCTTGTGGCACACCAGCATGCTTTGGCAAATTGCTGCCTTAATGTATTAGGGCTCAATTATCTCGAAGAACCCCAATTGAAAAAACTGGTACAGAGACATCCAGGTATACAAAATAACCCTGATACAGGCTCAGTTAGAGATTGTCCCAATGCGTCAAGGTTCTGGGTTTGATCCCCAGTCAGGGCACATATAAGAATCAACCAGTGAATGCATAAATGTGTGGAACAAATGAGTTTCTCTGCCATATAAACAAAGCAAAATAAAAAGGTGCTAACAATGGTTGTCATTTCTGAATTTAAAGATAGGTCTTTATTTCTCATCTTCTTTGATAATGTGTGCTTTCTAAATTCAATACAAAAATCACGGACTGTTAATGAAAAAATAATTTAATGATCTCAGTTTCAAAAGCTGGGCTAAAGTCAACAGTTTAGCTTTCAATGCCCATAGTTACTATAAAGCATTAATCACGATATGAACAACCGTAAAGACAGGTGAACACCAAAGATCCATTAATTCCACTCCTAGGAACACATCCTCCTAAAGAATTAAACAAGAGTTACTACAAAGTACTCTTTTTTCATTGAACACTTCTTGAGAATCTGCTAAGTACCAGGCACCAGAGCCACTTTAGGGGGCAAACAGGAACAGATGATTCCAGTGGTACTGCTGTTTATTTACTTTTAAAGATTTTATTTATTTACAGAGCACTGGGAAGGGAAGGAGAAAGGAGAGAAACACCAACTGGTTGCCTCTTGCACATACAACCCCAACTGGGGGCCTGGCCTGCAACCCAGGCATGTGCCCTGACCAGGAATTGAACTGGCAACTTTTAGGTTTGCATGATGATGCCCAACCCACTGAGCTTCACCAGTCAGGGTGGTCCTATTGTTTAAATTTTCATTAAAGAGAAAGAACAGATTTCCAAAAGTTTTAGAGATAACCAAATTATTTTGGGTCATACTTCACCCTACCTCTGGTTACTAAGGGGAGAAAAAAAATGGTAAATACCCTAAATGTGCATAAACTACTGGGACTCCTAAAAGAAAGCATCAACAGCATGGCATAGTTTTGGAATATTTCTGAATCCTTACATAAAAGCAACCACAAAGTAAAGCCAAAAACCCATGGACAGTATTTACAATAAATTTTGGTGTCAAGGTATCTCAAATGAACCTCCCAAAATGCAAGCTGGTAAGGACAAGCCAATATGCACAGTTTATCACTGAGGAAGAAGCAACCAAGAATGTAAAAGACCTAGAAATTGAGGAGTCCCAAAGTATCCCGCTAGTATTTACTGGAAAGAACCAATTTTGAGAAAAGGAGTGTTTTGCCTGTTTCAATAGTGAGTACAAGGTACTACAGTAAAAAGGTCCGATGGTACTAGAACAGCTTAGTCTCTGCAATTGTAATCTCAAACTTAACAGAAGCCCCATATCCATCATTTCATTCTCAATCCCTTTTCTCCCCCCAAAAGTAACTACTTCCTATTTATCCCTTTCTTCCTGTTTAAGTAATTCTATCATACGAATGCGTACTCCTAGACAGTACAATCTCAACATTAAACATTTGATATCTTTTAAAACCCCTCTTAAGTTCCCTTTAACTTAAGAATCCAGAGCATTTGACCTGCAGTTCCCAGTCTACATTTTCAGAAATTTCATACTTGGAACAATTCCACATATTTTTTTCTGTCATCTGTATATCCTGACATAGGAATCTAGGACAAAGGACTTGTTTAGATTCATGTGTGACCCTTCTGTACATACCTTTTTGTGGTATTTCTAAGTTCTACCTTATAGGGACCATGATGTTCCAAGTTTATCTCAAACATATTACTTAGAAAGAACTCATAAGAGTAGTTTCTCAGTTCTTGCATGTTATTAGTTTGCCTTGGTTCCTTATTTTTGTAAATCGGTTTTCCTGGGTATAAAATCATTGGATCACATTTCCTTTCTTTCAGTGTCTGCCATTTATTTCTGGACTTTCACAGGATCATTCACAAGTGTAAACCTTGCTGGCAAAGTTCAATTTTTTTCCCAACTTAAGTAGTAGTTATATGGGTTTTTACTTTATAATAACTCAATAGCGTTTTTTAAATAGACTAATAGAAATGGTACAGATCTAAATGAATATATTTTAGATTACTTCATGGGTCATAAAGGTTTACACTGTGGAATAATCTGCCCTAACAAAGGAAGTCAAGTCAATTTCTCCTAACTTTTTAAAGTATGAGGAAAGGGAGAAATGGGAGACTGCTGTAATCAGCTTAAAAATCCAACCAAATGGCAGTCTTAAATACATCACATTTCAAGTGTAAAAGCAAGTTGCAGAAGGAATGGGTCAATTTTTGCTTTGTATCTTATATAGATATATATAATGTAGCACAGTCATATTCTACACACGTATTTTAAAAATAAATTTTTAGTAATTCAGCAGTCCAATTACCAGCAATTGCAGTCTTTAGAAAACCTACAAGTAACTTTAAATGTGGAAATTATGATTAAAATGTTTAAGTCAGAAAGCAGTATACAACAGTTGTATAATACATAACAGGATGTATATATAAATTATGTGCTTTGGAAACAGGGTAGAAAAATTTTGTAACATTCTGTAGGTATGCTGCTTCTGGCTAATTATTAACAATTATTAAAAATCCTAGCCTTAAGAATTTGTTTTATAAAACCATTCAAATGTTTTGAGAAATGTACAGATATATGTACTAACAGCCTAATAACCCTTTAAAATAATGAGATGACGTTAATCTTTGACTTTAACCAACATTAGTATCTTGATGGAGAATGTACAGTTCAGTTCTAGCATATTAATTCTAACTTCTCCCACTTTTTGAGTTATCCCAAGTTTCTTGCACATCCTACACACTCTAATTCCTCAAAGATTAAAGTAGTCTAGTTACAGCCGTTAAGTTTTCCCAGCAGTCACTTTAAAGTCAAATTCATTTTAAGACAAATTCATTATTTCTTAAACTCAATATTAAAGTGTACAGAATCAAAAAGACAGAATGTTTCTTTCTTAAAATTAGTTGAGTAAAGCCAATATGTAAAATGGTCCTTGGTCATTCTACATGCTGTTTAATTCACTTGTGGATATCAAGATCTGGTTTCCGGAAAAATAGAATTCTACCAGGGCACAAATGGGGGGGTGGGGGGGGGGGGTAGGGACAGAACACTATTTACCTAAAGGTTACTGAACAGCAGCACTAAAGTCCCTTGTACTTGAATGTGCATGCATGCATTTGTATTATTATAAATTTTTTCATCCCAGTTTCTTATTCCCATGATTTTTATCATCAAAGGATTCACACTAAAGCTTTTCTTACCAAGAGAGTAAAAGTCAAAACCCAGGAATATTTAGTTACTTTTACTGCCTTATTACACCAAAGGATCTATGTGCCTGTTTTATCATATACTTTATGCCAAAGCAATAAAAACAGATTTTAGTGATAGTGTTAAGGACAAGATTAGTGGATACAGAAATGTGTTGATTCCTACCCTTCTCCCATACCAGTCATATCCTACAAACAAAAAAATACATAAATAAAACCTACATCTGGCTGGGATGCAAGCAAACTCTGAACTCTATTTTCAGCTGTTCATTCTGAAGTTTGAGTTATTCTGACTGCCCTCTTAAGAAAAGCAACCCCATCTTTGACCGTTAACCTAGCTAAACATTTGGGAAATATTTGTAACAACCAGTCCATTTCTCTTTTAAGTTTACATTAAATGTCAAGAAATTCTGCCAGAAAGAGGTACCAAGCAAGGTAGTAGGAAAGGCAGACTGAACTGACAATTGTAAGAAATACACGGTCCAAAAATACAAGTTATAAAGGTCCTGGAATTTGCTAGGAGCTGGGCCAAGTCAATTTATAGTTGGAATCAAGCCTTCAGCTCCCTTGCCTTTACGTACTGGCCACTAATTAGAATGCCATTCTTTAGTGGAAATGGATTGAGGGGATGGAAGATAAACACTTGACAAAACAGTGCCACTTAGTTATATTGTGTTCAATATTGTATCTGGGAATATTTAGTGCAAGGTAGGGGGAGCAAAAAAATAACAAAACAAGCCCCAAGATGACTCTTCTTGGCACTTCAGCCAGTTTTCTATCTGTTCACCGTATTCCTAGACTAATTACATTGTACTTACTCATATAACATTATATATTGGTTCAAAAAAAGAAATTGAAGATGGCACCAAGTATGGTTTTTAGCAGATGTCAAATCATATTAAGTATTGAGCAAAAAATGTAATAACTTGCCAGACTAGGAAATTTAGAATCCTACCTTATAATTTTATTACTATTTCTTTTTTTTTTAATATTTTATTTATTTATCTTTAGAGGGGAAAGGAAGGAGAGAGGAAGGAAACATCAATGTATGGTTGCTTCTCGTGCATCTCCTGCAGGGAACTGGCCCCTGCCGGAAACTGGCCTGCAACCCAAGCATGTGCCCTGACTGGGAATCGAACCGCGATTGTCTGGTTCGCAGGCCCGCGCTCAATCCACTGAGCTACACCAGCCAGGGTTATTACTATTTCTTAAAACCTAAACTAGACGCTACATTTAATTCCAATTAGATGCAACTGCCATATGCCTAATCCATTTCTTACCTATCTTTGAAGAATTTAAAAGTGTCACTAGATGGCAGCAATGAGTTGGCCATTAAAAAAAAAAAGATGTCTGAATCTTTGATTCCAAACATTTTCTATTTTACTGTCTTTCACAATTTCTTGTCAAGCTTTTAGATACTGTATTTGCTCTGCCTACCTACAGCATCATCATCTGACCTCAGCTGTTTTTGACACTTGAAGTTCTTATTTTGCCCATTTAAATCCTTTTTGGTACCCTTTCCCATACTACTTTCATATTTATATAGCCCACAATTTTTCTCTATGTATATAATTTTTTTAAAAAAATAGATTTATTTACTTATTTTTAGAGAGGGGGAAAGAGAAGGAGAGAAACATCAATGAGTGGTTGCCTCTTGCATGCCCACTACCAGGGACCTTGCCAGAAATCAAGGCATGTGCCCTGACTGGGCATTGAACCAATGGCCTTTCAGTTCACAGGCCAGCACTCAATCCACTGAGCCACACAAGCCAGGGCTCTATGTGCATCTTTTAAAATTTATTTATTTACTTATTTCTTTTTTGGGGGGGGGGGAGATAGTTAAGAAAAACATCAATGTGTGGTTGCCTCTCACGTGGCCCCCACTAGGGACCTGGCCTGCAACCCAGGCTTGTGCCCTGACTGGGAATTGAACTGGCAACCCTTCAGTTTGCAGCCCGCACTCAATCCACTGAGCTACACCAGCCAAGTCTATGCATGTCTTTATTGCACTCATCAACTATTTCCTACTGGCTTCTTCACAGAAGCCAACAATGATCTGCCTATATGTCTACAAAAAGAAAAAGGTACATTAACTTGCTTCATCCTCAAAGCTTATTATTCACCAAAACATAGATATGATATCAAAAAAAAAAACAAAACCCAACAACCCCAGACATGAGCTCAAGGTAGACTGTGATGCTAAGACTACACAATGAGAAAACAGCACACAGTTCTATTTTTAGGACATTTTCAGGCCACACACCCCCAAGTTGGCAATTATTAGATAAATTATGCTGCTAATTTTAATAATTAAAACTACACCCTCATTGGTGTGGCTCAGCGGGCTGAGTACCCATTGGTGCACCTAAAGGTCACTGGTTCAATTCCCAGTGAGGTCACATGACTGGGTTGCAGGCCAGGCGCCTAGCTGGAGGTGCACAAGAGGCAAGCAATTGCTTGCATATTGATATTTCTCTCCCTTGTTCCCCTCCTCTCTTATAGTAAATAAAATCTTTTTAAAAGTTTAAATGAAACTAAGACAATACTCAAAATATTATAAACAGGGGAAATGATTAATTCAGTAAATGGTACCAGGCAGCCATCCAAAAATAAGGGAGGGGTGGTGGGGAACCAATATCAAATCTTACTCTGTACACCAAAATCATTTATAGATGGATCAAAGTTTAAATGTAAAAAATTACACATTAAAACCTAAAAAAAATCTCAAGAGTCTCCCCAAAGACACAGGAATAACAGATAAAAGGCAGAAAAAAAAACAAATCATAAGCACAAAAAGTTGTTTTAAGAAAAAAATACTGAAATTAAAAGATTTAAAAATACCACTTAAAAAAATGCTTGGTAAAGATCACATCAACAATTGATTCAGGCAAATGTCAATGTCAATGCTAAAAATCAATGACTCAAAGTTTGACGCATGGAAGCAAGTTACATGATCTCAAAGTTATTACCCACAACAAATTACTGATTATAAAGGAATGGGGACTTCTGCCAAGATGGAGGCATAGGTGGAAACACTGTGCCTTCTCCCACAACCAAGTTTGAATACAACAAAGGTTTGGAGAACAAAGACACAGCCAAAAAACAGAAAATTGAATTATACAGAAGTCCGACTACAACTAATCATTCCACAGGGACAGTAATAGGGGCGGAGCCAGCAGCGGAGGAGGGTCGGGCAGGAAAGATCCCCAGACCTAGGAACTCAAGTGTTCCGGACCCAGGGTGTCTGACCGTGACTGAACACGGTCGCACATTCGTGCACAGTGAGACAGACCACGCAGGCCCCAGGGGGCCAGGGCTGATGGCAGTGGCACACTCCCATGCAGTGGGACAAAACGCGCAGGCCAGGTGACAGTGGCAGCTGCCACACCTGTGGGGGCCACGGCAGCAGACAGGAGACTGACCCCATTGGTCCTCCTTGGCCCCGCCCTCACATACAGGGTCACAACCCAGCAACTGAGTTGCCCTGCTCTGGTGAACACCTAGGGCTCCGATCCTGCTATGTAGCAGGCACGAACAGCCCAAAAGATGGCACAAGAAGAACTCAAAGTCCCAGAGCCAATAACTCTCAGCGACCAAGAGATTGCCAGCCTCTCAGAAGCACAATCCAAGACACTATTTATCAGGATGCTCACAGAACTGGTAGATTATAGTCACAAATTAGAGGAACATATGAAGGCTAAACTAATTGAAATGAAGGGAGATGTCCAGGAAACCAATAGCGATGGAAAGGAAACTGGGACTCAAATCAATGGAATGGACCAGAAGGAAGAACAAAACATCCCACCAGAAAGAAGTGAAGAAACCAGAATTCAGAAAAATGAGGAGAGGCTTAGGAACCTCCAGGACATCTTTAAACGATCCAACATCCGGATTATAGGGGTACCAGAAGGGGAAAAGAAACAGCCACAAGTGGAAAACTTATTTGAACAAATAATAAAGGAGAACTTCCCCAGTCTGGAAAAGGAAATAGACTTCCAGGAAATCCAGGAAGCTCAGAGAGTCCCAAATAAGTTGGACCCAAGGAGGAACACACCAAGGCACATCACAATTACATTAGCCAAGATTAAAATGAAGGAAAGAATCCTAGAAGCAGCAAGAGATAAGGGGACAGTCACCTACAAAGGAGTTCCCATCAGACTGTCAGCGGATTTCTCAAGAGACCTTACAGGCAAGAAGGGGCTGGAAAGAAGTATTCCAAGTCATGAAATCCAAAGACCTACAGCCAAGATCGCTTTATCCAGCGAAGTTTTCATTTAGAATGGAAGGACAGATAAAGTGCTTCTCAGATAAGGTCAAGTTCAAGGAGTTCATCATCACCAAGCCCTTATTATATGAAATGCTAAAGGGACTTATATAAGAAAAAGAAGATGAAAAATATTAACAGTGAAAGGACAGCAAACACACAGTTATTAACAACCACACCTAAAACAAAAGCAAACCAAGAGGACAGCTAGATCAGGAGTGGAACCATAGAAATGAAGAACACATGGAGGGTTAGAAACAGGGGAGTGGAAAGAGAAGAAGGGGGGACAAGGTACAGAAAATAGCATAGACAGTAGGTAGAAAATAGATAGGGGGGAGGGCAAGAATAGTGTGGGAAATATAGAATCTAAAGGACTTGAGACACATGGTTATAAACTAAGGGGGGGAGAATGGTGGGGGAGGGAGTGTGTGGATGGAGGGGAATGAAGGGGGGAATAGAACAACTGTAATGGTATAATCAATAAAATATATTAAAAAATTGAATGGGGACATGGAGGTCATCCCATGCCTCCTGGTGTGACAAAATAAGAAGAAATATTATTTTCCACCTCTGCAATATCTGGAAAAGTATTTGACTTGACTATACATACAGGAACACAGACAACTTCAGCCCTGACCTGTGTAGCTGTTAGTTGGGCCTTGTCCCAAAAAGCTAAAGGCTACCAGTTTGAATCCTGTCAGGGCACATTCCTTGAGTTGTGGATCTGGTACCTGGGCACAGCATGTACAAGCAGCAATGCCCTGATCAACGTTTCTCTGTCACATGTAATGTGATGCTCTTCCTCCCTTTCCTTCTCTCTAAAAGAGTAAAATCTTAAAAAAAAAAGAAAAAAAAGAAAACGGGAACCCAAAACACACAACTTCAAGTTTGTGGAGACATTATGTAACATGAGTGGTTGCAATTCCTCAAAGAAAAACAGCAGGGGACTTTTACTAGATTAAGAAAGCAATACATAAAACCTGACTGGATACTGGACTAAGGAAAAGAAACCTTTTTCTTTTTTCTTTTTTTGTGACAACTAGAGTGTTCTAACATGGACTGCATTCAAGATAATACTGAATTAATGTTAATTTTCATTGTTTTGATATTACCTGAAGAGGGACAGCCATGTTGAAGCACCTAAGTGAAACACTAAGACTGTAACTTTAAAACCACTCAGAAGAAAAAAAAAGGCATGGAGAGCAATTACACCAACCTAGACACAGTTGCTACCAAAATAGGGAGGCTGAAAGGTAGATGGTGTTATTTTACATATGTACATATAATAAATTACCTGTTCAAATAATTTTTAAAGATCCTATTATAGCAAATGAAAAAATGATGTATGTCAGGTTACACAATTTACTATGTTCCTAAAAAACAATAAAATTTCATTTTTTTCTGTCAAATTTGCTAACAAAGAATGACAATCGAATGGGGTGCAGAAGGGAACTGGCACTTCCACTGCTGTAACTAAGTAAAGCAGTACACATTTCTGTAGGTTCACTCAAAAATTCTTAGAGGGTAAGTGCCAAACAATAGGTAGGTCTACTTACTTGTATTAACTAAGCAATTGACGATGTTAAATAAATTTTAGGTGATTCTATGTTTGGCATAGAAAGAGAAAATATAACTCTAAGTTCTGTAAATCCCATGACAAAAAAATATTTGAAAGCCACTTAGAAACATGTTGTAAACTTCCTAAGTGGGAAATGTTTACAATATAAGCTCTAAAACAAATACGGTAATAATTCCATACTAGGAAAAAATAGCATAAAATGTATTAATAAGTAAACATTTAGCCAGGAGAAAGAAAAAAATGGACCAAAACCTCAAAATATTAATAATGGTAATCTCTCAGTGCTGAAATTTTTTTTGTTATGTCTGTTTTTAAAGAGAAGGAAAGAAACATCAAACGGTTGCCTCTCACACACCCCCAACTTGGGACTGGCCCTCCACTCAGGCATGCTCCCTGACTGGGAATCGAACCGCTGACCTTTCAGGTCACGAGGTGACGCTCAATCCACCAAGCCACACCTGCCAGGGCATAGTGCTGAGGTTTTAAGTAAATATTTTATCTGCAGGTTTAACTTTTCTTCAATGAGCATTTCTGTAATTAAAAACCAAAAAATGAAACAAAACAAAGACCTTCTTCCTTTCAAAGTAAAAATGGGTAATATAATGCAAGAAAAAATTTTAAATGAAGGTCTTTACAAAAAATATTCCCAGAATTTCAATGACACAAAAACTAAATCATGTACCTCAGTGCCTTTTAATTTCTTCAAAGAACATTAAATTTCCCTTAAAACATCACTGCTCACTCACCAATGATCAAGCCTCTTCAAATGCCAGGAAAAGTAAAGGAATTCACAACCTGAAAATACTCAATTCTAAAACTTAATTGGCTCTTCTTCACTTATTTATTACCTTAGCTCTTCTCTTTAACCATAAGTGATTGAATTGTTTTTCCTATGTTTAAATCTCATTCCAACGGTCCATTATCCTGACCATTTTCTATGAAAATAAGATATTGTACCTTATTTCATTTGTTAATGAATGTCCTTTCGAACAAAGTAGTCTGATTGTGGCTGCTCTTACAGAAGTGGAACACATACCAGATACTATCAAAATGCTATTATTTCTGCCAACTTTGGCACTGTCAACACATGCAGAATTCACTGTTAAGTAATACCTCTAATTCTTGTTCAGTTATTAATATGTTAACTTCCTGCATTTGGACAATTATTTTGTTGGGTTTCTTTACTTCAAGCACAGGACAGGATTTTACATTTCCAATACTATTTTATTATCTTATATCTAGTTCCTATTCCCTGGTTCTGGCCTAAAGAAAATTCCAGACTTTGATTTTATTGTGTGTAATATTAACAGTCTCTCCCAATTATATATCCTTTACTGATTTGATCGAGATACTCTTAGGAATCTCACCCAAGTCACTTTTATTAAATTTGATCAATACAACTTTCCTTCAATAGCAGATTTTTTCATGTTATGTCTGCACATTTTCTGTACTGTGAAAAGGTCTACCCTGGATTAGCTTTGAGCAGGACCTGGATTAACATGTAAAAAATTATGAAGCAAGACAAAAGTTTAGGTAAAGCCTATTAAAAAATGAAACTGAAAAGGTAGATACAAAATTACCTATCCCTGCAAATTCAAGCCATGTCTACCTGACCAAACTTCATTTACAAGTGACTAACCTCAAGAAGGTCCTAAAAAGAATTAGAAACATTCGCACACTAAAATACACCACAAATTTTGAAAAAAAAATTGATCAATGTCTGCAATATGTTTGGCCACAATTCAAGCCCTTAATACTTTATATAAAAATTAAACATATCTGGCTCGTGTAGCTAAGAGGGTTGAGTGTGGGCCTGTGAACCAAAGGGTCGCTGGTTCAATTCCCAGTCAGGACACACACCTGGATTACAGATTAGGTTCCCATTCGGGGACATATGAGAGGCAACCACACATTGATATTTCTCTCCCTCTTTCTCACTCCCTTACCCTCTCTAAAAATAAATAACATCTTTTTTAAAAAATTAAACAAATACGTCCTTACAATTAAGGGTTCAGAGGCTTTGGAGTCAAACAGAACTGTTTCAATTCCAAGCTCATCCACCTCAGTGTGCACTTCCCTTTGGCAAGTCAATCCCATCAAAAATCAGATCATTCAACCCTGGCTGGTGTAGCTCAGTGGATTGAGCACGGGCCTGTGAACCAAAAGATTGTGGTTCGATTCCCTGTCAGGGCACATGCTTGGGTTGCAAGCCAGTTCCCAGCAGGGGCCAGTTCCCAGCAGGGGATGCACAAGAAGCAACCATCCATTGATACTTCTCTCCCTCTCTCCTTCCCTTCCCTTCTAAAGATAAATAAAAATTTAAAAAATCAGATAATTCAACTGTAAAATGAGTATCATTTGTTTCACAGGATAAGGTATGAGGTCTAAATGAAGGTACCGAAAACCCTGACATAAACAGAGCCTGGTACATCTCAAGTGGTGCGGCTGTTGCTGCTACTACTAAGATCATTTACTATTATTGGTACATACCACAAAAAGTGGGCCAGAGACAAAAATAGGTGACTAACAAATAATACTGAAAGCTTATGGAGTTTTAAAAATTCAACATCACTATAAATGAAATATAAATTAAACCTAATACCATTTTCACCTACCAAATAAAACCATTTTAAAGTATTATGGTCCTGTTCATACATTATTTCTGAGAGTCTGGACTGGTATATTTTCACAGGCCACTTGAACTTTTTTAAAAATCAAAAGCCTAAAGACTGTGCATATTCTTTAACTCAATAATCTCACTTTTGAGAACTCATCTGAAAGAAACAAGGACATGGCCATATTAACCATAAAAAATGAGAAACCATGCATGACAATGGGACTGGCTAAATTAATTTCATTTCAGCACACCAATTCTGTTGTGTACTAATAGCAAAAATTACTTTTAAATAACAACATATAACACTGAGAGATGTTCAAGATGTTACAGAGCACATGCAATAATATTCAGTTATCTAGATGATTACACACTAAAGTGTTAGATATCTCAGGATGTGGTAGGATTGTGAAGTTTAAGTGCTCATTTTCCCAAATTTTTCCTTAATGACATATTGCTTTTACAGTTCTTCACTATGCAAAGACAGCTTAATGCTACCCTGGAATGTAATGATGAGAAATAGCTTGGACTACAGTCTGCAAAGCTTTTCTATAAACTCTTAAACAGAAGGTGGAAAAGTCAAGCACTTACTTCCCTTCCTCAAAAGCAATTTGGAACTATACAAAATCAAGAAAATCATTATCTCCAGGGCACCAAAAATTTCACTGTATATTGTATTCAATAATTTGGGGTCTCTCATTTATTTAAAGTCCCAACAAATACAGCTATTTCTCTCTACATTCTCAAACTTCACAATCAACTATGCAGTCATTAAAGATTAGTTACCTGTTTCTGAGTTTTGCATCAGACTTAAGGGAAAAAACCCCCAGCATTTTTACAGTCCATCAAATTCTTAACTAGAGTAGCTTCTATATAGTAAAACTCCCCATCAACAAACATCTAAATCTAAAGTAACAAACATTAGAAACATGTAAAATTTCCTGCTTCTCACGGGGGAAAAAATCCCCTAAAATCAACATTTCAAAATTACTTCAGGAAAACCAATAAATCTTTAATGGAAATTAAAAGGATCTATTCACAATTTATAATTGTGAACAAAAAATATATGAAGGATTTATAATTTCCAATATAACTGGAAACATGTAACGAGAGTAACAAAATAGAATATAAGCACCTACTCAAGAAAACAGTAGTCTCTTTTAGAGAGCAGGGGTGTCAAAACTCGTTTTCACTGGGGGCCACATCAGCTTCATGGATGCCTTCAAAGGGCCAAAATAATTTTACAACTGTATAAATGTTAACTACTCAATTGTTAAGAAGCTGAATGTACATTCGGCCCTTTGAATGCAACTGAGAGGCTGATGTGGCCCTTGGTAAAAATGAGTTTGACACCGCTGCTTTAGAGATTCATGGCTAAGTAATTAAGTCTTTGGCCCTAATGGTTGTGGCTCAGTTGGCAGGCACATCACGATTCCCCATAAGGGCACATGCCTAGTTTGCAGAGACAAACAATTGATGCTTCTCTCTCACAAAAATGTATCTTTGTCTAAAAGCAATTGAAAATGTCCTCAGATGAGGATTTAAAAAAAAAATTAGTTCTTTGCCCTGGCTTGTGTGACTTGGTTGGATGGAGCAAAATTTTGAAAACTGAAAGGTTGCAGGGTTCAACTCCCCAGTTGGAAAGAGTAAGAGAAAGAATCCAATGCAATACTTCTCTCCTTCTCTCTGCCCCTTCCTTTGCTCTCTCTAAAAATTAATAAGCATTGTCCTTAGGTGAGGATAAAAATTTAGGTCTTTGTCTTAAATTAGCACTTTCAACGGTTCGGCAAAATACATCGAAAAGCAGCCCTAACCAGTGTGTGGCTCAATTGGTTGGGCATTGTCCACAAAGTCGCTGGTTCAATTCCGGGTCAGGGCACACACCTGGGGTGCAGGTTTGGTCCCTGGACAGGATGCATACAGGAGTCAACCAATTGATGTTTCTCTCCCTCCCTCTTTTTTCCTTTCCATCCCCTTTCTAAAACAGATAAAATTTTAAAAGGGGGGGAGGGGAACATGGCAATTTAGGTGGAAGGTACATAGGAATTCATTATACTGTTCTATATGTTTAGATAATTTTCTTTAAATAGTTAGAGAAAAGGAAAAATGGTCGTAACTGTTATAGTCACAGCTACAACTTCAACTGAAACATTAGTTTTCAAATGTGAATCTTTCCAGCTATCATTTATCACCAAATTATAAATGATCACATTTTACCAGGTACTGTATATGATTTGCCAAAGAGCACAGAACATTCAAAATACACATGTGTTAACATGGCATGTATTCCCAATTAGTAGCTTAAGTGTCATCACCATTTATCCAGTGTGCCTGTTTGAAATTACTTAATTCTTAATTCTACCTGTAAGTTGGGGAAAGGCATTAGTTCAAATTTTGCATATAAAACAGTCTTTTTATATTGTATAATATTAGTTCAAATTTACACAAAATGTGGCTACACTCTGATCCTGTAAATCTCCTCACTCAAACATCAAAAACATTCCTGCCAGGAAGTCCACCAAAATTTCTAATTCCTAAGTAATCAATAAAAAGGAGCAAAGTGGCCTAGACCAGTGCTTCTCTTTAAATGTGTCTATAACAATTCCAGGATAAAGTATGAAATTCTGTATTTCTAGGAAGCTTCCAGGTGGTGGTGATGGTGGTGATGGTGGTGATGATGATGCTGCTGCTGCTGGACCACAAACCACACTGAGTAGCAAAAGTTGACAATACTTATTCACAACACATCTATATACTTAACAACATCTTATAGAAAGCTTTAACCGTATCAGTAAACTTTAAACTGAGTATTCAGCTCCAACAATGTATACTTTTCCAGTCTAACATGGTGCCTTGGAGACATGTTCAGAAAAAAATCAGGATTTTTTTCATGATTACAAAGGTCATATTATGTTTTTGCTATGTAACACCCAAATGGGATTGGAGAAGCACCCAGCTATCAAATCAAGCAATTACATTAACACTTCCATAATAGATATGCACGGTCACTAAAATGTAAATCTCACATCACCTGAGGTCAGGTTTGATCACCCCGTCTATTAGACTAATGAAAAACTTTGTTGTCATATATTTTTAAATTTCATAATTGTGAATAAGATTTTTGGACCAGTGCCCCCACTGGTGTGGCTCAGTGGCCTGCAAATGAAGGGGTCACTAGTTTGGTCCCCAGTTGGGGCACACGCCTGGATTGTGGGCTGGGTCCCAGGTCAGGAGTGTGTGAGAGGCAATCACACATTGATGTTTCTCCCTCTCTTCCTCCCCTCCCCTCCCTCTAAATATAAATAAATCTTAAAAACAACAACAGATTTTGGACCAGAACAGCAAAAAATATTATAAGGAGCCCTGACTAGTTTGTCCTAGTTGATTGGGCATTGTCCGGCAAAGCCAAAGGTCTCCAGTTTGAATCCTAGTCAAGGCACATGCCTGGGTTGCAGGTTTGATACCTGGTCAGGGTGCATAAGAGGCAACCAACCAATCAATGTTTCTCAATGTCTTTTCTCCTTCCCTTTCCCCCTCTCTAAAAAAGTAAATTCTTTAAAAGAAAATAATTTTAAAAAGTAAATCCAGCCCTGATTAGTGTGGCTCATTGGGATGAGCACTGTATCACAAATCAAAAGGTCACCACTGGTTTAATTCCTAGTCAGGGCACATGCCTAGGTGTGTGGCAGGCCCCTGACAGGCCTGTGAGAGGCAGCTGATCGATGTTCTCTCCCTCTCTCCCCCACCCTAAAAAGAAAAAAATTAAAAAGTAAATCTAACTTAAACTATTGTTTTTTTTCCCATCATTCAGACCTAAGCAGCCAAAACATGATTATATTCTGAATTTCTGAATAGTAAAGTGCATATATAGCAGAATCCTATCTTTTGTTAGCCTGAACTTGATTTTTATCTACCAATATGAAGACAACAGTGCCAAAATTCTCACTTTTTAAAAATTGAATTTAAAAGAAATAACCGTTTTTTGTTCCACTCATTTATTCATTCATCGGTTGCTTCTTGTATGTGTGCCTTGCCTGGAGATTAAACCCTCAACCTTGGCATATCAAACAATACTCTAACTGAGCTACCTGGCCAGGGATTCTTTCTCAATTATTTAAAAGCTTATCTCTAGTAAACAAAACTCCCCAAATTCCAGAAAGGACTAAGTAAAAACCATGTAAGCAAAAAACCATCATTATCCATATTACCACTCCTGCTGAAATAAAACACAATTGGGAATGCCTTACTCAATCCTCAAAATAAAACAATGTATTATTGTATTACAATGTATTTATTAAATGTTGGGAGTTTTCTGGTGTTAAATGATTGTGGTTATGTTTTTAAGTCCTTATCTTTTAAAGACACATACTGAAATGCTGATGAAATATATGAAGGATTTACCTCAAAATATGAGGGGCAGATGCAAGTATAGATGAAACAAGATTACTGAGGGCTTATTAAAGAATGAAAAATTCTCATTTGTTTGGAAATTTTTCACAATAAAATAAGGTATCACCAAACATATGCACATACATATCTGAAAATAAAAATTAAATGTGAATCTCAAACTACCCATAGAAATACACTCAACCTGGCAGCAATTTTTCATTTAGCAAATCTATTACCTATAAAACATTCTTATACTTAAATTTGTACTTATCAAACACTACTGACACTGAAATTCAGTGTCCAACCCTGAAATATAAGCAAAAGATCCAGGACATTCACAAAAGTAGATATTATTAGTAGTTATAATTATTATTACAATGCCCTGGCTGTACGGCTGGCTCAGTTGGTCGTCAGAGCGCCATACCATAAACCAAAGGGTTACAGGTTTGATTCGCTGTCAGGGCATGTACAAGAGACAACCAACATTTCTCTCACACCAGTGTTTCTCTCCCTCTCTTTCCTTTACCCTCTCTCTAGACTCAGTGAGCATGTCCTAGGGTGAGGATAAAAATTAAAAAATAAAGTTTATTCCCCTCAACTTAAAAAATTATGTATTAGTAGTCACACTGCCAATAAATACATAAAATTATTACCTTTTCAGAGAGCAACCTATACTGAAGTTTTTAAAACATGCATGACCTTGAGCAATGATATTTCTGGAGGTTAATTACAAAATAGTAATATTTACAAATTTTCATTTTAAGACTGTACAATTGTTTATGAAAGGGAAATATTGTGGGAAACTGTAAGGACTCAACAACAGATTTTTGGTTAAGTAAAACATTGTACAAGTAGGCAACATGATACTATGTAGCTATTAAAAGTTTAGGAAACCTTAGGTTAGTATTGTGTTTATACTAAGTAAAAAAAATGCTACTTTGTATGACGTGGCTTTTTAAAAAAGTCTATATATGCAAAAACCCCACAACTTTTATTTTTGCCTGGTTGAAATAGGTCCCTTTTATGTGGCTGGTTTGCATTTTCTAAATGTCGTATGAGCATGCATGCTTACTTAATTTAAAGGTAAAATAAAGGTGGGATACTTTCTCTTAACACCCCACATCATACAGTCACTTGGTCTTCTGTTTATAAAACTACAACTTAAAGCACAAATAAATGCGTAATTCCAATTTTAAGAAGCCAACACACTTTCAGGGAAAATGGGAAATTTTTTTCTTCAGAAGGCACTCTCCTACCCTGATTTTAGCCATAGTTTTTAAAGTTAATAACAAAATAAAAAAATACATGAAGATGACTATGCTTAAAGGATTAATACAAGGAATGATAGTGCACTAAGAATATTATATCATTTGGAGAATACAGAATTTTAGTAAGGGGACTAGAAAAATTCCATTTAACATGTACTCCACTAACCTATTCCTAAATTTTAATCAGAGCTAGTCAGAAAAGTCGAAGACCGATTCCATTAACTCCCAGAGTTATAGTATTTCATTTCTAAAATCAACTCAAAAGCCATAGGTTACTCTAAATGGGGAAAAGGAATATTCAGACTGGTGAAATTGGAAATCAGATTAGGTAGGAAGGAAAAAGTCAGATGTCCTTCTGATCTGTTATGGCTATCTCTTAGAAATAGCTGTGCATTCTCAATGGCAAATGTAATTTTCTAAAAATGATAAAAATTCATCCAAATTTTGATTATAGCCCCATCACATGTAACACAGCAGCCTATGTCCTCAGAAGTTAACTCATTTCATCACAGCCAAACCTCGTTTAAGGCTGTTATTTTTAAACTACCAAACCTGCTATTAAACCATATGACAGAGCCTGCAGTTACACTATTTCTACCCAGAGTACTAAAAGAATTGAAATATTTCTGCAAGTTTTTAAATTAGAAGCAAAATAACACTGTGTTGCTCATTATAGTATCTATCAATCTTTAAGCACACAGAGCAAGTTTCTTTCCACCTTCCTAAGTCCTTCCCCTTGTCCAGAAGTAATCAACGCTGTTTCCCATTTATCTTTCCAGATATTGCTCTACACCTTTACATAGTAGAAAATAAAGTTCTGTAAGAGGTGATCTATTAAGAGATAGTATAGCCCTGGCTGGTCTGGCTCAGTGGATTGAAAGCAGCCCTGGAAACCGAAAGGTCACTGGGTTAGGTTCCCAATTGGGGTACATGCCTGGATTGCAGGCCAATGTGTCTCTTCCTCTTTTTCCCTCCCTACCTGTCTAAAAACAAACAAAATCTTAAAAAAAAAAAAAAGACAGAGCTAGTGCATTTAAGGGGAGGGGCAAGCTTGAAGGGCTATCAGGAAAAATATCACCAATAACTTCTGAGTAAGAACTTAAAAGCTATTGGGGAACCTAACCTTATGAATGTCTGGGGAAAGAAAATCCCAAGGAAAGGCTTTTGAGATAACATCTAGCATGTTCAAGATACAGTAAAAGGCCAGTGCGGCTGGGGCAAAAAATACTACTTCAGTAAGGGAGGAGGGGCACAACAGAACACATCGGGTGTCTTGTAAATCACAATAAGAATTTTTTACTTTAAGGCTGAAAGAGGCAGCTATTACATGAGTTTTAAGCAAAAACTCTTTCAGATAATACATTTTGCAAGTAATACCTCCCCCCACCCCAAGCACAGCTAACATTCAATATTATATTAGTTCCAGGTATACAACAGTGATTAGACATTATTTATGTAACTTCAAGCATTCCATTTTAACATGATTGATCTGCACTGGTGGGGAGAGGCAAAAGAAACAAATCTACCGCAACATGCACAAAAGACAATGGTGGCTTGGAAACAGAATAAGTAATGGCTGTCTAGGTGGTGAATTGGTTATATTTTAAAAGAAAAGCTGACAAGATTTTCTACAAGGCCAAAGATAAGGTTATCAGACAAAAAAAAAGTCAAGGCTAACCAAAGTCTGGCCTAAATGTCATGAAAACTGCAGTTTCATGAAATGAACTGGGTAACAATGCAGAAGATATTGGTCTGAGGGAAGAGGAGGAGTTCCAGTTTTGGACTTAAAGTTAATATACTTAACATTATGTGAAATCATGTGACTGAATGAAATGACCCAAGAAGTGTGAACAAAAAAGAGAAGTGGAAGTACTGAAGCACAGAAGGAACTCAACGTGGGAGAAGGAACAGAAGAAAAACCTGAAGGTAAAAAATGTTTCAAGGAGAAAAGTGGCTTGACTAGTTAAGTCACACAAACAGGTCAAGTGTGACGAGGATTAAAAAATGACCACTGGATTTAGCGACATCCCTCTGGGGTTGTTGCAAAAATCCATAAATACAATTAACTAAAGAAATTTTTAGATACATTTACTTCCCTAAAAGAATGCTGTCAAATCCAAAAATCCTATAAAATTGTACCACAAAGCTACACTTAACCTCAATAATTTATCAACTGTCACTTCTTCATGCCATTTAAAGTTTTGTGAATTAAAATATACAATATTTAGTTTAAAATCCTTTAAAAAATTTTTAAGGTCCAAAGCAGTTTCTTTTTGGGGAGTACTGAATACTTCATATGTAAAGTAGCCAATCTAGTATGATTGAAAATTGAAATCTCCAGGCTTAACTGTCTGGGCTGAACCCATGTTTTACCATTTTAATGTAATAATTAAAATTCTGTGCTTCAACATTCACACCTCCAAAATGTGAATATTATTTACATAAGGTTATGCAGATTAACTTAACATATGGTGAAATGTCCAGATTATTACATCCAAAAGGAAGGATTTCAAGTTCTACTCCATTTTTCCTTTCTATTGGGAAACAATTACATCATGCCTGATCCAACAAAAGTTAAGAGCAGGGATGTCGAACTCATTTTCACATAGGGGGTGGGGGCCACAACAGCCTCACAGTTGCCTTCAAAGGGCTGAAATAATTTTAGGACTGTGTAAAGTGTAACTACTCCTTAACTAGGGGCAAGGAGCTCTACATTCGCCCCTTTGAAGGCAACCACGAAGCTGATGTGGCCCCCGGTGAAAATTAGTTTGACACCCCTAACGGAGATAACCAATAATAATGTCCTACAGCCTGACCAACTGACCCTCTTCAAACAAATTATGTTCGCTCATTAATACAAAGAAAACTCATTTGAAAAATAAGGGCAAGTAACCTCTCGACTAGGATCACTTTCTTCAAGTGATCAACTACTCCAACAGGTCTTCTAATTTACAGGAATACTTGCACTTTGTCCTTATTACCAACCTTCTCCAGAAAACAGCCAGAAGTAAATTCCAAAAATGTCAGATCTCTCCATTCTCCCAAGTCCTTCAACAGATAATCTAGATCTTAAAACAGGACCTGACTAGGACCTGTACACTCTGCCTGGTATTATCCTATGCATTTTTAGTAACTACTCTCCGGTAGTGTTTCTTGCAGTGAGGCTTAATTGTTTTCCTCATTATATGCTTTCGGATATGGTAATCCATTCACAGATCTCAATTTCTCCAACAGTTCCATCAAGGTCTCTTCACTGGTGGAAAACTCACATCCTCTGCATTGTAAATTTGGTGCCCCTACCATCATTTCAGCCCGTTCTTTCATTTCATGGAACTACCTGTATTTTGCTGTGTATAATGCATACTTTTGCCCAATTTTTTGAGGAAAATATAAGGACGCACACTATACATGGGTATAATAATCCTGTGTATAATGCGTACCAAAATGTGGGTGTGTGTTATGCACAGGTGGGTGTTATACATGGCAAAATACAGTAGATTATTATGGAAGTGCTATTTGTTTACTGTATTTTTCTCCCCAATGGTCTGTAATACCAACGAGGGCAGGGGACAGTATGTTTTGGTCATCTCTAGTGATTTTAATAAGCACTCAAATATTTAATGAATAGAACATCTCTACTTGAGTGTCCACGAACATCTCAAAGATCAATGTTTAAATGGCTTTCTCCTACTCTTAACCCTAACCCTTTTGCTTACCTAACAACTATCCTCACCCCAGCTCGAACCCTAGCCATCAAGCCAAATCCCCGACTCTTCCTATCACACCCACCACCAGATCCTCCTGAAGTTGCTTTTGGGATCATTATTCTTCCTTGTAGTTTAATATCTTCCTTATTTAACATCTACTTCCAATCTCACTCTCCTCCAAGCCATTTCCACACCGAAATACCTAATGTCACTCCCCAGTTTAGAATCTTTCAATAGCTCATCACTGGTTCCTGGTTAAAATAGAAACTCCTTAGCATGACATTAAAACATTTATAATCTGGCCTTCTCTAAAACTCATTTTAGCTCCCTTTCTCTTAGTGTTTCCTGACCTCTTAATAATTAGGTACCCATTTTTGCATGTTTCTATAGGTTCTGTACTTACCTCTCTCTAATCATATAACAAATCTCATTCATTTGTCTCCCTCCCTAGGACTGAGTCCATGAGACTATTACGCCTTTTGTTTCTCCAAAACCAGAAGAAAAGGCCAGAAGAACATAACCCATAAAATAATGCATTGGTAGAATTAGAAAGGAATAAATTAAACTAAACCTATAGTGACAGCAGCCACACAATAACAGATAACGGCTAAACGGATTTCACAGAATAGAGAGCATTAATAAAAGTTGGTCCTAATAAAAGATAAATTTCCACTCCTTTTCCAGTTAACCTCAGGAAATTTTACCTTTTTCTCCCTCCATTATGTCTTTAAGGCTGCCTTCAGTGTTCACTTTAACTAGATTTTACCATTTCAGTATGAGTAAGGGAAGTACATGACTCTAGTACCACAGCACTGAATATGCCTTTAAAAATCATTCTGCCCCACCTCAAAATCTATTAGTTATCAAAATAGCCCACTGTTGTCAGTAAAATACTACTGGTTACAAAAATTCTTAACTCTGGCCATCCACATTCTTACTAATCTCTACATTACTCCTGTGAATAGACCAAATTCACTCCTTCCTATCACCCTCAGGAACACACTTTATTGCCCAGGATCTAGCTAGGCCACAAGTCATTACTGAAAGAGGTCAATCCTAGATCCTCCTAGATTTGTATACAAAGATTAAAGAGATTTTCCTGCTCTGTGAGGTTAAAGGGCCTTCCTATCCTTTTTTTAAAAAAACTGCCAGTGAGACAGCATTTTAATATTACAGCAAGCTTGTGGTTTGATTCATGTTAAATTTTAGAAAGTAGTCTCAATAGAACACAACCCAAAATTGTTGTCACAAACCCAAGAAATACTCTAAATGACAGAAAATTTTTAATTTGCAACAGTAAGACATTAAAGAACCACTTTGTTACTAATCATGAAAACAAGTATATGTAACCGTGCAGCTGCTTTTTTCAATTATCCAAAATTCTCAGTCAGCCTAAGTTACCTAGATACTACTAATTCCATTACTTTACAAAAAACTGTAGTGGCCTCCCTAGGAAACATGTCTTGAGATACACAGGAACACAGGGATTAACCCCAACATTCCCAGAAGCTATCACCTATACCTCAACTAAACTTACACTGGTGTATTTCCCAGTCTTCACAATGAAACCAGTGGACCTCACACCTCTTACCATCACCCAGGAAGGGTGTGCATCTGTTCCGAAGGCCCCCCTGGCTCCAGGTCATCCTGGCTGCTGCTGCTCCAGGCTGGGCATCCATGTTGCTGCAGCTTGTGGTTTGTGAGGGGGAGTGTACAGGAAAATCAGGATGGGATTTCAAGGGAAACAGGAGGAAGATGGCTTTCTGGGAAAATGCCATCACCTTCATAGGTGTCAAGTAGTACCACACACATTTTATTGAAGCACAGTTTAAAAATTTAACAAATGAAAGATTAAAAATAAAAAAAACAAAAATAAAAAAATTAAAAATACAGACGTCCAGAGATGCTCTAAAACAGTTAAGTTAAAGATCAGGAAAAATAAGATCACAGACTTAAACAGCCAGTAAAATTCTTTCGAGCGTGGGGGAGGGGATGAGGGCAAGGGTGGGGTTGGGAGAGAAAAGGTTTACGTGATCAATCCACTTAAAAATGCTAATGCCTTCACTTTCTCTCCCAAGATGCAAAACTCCAAAGTCATTAGGAGGCCGGAGAAATTCTTATGAACATTCAGAAAAACTGGATTTTAATCGGGTTAAAAATCATCAGTCATTATCATCATCATCACCACCATCATAAGTATAATAATAATAATAAATAATAGTAACTAGTAACAACAATAAAAAGGAAATCAGCGGAAAGTCAGGAAAAATGTTAAAAAAAAATTGGAATAACTTACTGTAGCTGAAGATCAAAAAAATCTCACTGTAAAAAAACAAAAATAAAAATAGCCCAGATTAGAAAAACGGGAGGTGCAAAAATGTCAAGTCAGTAAAGTTCATTTCTTTTCTCTTTCCAAAAGCAGTTTCCACAAAAACCGCAAGGGTAAAGTTCTCAGTAGCAGACAAGCAAAGCCCTTTCCACATCATCAATCAATCTTAAAAATACACGAGGAAGTAGAGAGGTCAGTTTATGAGAGGCTAAAAGACTCCTCCTCTAACCCAACTGCTGCAGAAAAATAGAAATAGAAATTTTAAAAATTACATCTTAAATCCAAGTCTCGTTTTTGGAAACAATTAAAAAAAAACACCTGTAAACTTGCCGTAGTGCACACCAAGTTGCATCATTATGTTTAAAATGGTTTTTTGTTTTTTTAATAAAATCAGTTTGGAATGGGAATGTGTGTGTTCTGGAAGGGTGGGGTAGGGAGGTTAAAAATCAAAGCTGAGCTCCAGTGAGTAGGGATGGGGTTCGCCTTGCTGCCCTGTGAAAGGAGAAGGGACAGATTGAGTCAGAGTTCCTCAGAAATGTTGTGCCCTAAACCCCAAGACAGAAATATCTGTCCACTGACTGCATCTAACACATTTTGGTAAAGCATGACATTCATTGGGATGGGGAGAGCCTCTACAGAATCACTTCTACCAGGGAACGTCTCCACAAGTCTCCAAAATCAGTAAGTATGTAACTAAAATTAAATTATGGCGCATGTATTTCCTTAAGGGTCTTATATAAAGTCTTAGTTCACATTCATCTTGATCTGAATTTGGGCAAGGGAAATATAGAAAAACATAGGCCGACAGAAATAAAGAAGTGAGCTTATCAAGAATCATGAAGGTAAGCAAATTCACGGGGTTTTTTTTTAAGTTCATGTAGTTTTCCCTACAATAGACTGAAGGAAAATGGCCTACCATGAAGATGCGTAAGATACCATCTAGTTTCAAATCCAATCAGTGAACAAGCCACAATACCTGATAGGTTCTACAGTAACAAGATGCTTTAAACAAGGAGCACAATATCCAACTCCCTGAGAGAATGAAAAACCAGAGATGAAAGGGGAAAAAAACTTTATGGCCACTAAATATTTAATGTCATAAAACATTTTAAAAATAAATTATGCTCCTTAAGAAATTTCTTGTTTCTGTGGTACCACTATTACAGACTAGTATATGTAGCTAATTCCAAGAATGAATTACAAGACAACATTCATTCATGACAGACTGGCTGTGTCATCACTGAAAACAAGATTTACATACAATTAGATTGTAGGCCTTTGTGTAAATAAGAATGAACTACCTGCACTCACATTTCAATATGTAGCCAAGAGGTTTTATTCTCATCTCCAAATGTCAGTAAACTAAAAAATTATAAGCTGAGACCTGAGTGGTATGACTCAGTCGGTTGGGTGTTGTCCCACAAAGTGAAAGGTCACTAGTTTGATTCCCAGTCAGGGCATGTGCCTAGGTTGTGGGTTTGGTCCTTGGTCAGGAGATAGTCCCTGTTCAGGCGGTGTACAAGAGGCAAAAGATCACCAATGTTTCTCTCCCTCTCTCCCCTTCCCTTCCCTAATATATATATATATTTTTTTAAATTTAAGCTGAGTTAAAAGTGTTCCATGAGTCAACTATGTATCAGTAACTACAGAAATGGAATAGGTATTGTAACTCTAAAATTTTAACTGTGAATTTTTTAAAAGCAGACCAGTTTAGAAATGACATGTTACTTTTACACTTGGATTGATGTGTTAGGTTGGAAATGTACAAGCTATAGAAAAAGTTGTAGAAAAATGTACATTCTTTTGAATGTCAACTCCTTCAAGTTAGTGTTCGGAATGTCTAGTCAATGGTCTTTCTTGGAGTCATAGCCTGAACCAGGTACTTAAAATTTTCATAATATGTAAACTCACTCTGTGGCTCATCCACAAACAAATCTTTTGCACATGTGTCACAAGTGTCATAAACCTAAAAAGCAGTTAATATTAAAAAATTTTGACATCTTTCAAAGTCAAGAACATGTCTCCTAAGATGTTATGATAAATTGATGAGCTATCACTCATTACAAAAACAAAACAAACAAAAAAAACCCAACACCCAACTACTTCCCCTGGCCAGAGGTCTCGGTTGTTTGAGTGTCATGCCTTATACCTACAGATTGCAGGTATGGTTCCCAGTCAGGACACACACTAGCTTTTGGGTTTGATCCCTGGGGTGCATATGGGAGGCAACCAATTTATATTTCTCTCCCCCTTCCTGTTGTTCTACAATTAAATTAAAAACGTATCCTTAGGCGAGAATAGAAAAAACAAAACAGAACCTACTTTAGCTCATAATTCCAAGTGCTTTGTAAATAACAGTATACCTAAGTTATACTGTACTTTGAAAATCCTCTGGAAGGTTTGGATCCTTTCTAAAGGGGTATTCTCAAAGGGAGGTCTGCCAACTAGTATCACATGGCACTTATTAGAAATGCAAATTCTCAGGGCCCACTCCAGACTGACTTAATTAGAAACTCTGGGGCTAAAGAGCCCAGAATATTTTAACCTCTTGCTGATTCTGATGTCAGCTCATGTTTAAGACCTGCAAAGACTTTAACGAGGAACCTCTATTAACCTAAAGACCAATTCTTTATAAACAAAACAAAGTGCTTTATCCTTCCAGTGTACTGACAGCAGGTTTGGGCACCAAGGCTTTGTATGTGTTCCTGATACTATTAACATAAATCCAAGAAAATTATAACCTATCATGGTAAATACACCAATAGTAATCCTTTTCCGCTTTATATAACCCCCAAATTTCTAGTATCTGAAAGAACACATGCAGTTATTCATCTAGTAATTCTGGTTCTCACCAATCCCATTGTCTAGCAAATTATGTACAAAACCATAATCTTCCCTGATCCCAATGAGAATGAATGCATATACATATTACATATGAACACTTAGAAAGTTGTCCCAAACACAACTAATAAAAGTAAAGGCTGAAATACTTTTATTAAAGGCAGTTAGTATTAATGACATACAAAAACTGCCTTTAGTAGCTAATTATTTCATATCTTTTCCAGCCTTCTGGCAACAAACGAGCTACAGAAACCAGAAATTAAAAAAGAAATTACTTAGATTTCTATTTTAATTTCTTATGCCTATAACTCATTTGTGTCAGATACATCTATCCATCCATCTCTGAAATCCCCAAAAAATGTTTAACTCAGTTGCCCAACATATAATAATCAGGGGAGGAATAAAATCCAGTCTCTTAACTCCTAGCTCGACTACTTCAATTGTTACACTTCCCAGTTAACATCTCACAATTTCACCAGCTAAAATAATCTTTATGATTAGAATAATCGTAATTGTTTTGCAATTTATTCCTTGATTGTTTATAACAGTAATTCCAGCCACAAGGTTACATGCTATCTGAAAACCTCTAGAGATCTAATTACAAATATAAGCTGTTTGAATTCTCTACAGAAATAGGAAACACCACCAAGCATTCCCATGGCATCAGAAAGGTCACGAGACCTTTAATTCAGTCATCCTTCTTAAACCCTTCCTCTAGATCAAACACGTAAATGTTGCTAATGCATACCTACTTGAAAACACCAACAATTGTTTCAGATATTAAGTCTGTGGCCAAATCATTCCAGGTGGACAATGACTCAAAGGAATTGTTACCTTGGTACACACTTTGCTATAACACCTCAAGCAAGGCAAGTCAAGTACCCTTCAATTAATTTCAACTCATCAATAACTGCTCTTAAATATTAATTCCTGGCATTACTCTGTATTTGTGAACATTTTTATTAGGTAAACAATTACCTAAATTAAGCAATCACTGCCCTTATCTGATTTCTAACAATTCTTCAGTAATAAATTTTAGTTTTATGCCTATGTAATAATATACATGTTGAGGCTCAAAGAAATGCTTTTGATCCCTATTACATTATCTACAAGGTAAAGAATCAACAAAAGCATGGGTATCTAGAGAAAGGGTACTTTTATTTCTTATCGAGTTGTTTTATAAGGGGTGAATTTACTTTGCAGTATTGGTTTACACTGTGCTTAATAACATTATTTATGAAATTAAGACACGAAACTTAGAATCAACTTAATCTTATCCAATGATTTTTTTAAAGCGATTTCTTGGATAAGGGAATGTGATACTACTTGGTAACCTCTAATTTTTATAAACTTAGCAAAAAATTTTAGTGAGTTTCAGGACTTAGCAAATAGGCACTATGATACTTGCTTAATTAGAAGTACAGTTATGAATCTTGCCAATTTAGGTAGTTTTGAAAATTAATGCGAAAATATCTTGAAAATAAACTTTAAGCTTATCATCTTAGAACCTTATACTAATATATACAACTCTCATAAATATTTTTCCCAAGTGCAGTTTGGGAATTTCCACTCACTGCCAGTGGTTGCTGTAATTAGGTTCTTGGAAGGATTCAAATACAGTACTTTCAGTGCCTAGCATTCCAACAGTTGGGTAAAACTACTAACCTAGTGGTCACAGTCCTTACTAGTTCTGCTACTGATTTAATACGACCCTGGCAACCAACAATCTTATGCCTTAGTTTCTGTCTTAGAAAGATAGTAATACCTACCTCAAGCAAAGTTCCACTAACTTATGTTTCAAGAGATTTGTAACCTGCAGATAAAAAGTCAGCTTTAATTATTACTGTTAATATAGAAATTAGATTATAATATTTTGAAAAATAGAATTGAAAATAACTTCGAGGCCCATCATTTTCTCAGAAGTAAAATAAAAATCCATCAGTAAAATACCTACATCTATTGTTGTAGTATTATTCTTATGCCCTGCGGTACGCTCCAGAATTTAGAGGCTTGCGGTGCAACGTCTACTTGGTAATTCTTTCCCCAAACCCCGCCCAATTTTTAAATTGGCATCGGCCCTACGTGAATTTTAACTGCATTAACCAGCACCTCGATCTTCCCTTTCGTGATCTCTCTGGAGTCCTCATGGCCGCCGAACACGAAAGAAAAGTAGCCGTTAATATAGAGAACGAAAAAAAGGCATTTCCCCTACTGGTGGTGGCCTAGAGGACACTGGGTTAACTCTACACAAGGGCTGAGGCCTTCAAAACTGTCTCCCGCTTAAGACCTAATCTCCTACTGCAAAACAGAATAAATGGAGGCCTGATTACCGAGGGGAAGGTTCCCTCGTCTTCCCTGAACACCACCTAGCGCGCCCCCCCCCAAGAAATTCAGGCCGTCTCCCCTGCTTCCGTCTCCTCCACTTACCCGGAGGGAGAAGGGAGAAGAGATTCGATTCTGAATCTCCTACTCCCGGGTACTACGTGGAATAGACGACTGCTGATGGAGGTCAGAAACGCGGCCACAACCGCTCGGCCTTCGTCTCTTCACAAAATGGCCCCCGAATCTCCTCTGCCGCCGAGGAGAAGGCCTAATCCCCGCCCCACTACTGGGAATTTTCCTATTGGCTTCGCTATTTCTAGCTCCCGCTTCTAATTAGACAATTATACCGCTCTTCATAATTCTGTCCAATCACAACCAGTAGTGGGTTAGACTAAGCAAAAGAATTTCCACATGCGTGAGAAGAACCAGTTTATAACTGGTTATTTTTCCTGTCATTCATCTCCTAAGAAATGCTTATTGGCCACTGTACTTGAGGAAGAGCTGGGTGGAAATTCGCCTTTGTATCGTGTACCTCTTCACATCCGGGTATCCGGGAGGTCTGATTGGCGGCTGCCGTGTCCTATCTTCGCTCCTTAGAGCGCTTTGTAGAAGGGCCTCCCAAATCTTGGAATTCCCGCTGCGCGGGTGCTGGGAGGGACGGAGGGAGGGGTTTTTTTGTGGGTAGCAGGTTCGTGAAGGATCTGCCTTAGCCTGGGGCCTAGGAGTTAAGAGAATCACCCAGTGAATCTTCCATTCCTTAGGTGTAGATAAAGAGTTTTCTTAGCGCGAGGAGGGAACGGTGAAGACACAGCCATGTGTAGAAAACTAATCAGCCTTGCAGTTTTTCTGCCTTCATCTTTTCTCAGTTCTAGACTCCCTCATGGACAACTTCACTTAGCCTGTCAAGCCCGTCTTAAGACAACCCATATCTCACCCAAACCTACTAACTTCCCTATTCCTCTCCAGTACAAAAAGTAAAGCAAGTCTAAAATGCTAGCCTGAAATACCCATCCTCTGGCCCCGTCATCCTGATACATGGCAACCAAATCGGCCTACTCTTGTCTCCCCCTTCCCCCACCTCAATCTAAGGGCTTGATTTCCTTTATCCTGAAATGGCTTGTCTCGGATCAATTCACTCAGATCGTCCCCTGCTAGTCCCTCCGGTTATATTATAGCAGATGTACAGGCAGTGGAATTAGGACCAGCTCTACTAAGAATGAGGGAGATTTCTCTGTGTTAGGGAAAGCAAGGTGCAGAACACTTGATAATGCAAATATACCTGTATATACTTTAAGAGATATGTATATGTGAGTACAGTTTGATGCATTAGTTTTGAATGTTACAAATTCTAGACAGATTCACAAGGAAGCTATCAGATACTTGTCTAATGACAAAACAAAAACAACTTAGTAATGAGTGTGATTACCTTTATTCAAGGGAAAACAATGCATAGATTGATTGGTGGAGTATAGTGCCTTGGAAGCAGTGGGGCTCTCTTCTTTAAGGATTTCAGGCAAGAGCAACTTTTGTAGAGCTTTAAAAAGGGCAAAGCAAACACCAATCCAAAAGAACCTATGCACCCCAATGTTCATAGCAGCACAATTTACAATAGCCAAGTGCTAGAATCTACCTAGGTGCTCATCACTAAATGAATGGATCAAAAAACTATGATACATTTACACAATGGAATTCTATGCAGCAGAAAGAAAAAAAGGAGCTTCTACCCTTTGCAACAGCATGGATGGAACCGGAAAGCATTATGCTGAGTGAAATAAGCCATGCGGCGAAAGACAAATACCATTAGATCTCACCTTTAACAGGAATCTAATCAACAAAACAAAGGAACAAGCAAAATATAACCAAAGACACTGGCATTGAGAACAGGCTGACAGTGACCAGAGGGGTGAGGGGAGGAAATTTCAGAGGGGAAAGGGGGAAGGGTTTGCAGGAACAACTGTAAAGGACACAGGGACAATAACAAGAGGGGGAGGAATGGAAATGGGAGGGAGGTGGGGAGAGCTGGGGGGTGGATTGGGATGGGGTAAAAGGCAGAAAACTGTACTTGAACAATTAAAATAAAAAATATAAATTTTTAAAAAAGAAAGGGCAAAGCAGAAACAGGGTATGATGTCTGGAGTTGATTATCTGACCTTAGTTAGAAAAATCAAGGAACAATTAAGAGTCCAGAGTTGTGTAGCCCTTGGTGATTACAGAACTGGATTTCTGGCCAAGCAGAGGAAACTCAGGTTTGCTGAGGGGACACCCTGACAGGAGTAGCTCCAACTTGAGCCTACAAATTTATTTCAACATACATTTGGGGGGGTGAAACATTTACTTAATTGAGCCCTGAGAAGGAATTTATCTGTCAAAAGGATTCCGTGGTCTTGGCTGGGTAGCTCAGTTAGTTAGAGCATCATCCCCATATGGCAAGGTTGTGGGTTCAATAACTGGTCAGGGCACATTAAGAATGAATCAATGAATGCACAAATAAGTGAAACAAATTAATGTTTCTTTCTCCCCCCATTACCACTCTCTCTAAAATCAATAAAATTTTTAAAATCAATAAAAATTTTAAAGAAAAAAGAACTCCTTATGGTTAACTGGGCCCAAATTTATAACCAGAGTCTAGCAGCTGTTGTTTACAGGGGCCCTCTCATGGACTCCACATTGCATTTCAGGGAAAAGTCACAGACAGCTGCCAAGCCTCCTGCACTCTATTCCTAACCCTCTGAGCTGAACCTTACAAAGAAGCTCCTGGTATTGTTTTTGGACCAATGAGACTAAGATCTTCTCAATCCAATTAGAACTTCACAGCTATACTCTTATTTGCATCAATAAAAACTAATCTGAGCAGCCCAATAATGGCCAATCAGAATGGGCAATCACAAATAGTCCTATTTGGACCAGTCAAATTGTTTGAATTTGGAGGCTTCATTTGCATAGAAATGTATCAATCAGGGACCACAGGCAGGACCTTCATTCTATATAAGTCAGCCTCCCCAAGGTCTTTGTGGGTGCTCTTTAAACTCTGTTTCCTCTGCTCTGGCTGTAATGCAAAAGCTGTAACACTTGAGCTGCTTCACGTGAATAAAATTCCCCTTCACAGCACCCCAAATGTGGGCATCCTGTTGGTATTGGATTGGTGGCAGTGAACTTGGCTAACAACTTTTTTCAGTTGTATGCCTTTCTACCCTGTTATTGGGTTTGGGTTTTTTGTTTGTTTGTTTTGTTTTTGCCACGTGCCTGTGAGTATTGCTTTAGGCTAAATTAAATAGCAGAAGTGAAAAGCATGTAAGAAAAAGTATACTAAAATGTTAATAATGGTTCTCTCCTGGTGGGGAAACTGCATGTGATTTTTTTTTTTAAAGGGGAAGGGAAGGGGAGGAAGAGAAACATCAATGTATGGTTGCTTCTCGTGCATCCCCTGCTGGGAAATGGCCCCTGCCGGGAACTGGCCTGCAACCCAGGAATGGGCCCTGACTGGGAATCAAACTGTGATGCATGTGATTTTTTTTTCCTTGTGCTTTTATTTATTTTTCAAATTGTCAACTTTGAAAAAGTAATCAAAGTGAAGATATTCTTAACATGCTCAATGCTCAGCTCAGTTGCTACATTGCAGTTTATCTTAAAAGTATTTCATATGCCCTGGCCATTGTGGCTCAATTGGTTGAAGTATTGTCTCATAGACTGAAAGGTCATGGGTTTGAGTCCCAGTCAGAGCTCAAACATAGGTCGTGGGTTTGATCTCCAGTCAATCAGAGCGCACTTATATGAGGGCAACCAGTCAATGCCTCTCTCTCACAGCAGTGTTTCTTTCTCTCACTTCCTCTCCTCCTTTCTCTCTTTTTCTCTAAAGGCAATGAAAAAAATATCCTCGGATGAAGTTAAAAAATAATAACAATAGTGTAATAAATAAATTTTAAAAGCTAGAGAAATTTAAAAGTTGAAAAATAAATACCCATCCTCTGTGGTTGTTTTTAGTTTTTCACTATTGTCTTTTATTTTTTAAGATTTTATTTATTTGTTTTCAGAGAGGGTAAGGGAAGGAGAAAGACAGGGAGAGAACATCAATGTGTGTTTGCTTCTCACGTGCCCCAAACCAGGGATCCAGCCTGCATCCCAGGCATGTTCCCTGACTGGGAATCAAACCAGTGATCCTTTGGTTCATAGGCCCACACTCAATCCACTGAGCTAAACCAGCCAGGGTTTCACTATTGTCTTATTAAAGAGAAAACCACAGACATTTCACCACCAACACATACATTTTGTACAACACCTAAGAACACTTTTCTAATCACTTGATGGGATGTTTCCCAATTAATGAAAACATTCAATAAAACCAATTGGATCTTTAAAAATAAAATATATATAATAAAATCAAATAAAATAGAAAACCACAAAGACCCAAAATGATGTCACTTGTGCTTAAAAGCCTGATACCAACCCTAGAATTAATATTTGATCTAAATGCAATTTCAGCCTCTCCAAGAAACATAATCTTACTTATCCAGTATGGAATATCCTGTTGAGGTATCAGTAAAGTAATCTGTCACAGGGTTCCTCTCCATCCCCATAAAAGGAAGAGGCCATCTGCATGATAAAAACCCTTCCGGATTTCTCTTCCCAAAGAAAAGATGTCCCAGCTCACAGGTTATCCATTCTTTTCTTTTGGTTTAATAGCTTCCCTGCCCCAGCCATTCTCCTATAAAAACGTCCATTTTGCACAACCCCTCCTTAAGCCCTTCCAGTTGATGGGCGGGAGGCACTGCCTCATTTGTGAATTGTTTAACAAAGCCAATTAGATATTACTCGGGTCAATTTTGCTTTTTAAAAAAATATATTTTATTAATTATGCTATCACAGTTGTCCCTTTCCCCCGCCTTCATTACCCTCCACCCTGCACACCCCCTTGAATTTTGCTTTTTTTATTGTTTATGTTTATTTTTTAAAATATATTTTATTGATTATACCATTACAGTTGTTCTATTCCCCCCTTTCATTCTCCTCCACCCTGCACACCCCCTCCCCCACCATCACCCCCCTTTAGTTTATGACCACGTGTCTCAAGTTCTTTAGATTCTATATTTCCCTCACTATTCTCGCCCTCCCCCCTATCTATTTTCTACCTACTCTCTATGCTATTTTCTGTGCCTTCTCCCCCCTTCTCCTCCTCCCACTCCCCTGTTGCTCACCCTCCATGTGTTCTTCACTTCTATGGTTCCACTCCTGATCTAGCTGTCCTCTTGGTTGCTTTTGTTTTAGGTGTGGTTGTTGATAACTGTGAGTTTGCTGTCCTTTCACTGTTCCTATTTTTCATCTTCTTTTCCTTAGATAAGTCCCTTTAACATTTCATATAATAAGGGCTTGGTGATGATGAACTCCTTGAATTTGATCTTATCTGAGAAGCACTTTATCTGTCTTTCCATTCTAAATGAAAGCTGTGCTNATAATTATGATGTGCCTTGATGTGTTCCTTCTTGGGTCCAACTGCTTTGGGACTCTCTGAGCTTCCTGGATTTCCTGGAAGTCTATTTCCTTTGCCAGATTGGGGAAGTTCTCCTTTATTATTTGTTCAAATAAGTTTTCCACTTGTGGCTGTTTCTTTTCCCCTTCTGGTACCCCTATAATTCGGATGTTGGAACTTTTAAAGATGTCCTGGAGGTTCCTAAGCCTCTCCTCATTTTTTTGAATTCTCGTTTCTTTATTCTTTTCTGGTTGGATGTTTCGTTCTTCCTTCTGTTCCACTCCATTGATTTGAGCCCCAGTTTTCTTTCCATCACCATTGGTTTCCTGTGCAATTCCCTTCATTTCAATTAGTTTAGCCTTCATATGTTCCTCTAATTTGTGACTAAAATCAACCAGTTCTGTGAGCATCCTGATCGCCAGTATTTTGAACTGTGCATCTGAGAGGTTCACTTTTTCTCGGTCACTTAGAGTTATTGGCTCTGGGGCTTTGAGTTCTTCTTGAGCCATATTTTGGACTGTTCGTGCCTGTCAGGTACGAGGAGCGGAGCTCTAGGTGTTCACCAGGGTGGGGCAACTCAGTTGCTGGGTTGTGACACTGTATGTGGGGTCAGGGTCAAAGGTAATCAATGGCGGTTCCCTCTGCCTCCTCCCGCCACAGGGGCCACATGGTCCGTCTCACTGCTCACTCCTTTGCTGCCTTATCTGCGCGCACTCGAATGTGCAACCGAGGTCAGCCTGCCCCATACCCTCACTGGGTTCACCGCTGGGGCCTGCGTGGTTGCCGATAGGACCTGTGGGGGTCCGTCTCACCGCTCACACCTCTGCTGGTTTATCTGAGCGCGGGAATGTGTGCGTGCGCGAATGTGTGCCCGCGCTCAGCCTGTCCCGCACACTCATCAGGTCTGCAATGCTACCCTGGCTGCCTTCGAACCTGGGTCGCCTGGGTCCGGGGTGGGGGGGTGGGGGGGGAATCCTTCCTGCCAGACCCTGCTCCGCTGCTGGCTCTGCCCCTCTTACCTGTCCCGGTTGAACGGTTTGTTGTTGTCGGACTTCCGTATAGTTCAGTTTTCTGTTCTTTGGCTGTGTCTTTGTTTACTAAGCCTTTGTTGTATTCAAACTTGGTTGTGGGAAAAGGAGCAGTGTTTCCACCTACTCCTCCATCTTGGCGGAAGTCTGCGATTGTTTATATCTGAATTTTGCTTTTCAATCTCATTGACTTTTAAATGGAAATGCAAACTCCTATCTGGGAGTACTAAATATTTCTATCAATTGATATTTTGGAAGACAGTGATTTATATAGGGCCTCTATAACTGCACCTTATGAATGCTAAAAATTAACTACATGTTATCAGAATTTCTCTGAACATTGATATTCTTCAATGAGACAGAAGAACTGTGAACAATATTAGCATTCATCTCTTAATGACCAAAACTCTGAGCTTAAAAACAAAAAGCTTGCCCTGACAGCTGTGGCACAGTGGCTTGGACATCCCACCCCATACCGAAAGGTCATAGGTTCGATTCCCAGTTTGGGCATATACCTGGCTTTCAGACCAGGTCCCTGGTTGGGGGGCAACCGATCAATGTTTTTCTCATGAATAAATGTTTCTCTCCTTCCCTTCCCTTCTCTCTAAAAATAAATGTGTAAAATCTTTTTTAAAAAGAACTAAAAATTAAACAAGCAAAGAAGTCTTTATTTACAAAGCTTTAAAAAATTAGAATGTTTAAAAAATCTGAATCAGAAGCCCTGGCTGGCATAGCTCAGTGGATTGAGCATGGGCCTGAGAACCACACGATCTCGGTTCGATTCCCAGTCAGGGCACATGCCTGGGTTGCAGGCCAGTTCCCATCAGGGGGCTCACGAGAGGCAACCATACATTGATATTTCTCTCCCTCTCTCCTTCCCTTCTCCTCTAAAGATAAATAAACAAAATCTTTAAAAAAAAATCTGAATCAGGACATCCATTTAGTGGTTTTGAGGTTGAGCAGTATTTGATTGTAAGTAGTATTGACCAACCTCATATTAATAATAATAAAGATAACATAACTTTCATTGAGGAAATACCATGTGTTAAGCACTTTTCTAAGTGTTTGACATAAATTAGTTTATTTGGTAATTTTATCATCCCCATTTTATTTTTTAAAAAATTATTGTTGTTCAATTACAGTTGTCTCCATTTTCCCCACATTGCTCTCCCATGCCCTGTCCAGTCCCCCTCCCACATTCAATCCTTCTCTTCCCCTCCTCACACCTCCTCTCTCCATTGTCCTTCTCCATGGGTCCTTTATACATATTCTTTGACTTGACCCATCCCCTTCTTTCCCCCTTCCCCTCTGGTCACTGTCAGTTTGTTCTTTATTTCTGATTCTCCGGTTCTATTTTGCTTGCTTGTTTGCTTTGCTGATTAGGTTATACTTATAGATGAGATCATAAGGTATTTATTTGTCTTTCACCGCCTAGCTTATCTCACTTAGCATAATGCTCTCAAGTTCCATATATGCTGCCGCAAAACATAGGAGCTCCTTCTTTCTTTCTGCTGTGTAGTCTTCCACTGTGTAAATGTACCATAGTTGTATGATCCACTCATTTACTGATGGGCACTTGGGCTGTTTCCAGCACTTGCCTATTGTAAATAATGAACATTGGGGTGATTAGGTTCTTTCAAATTGTTGTTTCAAGATTTTTAGGGTATAATCCCAGCAGTGGAATTGCTGGGTCCAAAAGCAGTTCCATTTTTAGTTTTCTGAGGAAATTTCATACTGTTTTCCACAGCGGCTGCACTAGTCTGCATTCCCACCAACAGTTCCTAGGGTTCCCTCTTCTCTGCAACATTGCCAGCAGGTTTCATTTGTTGATTTATTAATGATGGCCATTTTGGCAGGTGCATGGTGATATCTCGCTGTGGTTTTAATTTGCATCTCTCTAAAGGCTAGTGATGATGAGCATTTTTTCACATGTTTATGGGCCCTCTGTCTGTCTCCTTGGAGAAATGTCTGTTCAGGTCCTTTGCCCATTTTTAAATTGGGCTTTTTGTCTTCCTGGTGTGGAGTCATGTGAGTTCTTTATATATTTTGAAGATCAAACCCTTGTCCAAGGTATCATTGGCAAATATATTTTCCCATATAGTTGGTTCCCTTTTCATTATTCTAATGTTTTCTTTAGATGTGGAGAGCTTTTTAATTTGATGAAGTCCCATTTACTTATTCTTTATTCTATATCCCTTGCTTTAGGGGATGTACAAGTGAAAATATTGTTGCATGGGATATCTGAAGTTTTACTGCCTGTATTCTCTTCTAGGACTTTTATGGTGTCATGACTTAATATTTAAGTCTTATTATCTCCATTTTAAAGATGAGGAAACGAAAGCACAGTAAACTAATTTGCATTAGGTCACTGCATCTAGCAGGACTAAATAGTCTGACACTAGGAGGTCTAATTTTAAAGTGCATCATGTAACCATTACACAGTTATTAATAATATAAGGTTTTCCCAAGCGGAAAATCCTACTTATTTTTCTTCCCATGGTTAAAATCTTTTCTTATTTCACAATCACATACATATACAATGTTTTCTGGCACAAGCAAATAGGTATATTCAGGATACATAAGAACAAATTGTCTTCAATTGCTTAGTTAAAAACTAATGGAAAAATCAAATGTATTTTTTACTTATGTATTTGACTGGGTCAGAGAGTTTCACCAACAGCAAAACGTATATGAAACAAACTATTGTAAAAAATGCCTTCCAATCTGGCTGGTCTGGCTCAGTGCTAAGTGTCAGCCTGTGAACTAAAAGATTGCCAGTTTGATTCCTGGTCAGGGCAAATGCCTGGGTTGTGGGCCAGGTACCCACTTGGGGGCATGTGGGAGGCAACTGATAGATGTTTTTCTTGCACATTGATGTTTCTTTCCGTCTTCTTTCCTCCCTTCCGCTCTCTCTAAAAAATAAATAAAGCCCTGGCTGATGTGGCTCAGTGGATTGAGTGCAACCTGCAGACCAGATGGTCGCTGGTTCAATTCCTAGTCAGTGCTCATGCCTGGGTTGTGGGCCGGGTTTCTGGTTGGAGGCATGTGAGAGGCAACTACACATCGATGTTTCTCTCCCTTCCTTCCCCCTCTCTAAAAATAAATAAATAAAATCTTTAAAAAAAATGTCTTCCTTAAAAAAATGTCTTCCTTAATCAGAAGTCAAGCAACTATAATGTAACATCCATATTACATTACATTCAGTCTTACATAGTATACACACGCATGTATTAAATTTAGTTACTGGCTCTTGCTAATCTTTCTCCTATCTATTTGATTATCAGACCAGCCAGAAGAACCTTGAGGGTAGATGAACTTTTGTTCCTCCCTCAGTGCCTTGAGACACAATATAGGCCCCCGTCCCTTCAAAGAGATATTATAAAAATAAGTCACTTGAAAAGACTTCTTATTTCTTTATTTTCTCAATTTCTTTTTACCCCTTCCTACTGTGAATGAAAAAGGGGCCACATACTAAATCTGACAAGCTCAGAGGCCTTACAAACTCAGAGACTGAAAGTAGCAACAGAGGATGGTCTGAAATTGAAACTTCCTGATAAAAGCAGGTCCTGTCAGATAGTTAGTCCTGGGTCTCTATCTATTTTGACAGTGTCCAATCTTTACCTTAACCTAGCTTGTCTATTGTCTTTCTCACCTAAGACAGCATACCTTTAGAATATCAAAATAATCCCCTTTTCCAGACCCCTCAGGGCACAATCTCCAACCAGAACTGGAGACCACAGAACCCCTCACTGTTATCTCGTTCTCCCTCATCCCATTTCCTGTGTGGCAAATTATCAAAAATATTTTTTATTTATTGATTTGAGAGAGAGAGGAAGGGAGAACCATCAATTGGTTGTTCCACTTATTTATTCATTCAGTGGTTGATTCTTTTGTAAAAAAATATTTTATTTTATTTTTTAGAGAGAGGGGAAGGGAAGGAAAAAGAGAGGGAGAGAAACGTTGACCATTTGCCCTGACTGGGAATTGAATTGGCAATCTTTCAGTTTACAGGCTAGTACTCAGTATACTGAACCACACCAGCCAGGGCTCATTGGTTGATTTTTGTGTATGACTGACCAGAGATCTAACCAGCAACCCTGGCATATTGGGACCACACTCTAACCAACTGAGCTACCTGGCGAAGGCTATGTGCTATAAATATTCGTTGTTACCTATCCTGTATCCACCATTGTGAGAAGGGTACATGTCCATTAACTTTTTATCCAATCCTATAAATTTCCCTGCTTTGCTTTCTCCTGCCTCTCTGGTGTATCACCAATGAATTTCATGCAACCCCCTTACATACTCTTCTCTGATTCTAATGTGCAAAATAAATGGTAAAACTGCCATTTTCAAAATCTGTTAAGATTATGCTTCCCAGAAAATGTTGTCAGTTTGGCTCAAAGAAACTCGTGAAAATTCTTACAGGTTTGGATGGTTCTTATGTTAACACTACTAGTGTTTTTTCTCCATTTTTAACTTTGTCTCTTTGTTCACCTTTTAATTTTCATTCTAGTAATGACCTAAATCTGGTTTCTTATAGGTTAAGCCTTCTTAAACACACTTGCCATCTGTTCTCCTTCTGGCACTGAAGCACAAGATTTTATCCTGGGGTCATTTTTCATTATGCTAATATTTGTACAAGCTACAAAGTGCTTTTCAGTTGATAAGTCTTACATTTCATAATTAATGCTTATTTTACTATTATGGAATAAATTGATCATTTGAGTAAATATATAAATGTTATAAAAATAATGTATAAATTATCTGGCCCAGAGTCTTTCAACTATGAAATTACATTTCATATAGTAATTATCTTTCACATGACTGATCATTATACACAGGGTCATTTTTATACATAATTTTGGAGACCCATCTTAATGTTTGAGAAATATTTTCAATAGAATAACTCATCTTTTGTTACTACCTATTCCACATTTCCACCCAGAATACTGCTTTTTTGTCATCTCATTGCATATACAGATGCCTAAAACCTCAGAATTCTCTTGCTCACTACCTCAGGTCCAAAGAACCCTTACTACCACTCCCTTCTGGTATAGCAAAAGGTCAAAGGGTTGTAAAGTTTGGGAATGTATAGAAATGTAGAATTCGGGATAATAATATCACAAAGAAAGGTAAACCACATGGTAGCTTGCATTTCAATGAGCAGATTTAAAAAATGAGAAGAGATCATTAAGTCCCTTTCCTTCTAATGAACCTTGAAGAGCAAAAGAAAGCCTTATTAAACTCCTGTGAGCAAAGCTTTTCAATAACTGAATCAAGTATTAGTATTAACATTTAAATTATTAAAATAATGCAATGGTAGAAAGGTTTTATTCTTTAAATTTTTTATTAAATTTATTGGGATGACATTGGTTAATAAAATTTATAATAGGTTTCAAGTGTACAATTCTATAATATATCATCTGTATATTGTATTGTGTTTTTATTACCCAAGGTCAAGACTCCTTCAGTCACTATTTATCCTCCCTTTACCCTCTCCTATTGCCCCCATCCCCCTTTAAAATTTAAGTTTAAAGCAAATAAAATTGAGGATAAAGATGTCTGAAAACTGAATTATGGTGATAGTTGCATTAGTCAGTGAGGTTACGAAAAAAAAATCAGTGTATTTTACACTTGAAACGGGTATGTGTAAAATATACCTCGATAAGGTTGTCTTTTAAAACCACAAGAAAAAATGAAAAGGAAATAATATTATGAATGCAATCCCTTAGTTACATATCAAGGGTCTAAAAATCACATGTGGCTAATAGCTACTGTTTTGAACAGCATAGATCTATGACATAAAACTTTTCCATGTTGTTTTAAAATATCTACAACATATAGCCCTGAACAGTGTGGTACAGTTGGTTGGAGCATTGTCCCCTAACTGAAAGGTTACAGGTTTGAACCCCAGTCAGGGCAAATAGCTAGGTTGCAGTTTCAATACCAGTCTAGGCATGTGCAAGAGGCAACCAATCGATGCTTCCCTCTCAGTGTTTCTCTCTCTCCCTTCTTTAATCCCTTCCTTTCTCTCTAAAAGCAATGGGGAAAAAAAAAAGGTCTTCAGGTGAGGAAATAAATAAATAAATAAATAAATAAAATACAACATATATAAAAACCAAAATAGAACTCATGCAGAACATCTGGCCAAAATGGAGGCATAGGTAGATACACTTTGCCTCCTTGCACAACCAAAAGAAAGACAACAACAAATTTAAAAACAAAAAATAACTAGAATTGCCAGAAAATTGAACTATATGGAAGTCTGGCAACCAAGGAGTTAAAGAAGAAACATTCATGCAGACCAGTAGGAGGGGTAGAGAGGGCAGCTGGGGCAGAGAGGATGTGCAGCAAGGTTTCGCTAGAGGCCTAGGGCAGGTGAGGCAGTGGCTGGCAGACTGGGTGGTCCCACATTTGTGTGAGGATAAACTAAGAGGAAAAACTGGGGAGTGAGTCAGACCACACAACCCAGGCTTCCAGTGCAGGGAACTAAAGCCTCAGGACCTCTGACTGCAAAACCTGAGAGGGTTGTGACAATGAGAGAAACTCCCAGTCTCACAGGAAAGTCCTTTGGGACTCTTTTTAGGGAGCTGCATTTTTATGGTGTCCTAAAACATACACAAACCCCCACATCAGGCAATCATCACCAGAAGGGCCCAATGTGCTTGTGGAAGTGACTGAAATCTGGACAAGAACCAAGCAAGTGGCATTGTTCCCTCTCTGACCCCTCCCCCATACATAGTGCCACAACACAGCACAGTGGGTTGTGCTGCCCTGGCACATACCTAAGGCTCCACCCCTTACAACATAACAGGTGTGCCAAGACAAGAAAATATGGCCCAAATAAAAGAACAGGTCAAAACTCATGTAAAAGAACTAAGCAATAAGGAGACAGCCAACCTACCAGATGCAGAGTTCAAAACACTGGTAATCAGGATGCTCACAGAAGTGATTGAGTATGGAAGAAGTCAAGGCTATGCAAAGTAAAATAAAGAAAAATATAGGGAATCAATGGTGAAGGGAAGAAAACCAGGACTCAAATCAATGATTTGGAACAGAAGGAAGAAATAAACATGCAACTGAAATAGAATAAAGAAACATGAATTCAAAAAGATGAGGAGAGGCTAGGAACCTCTGGGACAACTTTAAACATTCCAACATATGAATCACAGAAGTAGCAGAAGGAGAAAAGGAAGCGCAAGAGTTTGAATACTTATTTGAACAAATAATGAAGGAGAACTTCCCTAATCTGGCAAAGGAAACAGACTTCCACGAAGTCCAGGAAGCTCAGAAAGTCCGAAAGAAGTGTGACCCAAGGAGGAACACAACAAGACACATCATAATTAAATCACCCAAAATTAAAGATAAAGAGAGAACCCTAGAAGCATCAAGAGATAAGGGGACAGTCACCTACAAAGGACTTCTCACCAGACTATCAGCTGATTTCTCAAAAGAAAACTTGCAGGCAAGAAGGGGCTGGAAAGAAGTATTCCAAGTCATGAAAGGCAAGGACCTACATCCAAGATTGCTCTATCCAGCAAAGCTTTCATTTAGAATGGAAGGGCAGATAAAGTGCTTCCCAGATAAGGTCAAGTTAAAAGATCATCATCACCAAGCCCTTACTGGATGAAATGTTAAAGGGATTTACCTAAGAAAAGGAAGATCAAAACTATGAGCAATAAAATGACAACAAACTCACAGTTACTAACAACCACACTAAAAATAAAACAAAAACTAAAACTAAGAAAACAACTAGAATAGGAACAGAATCACAGAAATGGAGATCACATGGAGGGTTATCAGTGAGGAGGAGGAGTGGGGAGAATGGGGGAAAGTGTACAGGGAATAAGAAGCATAAATGGTAGGTACAAAATAGAGAGGGGGAGGTTAAAACTAGTATAGAAAATGTAGAAGCCAAAGAACTTATATGTACAACCCATGGACATGAACCAAGGCAGGGGGATGCTGGAAGGAGGGTGGTGCATGGTGGAAGGGGATGAAGGGGAGAAAAAAATGGGAAAACTGTAATAGCATATTCAATAAAATATACTAAAAATGTAACAGAAAAGTTAATACAATTTTAAAAATTGAACATAAAATAAAATAATTCTCATTCCAGAGCGATACATTTTGATGTGGCAAACCTTGCTTCCCTATAAAGTACATTAAGCCTAGTGGAAAAAATATGAAATGTTCTCCACTCACTCTAAGATGTCATGACAAAGTCAAGGATAAAATAGGAAGGAACTGGTTGCCTATAAGGGGTAAAAGGAAATGTTTAAAAAATAAACAAAAATCGGAGATTCAGAAAAGAGAGAGCAAGATTACCAAGCACAAAGTTGGCCTACTTCATAATTTGGGGCAGCACTATTGTAATGGTGTTCAGAGAATATTCCCCATAAACCTGGTTTAGGGATTGGGAGATTTTGCTTACCTATGGCAATCTGGCTAGCTTCATAGTTATGTTAAATAGCTGTGCTGGGGACCAGGGAGATGGGCTTTACTTTAATCCATGATGTAGCTAGGGGCTTGCTGCACCTGCACCAGAGCTTGGAGGCAGTTTGCTCTGCTTTATGTGGCCACGCCAGTAAAGACTAATAATGGCAGCCAGAAAGAGGCAGAAGATATGGGGTATGGGCAGATGTAGCCCATTGTGGAAGGAGTTGGAAATAGGGTTGTGCTGGAAGCTCAGGGCGGGGATTTGAACTAGGCAGGGAAGTCGTTCACTTTGTTGGCCACAAGGGGAGTAGTAGTGAGGGAGATGGCATGATATCTACAGTAAGGGATTTATGCCACGCAGCTTGCAAGGGAGTAGAAGAGCCATGAGGGAGGGATGATGTACCAGCCAAGAGGCTTTCTCGCTTTCTCACTCTCTTTGCTCTGCCACATGGCTTGGGAAGGTGAAGGGGAGTTAACCATGCCATTTGAAAGAGAGAAGTGAGAAGGGACTTGCTTAAACTATATAAGGAAGCAGCTATATAGTTTATAGTGAAGAAGGAGGCCATGTGGCCTGTACTAATAAGAAAAGAGATGCTGCTTCTGTGATCATTACTGCTTTAGCCGACTCTGAAGCTCCGAAGGATTTCCTTGCAAGATCCTGACGGGCTACACCTGAATTTCACCTGGACTCTTGGGACTTGTGCCTTTTCTGGACTATTACATTAAGGCTGATGACCACATACCCCAGATCCTGAAGGAGAGAGCTGCTCTATGAGGATGGTGATTTTGGTACCTCCCAGAGGGACTGGAGAACTGTTTGTGCAGCTAGATTAAGATCAGATAAGAACATGGTAAACTTTTGGGGATGTTTTTGTGTTGTAGACCACTCTGCCTCATTTTAGGAATTGTATCTCGACCCCTTGTGGCTAAGGGCAAGGGACATCTCTGGAATGCGAGCTGCAGGAGACAAAGCTTGTCTCAGGTAGCAAACGCTGCCTCAGTTTCCTCTCTCTGCCCCCAAAGCTTGGTCGGAAGTCAATGACAGGTAAGACCCCTCACAGCGGGGGGCAACCTAAGCCAGACTCGATCACTTGGGAGGCCTTCATGGAAGGACTCAGGGGGCTGCAACAAAGAGCAATGGACTCCCACCCCCTGGTTTTGACATAGCCTGAGTCCCCATGTTCTCTGGGAGAAGTGCTTCCTGGCTCTAATCCCCTTAAGCCTGAATACCTGTTGGGGAGAGGTGCAGCTCCTTGCCTTGCTAGAGTGTGTCCTGGGGAAAAATCTGGCATCACAAAGACTTCCTGATAAACCTGTGACATCTGCTTTGCTGAGAGTGTTTTCATTCATATGTTAAGGGTTCAAGCAGGAAACCCTAAAACTCTGTTCCTGACAGACTCTGACTCATACTAGCCCTCAGATTTCTTTGAAATGTTATCTACTGTTTGATCTTTGCTGTCCTGTATTCCTGTGCATTAGAACCCAATAAAAGGCCCTGGAGGAGGGGTCTTGAGGCCTTTTTCTCCTCGGAGAAACTGGCTGCTGCTGGCCTTTTTCCCCTGAGAAACTGGCAACCTCTCCTCCCCAAGCAAATCACATCATGTCTCAGTCATGTTTACTCTCATCTGTGGCACACGGGGGTACTTGCAAGGAAAGTCACACCACATTTTGGCTAGTAGCCTGGAGGAGATCTTGGGAAGTGCTGGGTCTAGTGGGAAAGGAGGACTCCAAGCTGAGGTGCTCTAACCTCTCCCAAGGTTGGAATGTTGTAAATAAAGACCTGCTCCTTCCAGCATTAATTGTTTGGTCTTACTCCAAGGCGACCCATGAATGGGCCCCGGTCTGCTCTGTAACATTATCTCTGCTTAGATCATCCAATAAACCTTATTGGAAAGAAGACCCAAGACTCATTATAAAGTAGCTTGGGCAAGAAGAAATCTTGGGTGCAAAAAAGGCCAGTTTTGCCCTAATTGGTGTGGCTCAGTGGGTTGGGCATTGTCTCACACACCAGTAGTTTGCTAATTCAATTCCTTCAGGGCACATGCCTGGGTTGTGAGCCAGGTCCCTGGTTATGGGTGTACAAATGGTAACTGATCAATGTTTCTCTCACATATGGATGTTTCTTTCCCCCTCTCTCCCTCCCTTCCCCTCTTTCTAAAAATAAATAAATAAAACTGTTTTTTAAAAGGCCAGTTTTTATAACTCTGTCACTTTGACTTGGGAAAATATTACATTGAGTTTACATGCTTTCTCTAGGAAACTTGTGTTCTGGATGATTTCTATACTTTCTAATAATCTCCTCCATTTTTAAAATAAAAAAGATGTTATTTATTTATTCTGAGAGAGGGGGGAAGGGAGAGAGAAAGAGAGGGAGAGAAACATCAATGTGTGGTTGCTTCTCATACTCTCCCTACTGGGGACCTGGCCCACTACCCAGGCATGTGCCCTGACTAGAAATCCATCGGGTAATGCTCAATCCAGTGAGATGCACCAGCCAGCACGGTGTCCTTCACTTTAAAAAAAGGATTTTATTTATTTATTTTTAGATAGAAGGGAGGGAGAAAGAGAGGGAGAGAAACACCTATGTGTAATTGATTGCTTCTACATGCCCCCAACTGGGGACCTGGCCCATAACCCTGGCCTATGCCCTGACTGAAAGTGAAACTGGTGACCTTTTGGTTTATAGGCTGGCACTGAGTTCACTGAGCCACACCAGCCAGGGCATTTCCTCCATTTTTTATTTTATTTTATTTTATTTTATTGTTTGACATGGTGTAGGGAAGTCAAACAGGGTCCATTAAATAATTTTTCACCCTCCTGGGAAGCCCTGCATTTCCTGTCAGTAAGCAGAATGGGAACTTTCCCAATGCACACAAGGAATCCATGAAAGAGAGAATTTCAAATAACAGTTGAGAACATTTTCCACTTAATACATAATATGAATGCAGTGACTAGCAATGCAGGATTTTAAAGAACAACTAATTTTCAAATATCAAGTCCTATTGTGGCATAATTACATCCCAATTTTAGGTTTAGAAACGATAGTTACAGTAAAATGGGACATACACATTCTTTTACTTGAGAGGATTCTGACACATGTGGATTGAGTAGACCCATTGATCCCACCAATGGAACAGGGTTTGTTCTCTTCAGAGAGATCTCAGGGCTCCAGAAAATTTCTTCCTGTCGTTACCCTTCAGGGATTGATTTAAAGATCATTCTCCTGCCCTGGCCAGGTTGCTCAATTGGTTGAAGCATCATCCCACACGCCAAATGGTTGTGGGTTTGATTCCCTGTCAGGGCACATCCCCAGGTCATGGAGTCCCAGTCAGGGTGCATGCAAAAGGCAACTGATTGATTTATCTCTCTTTCCCTTCCTCTCTCTCTAAAATCAATAAACATATCCTTAGGTGAGGTTAAAAAAAATAAAGATAATTTGCCCAATACCAACAAATTTCTATTAATTTCAAATGAACCAAATCTATTTTCAGCTTTAGTTTTAGTTGAGAAGTTGGTATGTTAAGGAATCTTTTAGCTGTTTTCTCCAACAACATGCATAGAGAAAAGGCAGAGCCTTCAAGCCCTGATCTACAAAGAGTTAACATCTTAAGAGCTAAAGAGAACTGTATTAACTCCTCTCTTAATAATCCAGGCAGACAAGAGGATTCCATAGTACTAGAGGTCACCGCAAAAGTCAGAGAAAAGAATTACAGAGAGCTCTCTGGGAGCAGCAAAAAACTGTAAGTCTATATCTAATACATATTTATGGTCTCTCATTTCTTTCCATGGTATGTTTTTGAGAAGAGTGAAATAAGTGTATTAATTTTGTATTGTACCACCAGTATCCCAGGCATCAGGCACATTACTATGTCATCTTTAATCCTGTCACTGTCTACTCCATCCCACATCCAACTACCTGTAAAGTCTTTTGCTTTTCCTTCCTCGGGGTCTCTGTGATCCGTCCCACTCTGCCATCCCCCAGCCACTATCCTTTCTAATTCAAAGACCCTGAATCATGGCATTATCCCCTGAACACTCCTCCTCTGTGCCTGTATTTCTAACTCGTTAATCACAGATGAATCTTCCTGAAGCTCTTCCACCGCTTTAATTTTAGTGCTCTTGTGCTCAAAATGTATACATTTCCTGGCCATTTTGACAGAATAAATAAAACACTTCTAATATAAATGCAAGGTCTTCCAAAACGTGCACTTAAATTTTCACAACTCTTTCTCAAACTCATCGTGTCTACTTGCTATTATGCAAGACCACTCCAATTTTTGCCCCATCCCTGACTCTGTTCCAACTGTCCTCTTTGTATGGAACACTCAGTATTTCCACATGCTACACTCTTTCCCAGACTACAACCGTCCCTCCATAATATTTCATTTGATCCTTCAAGTGAATGTGAATCTCAGTCTTCCTTTCCACTCACACTTTGTTTTGTTCTTCTCTGATTGATTATATATATATATATTTGTCTTATAGATAAACATGTGCTTTTCTCATTTTTCTCTTAATTATTCACTTCCTAGAGCAAGGACTCTATTTTTCTTCCTGTAGCAACTAAAAAAGAAATAGACACATAGTAATATTTGTCAAATTAAGTCTAGTCCAAATTCCAGGAGTTCTTATCATCCCTTTGGAGCATTCATACAATGCACGCTGCAATTACAGAGCCTGCTCTACTCCCCAAAGCTTCTCTTCAGCTCTACTCCAAGTTTCTCCCTCAGTGCTTACCTTGTATTTGCCTCTAACCTCTCATTGTAAGGTGGGCTCCGCCTGAGTTCCCTGGCTCACTGGAAAACCATGTTCTTTAGGGGTCTCTTCCTAATCTGTCTCTTTCTTCCCCTGGAACTTTGACTAGGAGGAGCCCAACTGCAGTCTCCCTTTCAGAGACTTGAGTATTTATTGGGACTTTTAACATTAATTCCTTATACAGTAGATTTGATTTCCTAGTTAAATTAAAATGTTAAAAGTGTACTTCTACATTTTGTCACACAGGCCAACTTAGTCCTTGAATTTTTTAAAGATAGAAATATTTTGGGCAGTATTATTTCCTATACTTTGTTAAAATACTACTGACATTTAAGCAGATTTATCACCTGATTTTTTTTTCTTCTCCTCTCTCCTACTCAAATCTGTGTTCTTGTCGGGTGGAGGGATTGATTCAAAACTTTGTAAAGTAATTAAAACCAGTTGTAAAAAGAAAAACAATTTCTATCACAGTCCAATGTTATAATACTATATCTGCTGAAAATTATTATGTACCTGCAGGTATGAGGTACTGTACTGGGTACTATCTATACAAAGATATCCTCAAAAGGCTTATAGACTAGTAAAGAGACCACACAATGTATCAGCACTATAAAGAACTGACTCATATTAACCAATACATACAAAAAAACATATAGTATAAAATAATACAAACCATTAACTTATACTGATACATAAAGCATAGAATTATCAATTCACAGAGACTAGTTCAGTGGAAACAACAAAATTAGCTAGCATTTAGCTAGTATGGAGCCTCTATGAAGTGCCAAGCATTACGCTCAGCTTTTTATAGGCATTATCTCAGTTGATCCTCATCAATATTATATAAAGTGAGTATTTTTCCCTGTTGAATAGCTAAAAAACTAAAAGGTGGTTAAGTAACTTGTCCATTGTCACACAGCAAAGGAAGGATATGAATCCGTGTCTTTCTTATTCCTGGGCTCTTGGTCACAGCCACTATTTACAATTCATCCTCTTCACATTTAAGTAGAAGTGCATATAAAATCAGAGTAAGGCTATATAATTTTAATTGCTGGTGTCATCAAGCTGGCTTTATGCCTATATCCTTAGTAAAGGGTTACTCTTCACCCTCACTCACCTACTCTTGTCCCAGGGCACTGCAATTTTGAGTATCAATTCTGCAAGGGAATTCTTTTAGCCTTTCATTCCATTGAGTTAACATAACTGATGAATCCTCCTTTCTTACATCTGCTCTCCACTCTTTTTTCCCCTGAGAGACTAAATCTAGCTGTCGTTGGATTTTGGATGTTTCTTCAACACACCTTCACTGACAGTCTCTCCTGAGTTTCCTTTTATGACATTCTTATAACCTCCACTTCATTCTTAGAACTTCTTTGACTTCCGTGTTAGTGGTATTTTTCAGCTGCTTCACGGTAGTATACAGCTTTGGTGGTATGTTTTGGAAGGGTTATAACCAAAAGTGTCTTCTTGGGGCCCAGATATTAAAGAACTACAGCATCTCTTCTCCATCTCTTCTCCACTACCACTCCACTTTTGCAAATGGCTTCAGACCCAGAGCCTGCTTCAGCCAAGCCTGCAATGCAGTCACCTCTCCTTTCTCCATCATGATACTTCTCTACAGAAGGAAGCTGGGAAGACAGAGTAACTTAGCAAAACTGCAAAATGTGAGATTAAATGTGAGATTAAATTAAATGTGAGATTTCCTAGAAAACAAAATGGTTTCCTTGGTTGCTTCCGTTCCATTTTAATTCTAGGATTATCATCTAACAAGTGAAAGTATATCAACTTTTGGATAATTGTTCAGCTTTCTTAAAATAGACATGCTACATCTATTTTAGACGTAGCATGTCTAAAATCTGTATAGACTCATTTAAAATCAAACCACTGGAAAGATGTTCTCCACTTACAGGGACTTTAAAAAAATGAAACATTACAGAACAGAGTATAAATGACCCAGTTCAAGTTAGATTATTTGGAAAGTAGATCAACAAAATGTTAATGTTTTCTCCTGGTGATAGAATATCATATTTTTTACTTTCTTCTTTATATCTCTCTGTTTGTTTAAAACAAGCTTCTAAACAATCTTCTCAGCTCACAAGTCAAGCTGGCTTCAGAAAAAAGGGGGAATTTGTTGCATAGAATACAGGACCCTCCTATAGAACCTAAGGGCAGGATCAGAGACAGGCTATGGAAAAGACGGAAATCAAAAACAGAAAACTTTCCACACATTTGGACTCATCTAAGCCACTCAATATAATTCTTTCTTGATTTGTTTATTTATTCATTTATTCATGTATTCTATATATATTTGCTGGGTGCCTAATATGTTCTAGGAGCTGTTTAGGTACTGGGAAATAGAAGTTAACAGTATAAACCAATTTTCTCCCTCCAAAGTCCTTATGTTTTAGTGAAAGCAGACAGACAATAAACATGTGTGAAAAATGAAGGTAGTTTCTGAGTATGGCAAATGTTACATGGGAAATAAATAGGGCAGTATGACAGTAGGACTCACTTTAGTCATGAAGGTCAGAAAAAGTCTGCTTGGCAGAAGAAAAGATCCTGAGAGACTGAACTAGCCCTGAAAAGAGCAAGGAAAGAGCATTCGAGCAAACTGCAAAGCGCCTGAGGCAAGCAGGAGCTTGATGGCTGGGGGAGCTGAGAGGAGGCCAGTAGCCATGGGGTGCAGTGAACTAGAAGGTGTGATCTGAGAAACAGGAGGAAAGTCAGATGGTAGAGAGCTCTGTAGGCCACAATAAGGAGTTTAGATTTTATTTTATTTTACTTTACTTTATTTTATTTTTTAAAGCTTTTATTTATTCATTTTTAGAGAGAGAAGAAGAGAAGGAGAGAGGGAGAGAAACATCAATGTGTGGTTGCCTCTTGAATTCCCCATACTGGGGATCTGGCCCTCAACCCAGGCATGTGCCCTGACTAGGAATCGAACTGGAGACCCTTTGGTTCTCAGTCCATGCTCAATCTGCTAAGCCACACCAGCCAGGGCCTAGATTTTATTTTAAATGTAAAGAAAAGCCACTGGACAATTTTATGCAGGAAATGCAATGAATTACTTGTTTTATAAAGGTCAATCTGGTATTTCAGGGAGATTCAATAGGAGAGGGATAGGGAGCAGAAAATGGGAGGAACATTAGGAAAACATGGTATTAAAGCTGGAGTAAGAAACAGAGGTAGCTTGAATTGTAGTGATAGCTGTGGCGATAAGGTGGTATTTTTAAGAAAGTACCTAGAAGATTTGGTAATGAATGACAGAAGGGAGAAATCAAGGCTTTGGGAACTGGTAGGTTAGTAATGCCATTTATAAAGACAAAGAAAGACTGGGAGATCATGTTTGAGAGAGAAAGCAAAATTTCTGTGTGAGACAGGTGAGTTTGAAATACCTAGTGGTCATGCAAGAGGAAATATTTAAAACAGAGGAAGATCAACAAATTTGAAAGACTGGAGGTAAAAATTTCAGAAACAACAGCATACACACACACACAGCATTTAAAGCCAGGAGATTAGAGACTGTAATCCAGAAAAAGAGTGTTGACCAAGGTATAAGGTGACTCTACAAATAGGATTTCCCTGGTAAATCAGGCTACAAAGCTGAATATTACCACCCTAGACCTCCCAATTTTACATAATAGTTCTAGTCATCCACTGAGGCCCCATTTCACAGCCCCATTGCAACCAACTGAGAAATAGAATCTGACTGGCCCAGCTTGGGTCACTTGTCTACCGCTGGCCCGATGAACAGTGACTGTGGGGACTGGATCATAGAGTATAAACTGGAGATCTAGTCCCTGTAAATAGAGTGCGGGTGAGAGGGGATTGTCCCAGAGAAAGGGGATGTTCATTGGCTTCCAGGCTGAGAAGACATTTAATGAATGATTCAAATTGAAATACATCAATTCTAAAATCAGAAAAAAATGATTTCATTTTTAAAAGTGATGTCATTATTACTATAGGCTTAGTCTTGCTCTTTGGTGTAGAGTGTGGTCTCATACCACCACTGAAATACTATGAGTGTCATATACCATCATGAAAGCATTGAGAAATTCCTGCTACAACTTAGGTGTAGCCTTAAGTATAGCAGAAGATATTCGAAAATTGCATGTAATTAGCTGCACTTTGTTTTTTTTATTTCAGTGTCCTCTGGGATCTCTTACAGCTTGTGAACTGAGACGACATCACATCTCTTGATGAACAATACAGTAAAGAACCTGTTAGGGGCATAGATTCAATACTTCCCAATGGTACCACCATCAAAAGGTAAATAGAATGCCTTAAGGTGGCTGCCTTTTAAAATTAAAACAGCTCATGCTCTGTTGCTGTGAGACATGTTGAACACACAATTTTACATCTGGGTATAAAATCTGCAGAAATTTGCCCTGGCTGGTGTAGCTCAGTGGATTGAGCTCGGGCCTGCGAACCAGATGATCGTGGTTCGATTCCCAGTCAGGGCACATGCCTGGGTTGCAGGCCAGTTCCCAGCAGGGGCCAATTCCCAGCAGGGGATGCATGAGAAGCAACCATACATTGATATTTCTCTCCCTCTCTCCATCCCTTCCCTTCTAAAGATAACTCAATAAAAAATAAAATTAAATTAAAAAGACTAAAAAATTTTTTTTAAAAAGAAACATCGATTTGTAGTTCGATTTGTAGTTTCACTAATATATGCATTCACTGGTTGATCCTTGTATGTGCCCTGACTGGGATGTTAACCCAGAACTTTGGCTTGTGAAGGAAATGACATCCTAACCAACTCAGCTACCTGTCTAGGGCAGAAACGTTTGCATATGTGTACCAGGAGACATATACCAGAATGTTCACAGCAGCATCATTTATAGTAGTAAAAGATTGAAATAACATATATGTCCATTGATCAGAAAATGAATATACATTGATATGTATTCATAAAATAAAATAATAAATTTATTTTCTTTATAATAAGTTTAATTTTTTACCAAGTTATAGATAGTAGAAAGCAGTTATTAATACAACATTCAAACTGGTGGTCACCTGTGTGGGAAAAAGGGAATGTATGGGTGAAGAACTTAGAGAGTTCTTAGTGTACTAGCAATGTTCTTGTTTCTTTTTTTCTCTCCAATTTTTAGTATATTTTATTATGCTTTTATAGTTGTGCCAATGTTTTCCCCTTTGTGCCCCTCAACCTGGTAACCCCCTTCCCTCCAGCAGTCCCCCACCTTAGTTCATGTCCATTGGTCCTGCATGTAGTTTCTTTGGCTTCTCCCTTTCCTGCACAATATTTAACTTCCCCCTGTCTATTTCGTTCCTACCAATTATGCTTTTTGATCCCTGCACCATTTTCCCCTTTCTCCCTGTTTCTATTTCGAAAAATAGAAACATTTATCAAAGAAGATACAAGATACAAGAAACATTGTACATAGGATGATAACAACTCAGTCCTCTTCAAAGTAAACTCCATGGGACCTCACACAGTTCTCCCACTCCTGATCTAGCTGTCCTCTTGGTTTGCTTTTGTTTTAGGTGTGGTTGTTAATAACTGTGTGTTTGCTGTCCTTTCACTGTTCATATTTTTCATCTTCTTTTTCTTATATAAGTCCCTTTAGCATTTCATATAATAAGGGCTTGGTGATGATGAACTCCTTGAACTTGACCTTATCTGAGAAGCACTTTATCTGTCCTTCCATTCTAAATGAAAGTTTTGCTGGATAAAGCAATCTTGGCTGTAGGTCTTTGGATTTCATGACTTGGAATACTTCTTTCCAGCCCCTTCTTGCCTGTAAGGTCTCTTTTGAGAAATCCGCTGACAGTCTGATGGGAACTCCTTTGTAGGTGACTGTCTCCTTATCTCTTGCTGCTTCTAGGATTCTCTCCTTCATTTTCATCTTGGCTAATGTAATTATGATGTGCCTTGGTGTGTTCCTTCTTGGGTCCAACTGCTTTGGGACTCTCTGAGCTTCCTGGATTTCCTGGAAGTCTATTTCCTTTGCCAGACTGGGGAAGTTCTCCTTTATTATTTGTTCGAATAAGTGTTCCACTCGTGGCTGTTTCTTTTCCCCTTCTGGTACCCCTATAATTCGGATGTTGGAATGTTTAAAGCTGTCCTGGAGGTTCCTAAGCTTCTCCTCATTTTTTTGAATTCTTGTTTCTTCATTCTTTTCTGGTTGGATGTTTCGTTCTTCCTTCTGGTCTACTCCATTGATTTGAGCCCCAGTTTCCTTTCCATCACCATTGGCTTCCTGTGCAATTCCCTTCATTTCAATTAGTTTAGCCTTCATATGTTCCTCTAATTTGTGACTATAATCAACCAGTTCTGTGAGCATTCTGATCGCCAGTATTTTGAACTGTGCATCTGAGAGGTTCGCTATTTCTCAGTCACTTAGAATTATTGGCTCTGGGGCTTTGAGTTCTTCTTGAGCCATATTTTGGACTGTTCGTGCCTGTTACGTTTGAGGAGCAGAGCCCTAGGTGTTCACCAGAACAGGGCAACTCAGTCACTGGGTTCTGATGCTGTACGTGGGGGCAGGGTCAAAGGAAAGCAATGGCGGTCCCATCTGCCGCCTCCCACTGCCACCGCTACCACTGCAGCTGCCACCATCGCCAGGGCCCTTGTGTTCTGTCCCACTGCGCTCGAATGTGCAACCGCAGTCAGTCCTCCGCCACTGGGTTCGCCCACTGGGGCCTGCTCGATCTGTCTCACTGCTCACTCTGCTGGTTTATCTGTGTGTGAATGTGTGACCGGGGTCAACCTGCCCTGCACCCTCCCTGGGTCCGTGGTGCTACTCCAGCTGCCTGTGCACTGCTACCCTGGCTGCCTGCATGCCTGGGTCGCGGGATCTTTCCTGCTGGACCCTGCTCTGCTGCTGGCTCTGCTCCTCTTACTGGTCCCGGTTGAACAGTTCATTGTTGTTGGACTTCCGTATAGTTCAATTTTCTGTTCTTTGGCTGTGTCTTTGTTTACTAAACCTTTGTTGTATTCAAACTTGGTTGTGAGAGAAGGCACAGTGTTTCCACCTATGCCTCCATCTTGGCGGAAGTCTTGTTCTTGTTTCTTGAGCTGGCATTTGTTTGTGTATATTTTATTCTTCATGTTTTATTTCCTCATTTATATGTATAAAATAAATATAATAACATATAAATGAACATGATTATATTACACATATATAATTTATGTTGTACATAATACAGAAAATATTCAGCCATGTAATATGAAAAATAGAAACATTTATCGAAGAAGATACAAGATACAAGAAACATTGTACATAGGATGATAACAACTCAGTCCTCTTCAAAGTAAACTCCATGGGACCTCACACAGTTCTCCCACCTTTGTTGATTGCAACCCTGTACATGTTCAACATTCTCAGGTGTCCTGCTTGTTACAGGTCTTCCAGAATATGAATCATTTTCAACAGATTCTCCACCATCTTTGCAAGGTTTGTGTCACACTTTCATTTGCGCTGCAGTCATTGCATCATCCCCGAAAGCTTTCTGAATCATCTGAATAGTTTCTGCAGAGGAATGTTCAAGCTTAACACAAAATTTGATGCAGATTCGTTGCTCTAGTCATTCATTCAGTCATTCTGAATGTGACAGCCACACAGTACACAAGCTCACTCAATGACGCCTACTGCCCACATGGACTGGTACAGTGTAACCATCATTGTTTATGCGTGTGCATTCCAGTCCACTCCCCTTGGCTGCCAGGTTACATCAATGTCACGTGAATTATTCTCATTGTATTAACAACGGCTGGACTTTTCTGGATATACTTTGTATATTATAAATAACTGTTTTGTTAGGAATAATTTACATATCATAATATTCACTCATTAAATGTATACAATTCAGTAATTTTTACTATATTACAGAATTGTACACATCCCCACTAATTTTAGAGCATTTAATTGTCCCAGAAAGAAACCCTATAGCAGGCATTCACAGTGTCTTCAGGCCCTGTCTCTGATAATTTCTAGTCTGCTTTCACTCTCTATAGCCTTGCTTATTTATGTGAAATCATATAATACATAGGTTTTTTTGGTCTGGCTTCTTTCATTTAGCATACTGTTTTCAAAGTTCATATGTGTTCTTGCATTTACCTTCCATTTTATTGCTGAATAAAATATCATTGTATGGGCATGCCACATTTTGTTCATACACTGATCAATTGATGGACATTTGGGTTGTTTTCAGTTTTTGCATAATGCTGCTAGGAACATCTATGTATATGTTTTTGTATGGACATGATTTCATTTCTCTTAGGTGTACACCTACAAGTGAAATTCCTGAGTCATATGGTAGCTCTATGTTTATATTTTTTATTTTTTAATTATATTTCATTGATTATGCTGTTACAGTTGTCCCAATTTTTCCCCCTTTGCTCCCTTCCACTGAGCACCTCCTACCCCCCAGGCAATTCCTCCACCATTGTTCATGTCCATAGATCATGCATAGGCTCTTTGGCTACTTCATTTCCTACATTGTATTTTATATCCCCATGACTATTCTGTAACTACCTGGTTCACAACACAGGCAAATACCCCAACTGGGAATTGAACCGACAACCTTTTAATTCACAGGCTGGTGCTTACTGAGCCATACCAGCCAGGGCACTATTTGTAATTCTTTTTTTTTATTTTAAATATTTTTATTTATTTATTTCTAGAGAAGGGAAGGGAGGGAGAAAGAGAGGGAGAGGAACATCAATGTGTGGTTGCCTCTCCAGCACCTTCTATGGGGATCTGGCCCACAACTCAGACATGTGCCCTGACTGGGAATCCAACAGGCAACACTTTAGTTCTCAAGCCAGTGCCCAATCCATTGAGCCACACCAGCCAAGACCCTATCTGTGCTTCTTAATACCTTCACCTCTTCACCCATTCCTCTATAGCCCCCTTGCATCTGGCAATCACCAAAATGCTCTCAGTATCCATGATTCTGTCCATGTTCTTCTTGTTTGCTTAGTTTGATTTTAAAATTCAATTGTTGACTGATATATATTTGTTGCCATTTTATTGTTCATAGTTTTCATCTTCTTTTTCTTAAATAAGTCCCTTTAACATTTCATACAATAATGGTTTGGTGATGATGAACTCCTTTAGATTTTTTTTGTCTGGGAAGCTCTTTATCTGCCCTTCAATTCTAAATGATATGTTTGCTGGATAGGGCAACATTGGCTGTAGATAACTCTTCCAAAAAATTAAAGACAGAACACTCCCCAATTTATTACATAAGGTCAAAACCAAAGACAACACAAGAAAACAAACTATAGACCAATATTCCTTATTACCTTAGGCACAAAATCTCCAACAAAATAATAGCAAACTGAGTCCAACAACATATAAAAAGAATTATGTACCATAACCAAATGAAACTTATTCCAAGAATGCAAGTTTGGTTTAACATATGAAAATTAATCAATGTAATATACCATATTGATAGAATAAAGGACAAAAAATGCATGATCATATCAATGAGCACAGAAAAATACATTTAATATATCCTATATTCTTTCATGATAAAATTACTCAACCAACTACTAACAGAAGAAATTTTATTCAACCTGATGTTATCTACAAAAGTTGTAGCTAAAATTATGCTTAATAGTAAAAGACTGAAAGCTTTCACTCCAAGATCCAGAAAAAGACAAGGGTGTCCACTCTTGCCACTGCTATTCAACATTGTAAAGAAGGTTCTGTCCTTGGAAGTTAGGCATGAAAAAGAAATAAAAGGATCCAAATTAGTAAGCAAAAAAGTAAAACTATCTTTATTCCCAGATCACATGATTTTGTATACAGAAAATCCTTAAAAATGCATTAAAAATTATTAGAACTAATAAATAAATTCAGTAAGGTTTAAGAAGCAAAGATATTCCTATATATTATAAATAAATGAACTAAAAATAAAATTAAGATAATTCCACTTATGATATCATCAAAAAGAATAAAATGCATAGAAATAAATTTAACAAAGAAGTACAGAACTTGTACACTGAAAACTATAAAATATCATGGAAAGAAATTAAAGAATATTTAAATATATAGAAAGAAACCACATGCCCATAGATTTGAAGACTTAACATTGGTAAAATAGCAATACTGACAAAATTTGTGTTCACATTCAATGCGAACCCTATCAAAATTTCAGTTGGCTTCTTTTACAGACATTGACAAGATGATTCTAAAATTTGTACGGAAACACAGGGGACCCTCTATAGAAAAGTAATCTCGAAAAATAACAAAATTGGAGGACTCACACATCCTGACTTCAAAACATACTATAGAATTATAGTAATCAAGATAGCATGGTAGTGGTATAGGATAGGCATGTAGAACAACAGAATAGAATTGAAAGTCCAGAAATGAACTTACATTTACGGTTAGTTTGTATTTGACAAACATGCCAAGAAAACTCAATGGGGAAGATAGTATCTTCAACAAATGATGCTGGGACAACTGATTGGATAGATATATGCAAAACAATGCTGCTGGATTCTTACCTCATGTCATATTAAAAATTACAATAACTTAAAACTATAAAATTGATTATTATACTATGAAGTTAGACATGAAATCAAAAGTACAAGTGATGAAAAAAACAGGTAGACTGGATTTCATCAAAATCTTTAAAAAATTTTGTGCATCATCGCCCTGGCTGGTGTAGCTCAGTGGATTGAGCACGGGCCTGCGAACCAGAGGATCGAGGTTCGATACCCAGTCAGGGCACATGCCTGGGTTGTAGTCCAGTTCCCTGCAGGCCAACTCCCAGCAGGGGATGCACAAAAAGGCAACCATACATTGATGTTTCTCTCCCTCTCTCCTTCCCCTCTAAAGATAAATAAATAAATAAAATCTTTAAAAAAATATTTGTGCATCAAAGGATGAAATGAAGAAAGGGAAAAGACAAGCCATAAACTGGAAAAAATATTTGCAATGTATCTGATAAAAGATTTGCACTTAAAATACATTAAAAAACTCTTACAACCAACAATATAGAGACAGATAACCCAAACTGAAAAGGGGCAAAGGAGCTAAGAAGACATTTTCCCAGGGAAGATATATAAATGGATGACAAACACATGAAAAATGTTTATTGTGATTATTAATTAGGGAAGTGCAAATCAAAACCACAAAGAGAAAGAATAAATTTAAAAAACCCACAAGATACTACTTCAATAACAATAACAAATATGAGTGAGAATATGAAGAAATTAGAACTTTTATACATTGCTGGTAAGAATGTAAAAGGGTGCAACTGCATTAGAAAATAGTTTGACAGTTCCTTATAATGTTAAAGGTAGAGCTACCATTCACTGGGCAAAACACAGATTAGGGACTGATCTTGGCCTGTACCACCAGGAAGCCCCAGAGCCTACACATCCAGGGAACAGCTGCAGACCACCTTGCCCTTGCACAGCTGATCGTCCATAGAGGACAGAGGTTGGTGGTCAATAGTCACAGCCAGTCCTTGCAGCTGACTGGCTTGGGTAAATATCACTCAATTGACCTGCCAACAGCAATTAAAGGGTCACTACAAGTGCAAGTTTACTCAGTCCACACAAAAGGCACACCTCAATAATCTAGCCTGTGTGATAGTGGATGCTGTGCCACTTGACCTTACAGGACACCTACTACATTAGGCAACACTAAAAGACATGGAGTCAAAGCAGATCTATCTAATAGATAGAAATAAACACAGGGAGGCTGCCAAAGCAAAGAGATAAAGAAACAAGGCCCAAATGAAAGAACAGATAAAGACTCCAGAAAAAGGAACTAAATGAAATGGAGATAAGCAAGCTATCAGATGCAAAGTTCAAAACACTGGTTATAAAGATGTTCAGAGAACTCAGTGAGGTCTTAAAGATGTTTAGGGAACTCAGTGAGAACGTCAACAGCATAAAAAATGATCCAGTCAGAAACAGGGGATATTAAACAAAAACAGGACCCACGGTAGGACCTAGTCAAGCTGAGAGGTAGCAAAATCCATGTAATTTCTAGAGCTTATTCAATTCCTGATGCTAATGAGTTCATAAAATTTTATAGTGAAAAATCTATACTGTCCCTGATGCTTTTTAGGAATGCAGATTTGGGGATTTTAGGCTTCTCAAAGTTTTAACTGTTCTGCAAACAAAGCACATGAAAATGAATTGGCTGAGATAATTTTTAAAGTTGTAAAAATCATAGAACTGACCTAACTGTACAGAAACTAACACCTCGAGAATTTACTTAGTTTGGAAGCCATCCAAGCAACCAAAAATCTACAAGACTCAATATTTCCTCAGCACAATTAAAGAGTTGTAGAACACGGTAGCAAAGTGAAGGATTTACACATTTGCTCTGTGAAAAAAGAAACTTTGGTTTTATCACAAACTGTGCCCAATTTCCCTTCTGTTAGTTATGAAAAACCTGAAAGTAAATGAAGAAAAGTGCTTGTTAATTAAGACTTTTATAAATGTTTGTAGTCATGTTACAAATTTTCTTCTTAGTGACAAGTCTTTTTGTTAAGCTAAGTATATTTAGCAATTAGCTACATCATTTTGTAAGTTGATTGGTTTAAAAGTTGTATCTCTTTTTGTTTATATTCTAAGTAATCTTAAATTTATCTTAGAAACTTTACTTAGGAGAAGAAAATCTTTTGATGCCATAGACAGATATGACCACATTAAGGGAATATTTTTGGCACATTTTCAAAAATTATGTCTTTTTTTAATTTCACCAATTCCAAAGGGAAATAATCATGTTTGTAGCAACAATTTTATTAGGTTTATCTATACTACTAAAAATGTTGCCATTATAAAGTTAAAAAAAAAACAAAGACAGAGAAAGAACATAACACGATATAATGTGAAAAAAAGAAAGAAACTTTGGCAGTTGTACCACAGGGCTGATGGGGTACTTCTCTGCCATTGCAGTCAAGTGTGAATCAGTAGGCCACATGGTTGGAGTGGGGGGGGATGTGGCTCATTTTATACAGGCCAGAGTGATTCAACAGTGTCCTCGATAAGAAGATAGTTCACATAGCTGAGAGACTAGTTTCGTTCAAAGGGATTGAGCAAATAAGTAAATATATTGAGGACGGTGGGAGCTGGCTTCTCACTAAGGAGAGAGATGCAATTATGGAAAGGGAGAAGGCTAGAATAAACCATATGACTTTGGATCTTGAATGGAGGTATCAGAGTGAACTTGTGATTTCCAGCATGTGGAAATAGATATGTAGGCATGTGTGTCTTTATGTTAATTGTAATGATTTCGCAGTTACGTATATATATATATATATATATGCAAAAAGTTATCAAATTTTACACCTTAAATATGTTCAGTATATTACATGTAAAGTATATCTCAATAAAGTTGTTTAGAAAAAACTTATTAGTCGTCATTTCCAAAGGACGGATCAGAGAGGTGGTAGTGGTGGCTGAAGTGGTTCTGAGACTGAAGTTCTGAGCTCCCTTTCTTCTAGAGAAGGAGCTGTATTTTGAGTTCTGTGGTTTCAGAATGGTTCCCATGAGAGCAGAGCTGACCCTGGGCCAGTGAAAACTAACACGCTGAAAAGTATGTTCTAGTTTCCTCTGCTTAGAGCAAGCAGAGGCTCTATTCCAAGGAGGCACTTAATGGGAACAGTTTCTCCAGACCACAGAAACAAATGAGATTACTCTTGATAATTAAAAAATTGTTTCTCCACTGATCTAGAACAAAAATTCCAAAAATTTATACAGAACCAAAAAAGATCTAAATAGCCACAGCAATCTTGAGAAAGAAGAATAAAGTTGGAGGAATCACAATACCTGATATAAAACTATACTACAAGGCCACTGTAATCAAAACAGCCTGGTACTGACATAAGAACAGACACATAAATCAGTGAAACAGAACAGAGAGCCCAGAAGTAAACCCATGTCTCTATGGGCAATTAATATTTGACAAAGAGGGCATGAACATACAATGGAGTAAAAATAGCTTCTTCAATAAATGGTGTTCAATAAATGACATTTACCTATCCATTTATCTTCAATAAATGGACAGGTAAATGCAAAAAAAAAAAAAAGAAACTAGACCACCAACTCACACCATATACCAGGATAAACTCAAAATGGAGAAAAGACTTAAATATAAATCATGACACCATAGTCCTAGTGGAAAACATAGGCAGTAAAATTTCAGATATCCCACATAGCAATATTTTTGCTGATATATCTCCTAGGGCAAGGGAAATGAAAGAAAAAAATGGGACTACATCAAATTGAAAAGCTTCTGCACAGCTTTTTAACGTCAGCAGAATGAAAAGGGAACCAAATATATCAGAGAACATATTTGCCAATAATATATCGGACAAGGGTTTAATCTCAAAAATATATGACTCAACACTAGGAAGACAAACAATCCAATCAAAAAATGGGCAAAGGTTCTGAATAGACAATTCTCCGAGGAGGACATACAGAGGGCCCAGAGACATATGAAAGGATTCTCAGCATCGCTGGGCATCAGAGATGCAAATTAAAACCACAATGAGATACCACCTCACTCTTGTCAAAATTTCTGTCATTAATAGACCAACAAACAAGTGCTGGTGAGGATGTGGAGAAAAGAGAACCTTAGTGCACTGTTGGTGGGAAAGTAAACTGGTGTGACCATTCTGAAAAACAGTATGGAGTTTCTTCAAAAGTTAAAAATGGATCTACTTTTGACCCAGTGATTCCACTGCTGGGAATATACCCTTAGAATCCTAAAATACCAATTCAAAAGAACTTATGTACCCCTATGTTCCTAAAAGTGCTATTTATAATTGCCAAGAGTTGGAAACAGTGTAAGTGCCCATCAGTAAATGATTAGATCAAAAGCTGGTACATCTACACACTGCAATACTACGCAACAGAAAGAAAGAAATCCTACTTTGTGTGACAGCATGACTGGAACTGGAGAATATTATGCTAAGTGAAATAAGCCAGTCAGTGAAAGACAGATACCATGCGATCTCACTTATAAGAGGAATCTAATGAACAAAATAAACTAACAAGCAAAATAGAACCAGAGACATGGAAACATGGACAGAATGATAGAAACCAGAGGGGAGGGAAGAGGGAGATAATGGTGGAAAGGACTAGTTAAAAAAAAGATATGAATGACCCATGGACATAAACAACGATGTGGGGATTGACTGTGGGAGCAGAATGTAGGCTGGGCAGAAGAGGGCAAAGAGGGGGAAATTGGGACAACTGTAATAGAACAGCAATAAAAAAAAAAGAAATGCTTCTATCCTTTTTCTTATGAGAGATTTAAAGACAGTTGTGGGCACAATCCTTGTCCAGGCCCAAATTATCTAATAAGGAGAAAAATAGAAGTTAAATTAAAAAGACAGATCAGGTACACTAATAGCTCTATTTGATATTTTTTGAGAATGTTCTTGCTAGACAGGAAGTTGAGTCATGCCTCATTTTAGAATGATATGGAATGATATTCCTCATCTAAGGGTGACATGGAATGATAAAGTGGTCCATTAGTACACATTTCATATACTTCTTCATTTCTTCTTAAATATTTGACTCAAGAAAGACTTAAGCTCTCTGGAAAAAATGTGATGAGGGACCTGATGGGTTTTTAAAATTACATGTAAAATTAATCTCTGTTTACTCTCGCCTGGGACTGTAGGTAAGAAAATGAAAACTCAAGCAACTTTGAGCAAGATGAGCCGGACAGAATTAGAGGACAGTTTGTTTCGTCTTCGTGAAGAGCACATGCTGCTGAAGGAGCTTTCTTGGAAGCAACGGGATGAGATCAAAAGGTACCTCGAGTTCCTATGTCTTTAAACGCTGTATCTACATCAGGCCTATACCACACTAAACCAAAAAGAACACATTTTCCTGAGTTGTCTTCACCAGAAAATAATTCAAATGTCAAAAATGGTGGTTAACTTCAAAAATAATTTTTGAAAGCAATATTGCTTTACTTGGTTTTCATGCCAAACAGGTCGATAGATGTGGCCATAGGCCACAAAGCATCATCAAGAGCTATTTTCACTCACAGAGCAAAATCCTGGACAGGATCATGCCATAGCCACCAAAGACGGGGTAGGGACAGGGGGAATAGCCAAAATCTCAGGGAACAAAGACTGTAGGATTAAGTAAGAGAAGGCTTTTTTTAAAATTTATAAAACAAACCAAAAATTAAATCGATAATTTATTACATAGAAGTGTGTTGTAAGTGCTTTATATGTATTAACTATATGACTTAACCTAGAGGTTAAGTCACAGCCAGTGAATGGCAGAGCTGAAAGCTCTTAACTCAAAAATCTATGTACAGTGACCTCATAGTGCTGGCTTTCAAAAGTACACCAGGGACCTGGAGAGGAATCTGAGATGGAGAATGGGTAGATAAACCAATGGGAAGAATGAAAGTTCCAGGATTATATATCTAGGACATATTTTGAAGATATTGGTGTCAGTGCCTTCCAGGCAAAGACCAACAGGAACACACCTATAGTTGAGCAAGTTGAGTTTGTCACTCATTGCAGCTAGAAAAAATGCACACCACGGGTATCCACCTCAGTAGGAATGTTTTAAAATGTTCTTTAGAAAGAACCTATTATAGGATTTGAGCTTCAGTTGAGTGATTTGGAGAAGAGTCCAAGGTGACAGGAGTTTGCTCCAGATTTGAAAATTTCAGACAGTAGAGACACTTTTGTGTTTGCATATCTTAAAAATCTCATCTACAGCTAGGTGAGAGAGTGAGGCTATATCTCTAATAGGTAAAAAAGTAGCAGTCACTCATACTAGCTAGGAGAGAGGGTTGTTGGGTATTTTGTGGTGGCATAGTGACCTTGTGTTTTCATCTGTGCTTAGACAAAATTATACAGTGGACTTATTTTGTATCATTCTTCCTTGGTTTCAAATGGCCTTGTCTGATAATTGTATTCTGTGAGATTGTGCCAAACAGGACAATAAAAGGGCCTGGTTGTAAGCACTAGGAAAACTTCAAACAACACTGAGGACTACCTGTGTCAGACCAATTCCCCAATGTCAAGAGCAGCTTTTTGCTTTTTTATCGTAATGCCCAATAGTGGTTCAGAACTTCATTTAGAATCCACAAAATTGCAGGTTTCCACTGTAAACCAGTGCTATTCAGAGCTGGAGATTCTTTTATATTGTGGAGAACCCAAGAATCTGAAGCCAGAATGTTGCATAGGTCAAAAAATCTTGCTTCTTGGTTGTTAAACAAATAGTATTTGAGATTATAGATATTAAGTGGCTAAATTGGGTTCTATCCTCCTTCCCTGTAGGCAAGTTACCGAGCTATTTTATGCCTTGATTTCTTTTTTTTAAAGATTTTATTTATTTATCTTTAGAGGGTAAGGGAAGGAGAGAGGGAGAGAAATATCAATGTATGGTTGCCTCTCATGCATCCCCTGCTGGGAACTGGCCTGCGACCCAGGCATGTGCCCTGACTGGGAATTGAACCGCGATCCTTTGGTTCGAAGGCCCACACTCAATCCACTGAGCGGTACAGCCAGGGCTTGATTTCTTTATCTGGATATAAACATAAGTAATAATAGCTAACTCATACAATGCTTACAGTGTACCATCACTGTCCCAAGCACTCTACGTATATTAACTTTTTAGAATCCTCCTTACAATCTAATGGGGCAGGTACAGTTTTTATCTTTATTCATAGATGAGGAAATTGAGCACAAAATTTAATGACATGTCCAAGGACACATGGGCAGTAAATGTCAGGACTGCTAGGCAGTGGGACCACAGAATCTGATGGTAATAGTAAAAAGCATGATTTTAGGTGAAGACAGTAAAGAGTGATGACTATCTGCTATGGATAAGGCCTAGTGTATGCCAGGGGCAGTAGAAGACTAGTCCTCAGGGTTGGACACATATACACAGGTGTGCGGACAACTGGGATGGGAGAAGTAAATGTTAAAATTTCTACTTGTATGGAATTATCCCCCATTAAAAATCGTATGTTGCTTATGCTTATAATGGCCATAATTTATTAGTATAGAAGTAAATGCCCATGATTAAAAAATAAATATACACAAGTATATTGCGATCACTGCAACAGAATGGGCAAAGATGGAATGAACCCTATGTCCTTGCCCTCAAAGTGTTACAATGTACTGGGGACAGAATTTTTTTTTCTTAGAAAATAAAAATTTTAAATGTAAATAATGGACTATGGTAGATACATTTATATCACAGATCAATTCAGGTGATTTGCCACCAAATAAACTCTAGAAATAACCGTCACAGAGATCACATACATTGAATTCTATTTTTGCACATAGGATGAGGACAGCCTTGCTGCGACTGACCGCTGTGGGCCGGGGCCAGAGGGCAGAGGTGACGGCTCTGGAGCAACCCTCGGAGCCCGCTAGGCGGTGGCGGAGCACGGGTTGGCGGCAGCGTCCCCCGACGTTTGGGCTGCAACAGCAGTTCCAGCGCGAGGGCCCCCCTGTTTCCCGCCGCACCCAGCCTCGGTCCCACGTGAGACAGAGACAGCTCCACAGCGCCGGTGCGCCAGTGATGCAGAAACCAAACAGAGGTGAGGCTCCAGCAGGCCTGTGTCCCCGACAAGGCTGGAACACTGCGGAAGGTTCATTTGCCAGCCACATTTCCCTCCTCACTGCTTCATTCCTCCCGCCACCCCATTTTGTTATTTGTTCTCTCATTTGCATTCCTTTCTACCTCCCTGAAAGGTTGGGGGTTTATTTTCTGCCCTGAGTGGGATGTCAGGTTCAAAATTCTCAGTTCACCCTGAAGAACTGCTCAGAGGACAATCAGACAACCGGAACGGCAATTTGCTAGTGAAGTCCTGCAGTGGGGCTAGAAAACAGTAGAGAGAACGTTGATGTTCCTCCCATTTAAGGTGTGAGCCGCAGTGATCTTAACATAGATCCCTCTACTGGGACTCTGGAACTCTGGGACTCTGGGACTGTGCTTCTAAAACTGGAGCTCTTAGCCTTTTGCGGGAAGTGGACTCCTCTGAAAACATAATCAATCGAAGTGAGGCCTCCTCCCAAGAAAAATGCACAACACGTAGATGAAACTTTGCATACAATTTCGTGGGTTCAGAGGTTCCCAAAGTCCATTCCTGAAGTCCAGGCCAAAAGTCAGGCTGTGAGTGAGGAGCTACAATTTCTCCTCTTCCTGTATTCCAAGTGGCTGAGACTCTCTGGCTGCTGTGAAACACAACATTGGATTAAACAAAATTTTGGTGTAAATTTCCTCCTCCTAGCCTACTCAGCTCTGAGTTAGATCCATAGAAATGGGTGTCTTTACCCTGAGATTCAATGTTAGGTTTTGTTTAGCATGCTCCTCTATTTCTAAGCTCCCTACTTGAGCCAACCAAATCTTTGCAAAAACAGCTAAAAGTAGAAAAACTAAGAAATTTCAAATTTCAGTTCAATTTAACTTCAACATTATTGAGTACCAATTATACACCAGGCCTGGACAAGCTTGTACTTTCTTGCCTTTTATACTCACTTACTTTGAGAGTCTGTGTCCTGTTGACTTAAAAACCTGCAGTTGCATGTGTATGCAGGGGTAAGAACAGAGAACCTCTCCGTTTGGGTCAGTGGTCATATTTCCCCAGACTCAAGGCTCTCTGCTTCCAGCATTTGGTGTTTCAGCACTAGCACTTGGTATTCTAGAGAAATCTGTTGCCAGAATCTGCATCTTTTGTTTAAACTTTCAGAGTCAAGGGACAGGCTGAGCTACACAGCCCCTCCCACCTTCAAGGAGCACATGACAGATGAAAAAACCAGAGGTGAAATATCCAGTGAACCCCGCAAGCTGTGAGTTCTTTTCATTGATCTCATGTGGCTACTCTTTCAGCTTTAAATGAAAATACATCATTTAGGGAACAAGCAAATGTTGGTGTTTTCAAGTCTTTTCAGCATAACCAGAGAAGATGAAAGTCAACCATAGGTCAAATTCTAACTTCATTGTTTAAAAATGGACAATAAGCATCTCTCTTGTTCCAAGGAATGAAAAATAAAAACCTTTCCTTAACTGAAGGTACTGCTTCTTTTTCTCTTTATACTCTTGTCCCTTAGATCATAATTAATTTATATTTGTTTGACACTTAAAAGCTATATTTAGTCAGATTATCTTCCACACATATCAAGATTACTAACTACTCTTTTTTTATCTATGTGAGAGCCTAATTCTCATTCTATGTACAGCAAATTCTATTTCTTCTATTTGTGTTTAATGTTCCTAATTCTAAAAGTATAATTTATTTCAGCAAAGTCATAATTATGACTAAACTCATTGGTTTATGCATGCCTAACAGTGTCCACATTATGACCAGCAATGCTATGCAAGTGGAAGAACCACCCAAGTCTCCTGAGAAAATATGGTCCAAAGATGAAGATTTTGAACAAAGAGGCTCTTTGGAGTGTGCTGAGAAAGCCACAGAGCTTCGGTAAGAGTGTGTGGTCTTCCATGCCTCAAGCCACAGTGAGCTGAAAAAGCAAGAGATTCTTTTTTTTAAAAGATTTTATCTATTTATTATATTAGAGAGAGGGAAAGGGAGGGAGAAAGAAAGGGAGAGAAACATCAATGTGTGGTTGCCTCTCACATGGCCCGCACTGGGGACCTGGCCTACAACCCAGACATGTGCCCTGACTGGGAATCCAACTGGTGACCCTTTGGTTCACAGCCTGAGCTCAATCCACTGAGCTACACCAGCCAGAGCTAGACTTTATTTGAGCAGGAAGTACAGATATTTCCCATTAACGCCCCTGTCACCTCCACACAGCCTCCCCCACTGTCAACATCCACACCAGAGCGGTACACTTGATATAATGGATGAACTTACACTGACATATCACTATCACCTAAAGGCCATAGTTTACCTTAGGGTTCACTCTTCCTTCGTGTTGTACATTCTTTGGAACAAATGCGTAATGACATGTATCCACCATTATAGTATCATACGAAGTAGTTTCACTGCCCTAAAAACCCTCTGTGCTCCACTGTTCATTCCTTCCTACCACCTTATACCTGGCACCACAGATTTTTTTACTGTCTATGATTTTGTCATTGTCAGAATGTCACGTAGTTGGAAACATATAGTATGTAGTGTTTTCAAATTGGCTCCTTCCATTTAGCAATATGCATTTAAGTTTCCTCCATGTCTTTTCATGGCTTGATAGCTCATTTCTTTATTTTTATTATTATTTTCATTATATTTATTGGGGTGACATTGGTTACTAATTCATTTCTCTTTAGCACCAAGTAATGCTCCATCACCTGGATGTACCACAATTTATTTACCCATTCACTTTTTGAAGTACAAGTTGGTCGTTTCCAAGTTTTGGGCAATTATGAATAAAATTGCCGCAAACATCTATGTGCAGGTTTTCATGTGGCCATGAGTTTTCAACTGGAGACTTTTTTAAATCGCAGGTGCCTGGGCCCCACCTCACAGACTCCCTTTCAGTTATTTGGGGGTGGATTAGCAGCGGTCCCTGACCTTTTTGGCACCAGGGACCAGTTTCATAGGAGACAATTTTTCCACAGACTGGGGTAAGTGTTGGGAGGAGACAGGAGGCAGAGCTCAGGCGGTAATGCGTCTCCCTCTACTGATGGAAAGGAGGGAGGTTGGGGACTCCTGACTATAGGCAGTGTAATTTTAAAGATTTTTCCAAATGATTCTAATAAGCAGCCAGAACTGTAAATCACTAAGACGGAGTTTAGTGAGCCCAAATCCTCCCAATACTTTCCAAACAGTCAAGAAAACATGATCTCCTAGGTTCAGAAAGTATAATCTTCCCTTGTGTCTCCCATTCATAGCCATACTTTTTTGGTTTCTCCAAGGAAACACAGCTCAGACTTGGTAGCTCTTTGCAAGGTTTATGGGAAACTGTGAGCATCATAATTTTTAAAAACAGCTGTTATGTTTTCTCACAACACGGAATTTAAGGTTGGTGGTCTCTCAAGTCTCAACTGGTGTGAGGGGAAATGAGAGAAAGGAGATTATTACAGGAGTGTGTACACACTTCCTATTTCTGGTGTGTTGTGGGGGAGATAGGCAGGCGCAAAGCAAGAAGAGATTTTTATTGGTGCAAAATCAGGGGGAAAGATGCTTAATTTTGTCCATTCTCACACAGTATAGCTTAGCACTGTCTTCTTTCTCTAGAACTTCCATTAAGGAGAACATAGAGCTGATTCGGCTAAAGAAGCTCTTACATGAAAGGAATATCACATTGGTAGCAACAAAAGCACAATTAACGGAAGTTCAGAAGGTGAGTTGCCATCATCATCTCTGCTTTTTTGGGGGAAAAACAATTAGTTAAATGGTGAGTATTGTCCCGGTCAGGTGACTCTGTTGGTTGGAGCATCATCCCGTACGTCAAGGGTTTGATTACTGGTGAGGGCACATACCGGAGTTTTGGGTTCATCCCCAGTTGTGGTGTGTAAGGGAGGCAACTGATAGATGTTTCTCTCTCTCCATTCCTCTGTCTCTAAAATCAATTTTAAAAAATACGCATCCTTGGCTGAGGGTTAAAAGAGGGAGAGAGATAGAGAGATAAATGTCGTTGTCTCTATTTTATACACAGGAGACCACAATTGAGAGAAACCAAGTCACTCGTCTAAGGTCACAAAACTTACAGGTGATACTTAAGCCCAAGCCTTGCAACTCAGAGTCCATTCTTTTTCCACTACTTCCCATTATCTCTCTATTAAGAAAAAGGCTCAAGCCTTACCCCATAAGGTGCAATTAAATGGTGTTAATTTGTGTCAGGGTTAAGGATGCAGGCAAGAGCTGCAAGCAGAATGTAATTAAGTTAGGAAGCCAAGAGCAGTGACAGAGGAAGAGAAGAACAGCTTTTTTTAAAATATAATTTTTATTTAATTCTTGTTCAAGTACAGGTTTCTGTCTTATATTCCCAACCCTGCCCACCCCCCGCCCCATGCTCCCCACCTCCCTCCCTTTTCCACCCCCCACCCTTAGTTATTGTCCATGTGTCCTTTATACTTGTTCATGTGAGTCCATTCCCTTTTCTCCTATGATTCTCTCCCCTCTCCCCTCTGGACCCTATCAGCCAGAAGAACAGCTTTAACTGAGTACTCTGTATGCTGGACTCCATACTAGATACTTATAGGTGTAATCTCATTTAAGCCTGGCAACCCTCAAGGTAAATACATTTAACAGATGAAGGAACTGAGCCTAACAGAAGTTAAGTAACTTGCTCAAGTCATGTAGATGGTAAGTAAGGGACAGAGCAGACTTTGGGTCCAGGCTTATCTAGCAAGATCGCTTTATTCTCTTTTCTCATTACTATGCAATAGAAACTCCTATCTGAATGGTGGAAGCAGGGCATCAAGGGTCTAAGAGATTGGCACCATTCTTTAATTGAAAAAAATATTTATTGAGTACCAGGAACTGTGCAAAGTACTGGGATACAAAGATTGCAAAGATGAGTGATACCTCCTGCCTTCGAGAAATGTACAGGAGCCAGAAGTGAATGAGTATAATTATCCACATCCAGGGGATGGGGGGGAGACACAAAAGAAAGAGTAGTCAGATTTATCAGAAGATGGGGTGCAGGATCAGAAAAGGATTCATAAAGGTGTATATTCGTGAGTTGAACACTGGGATACTGAAAGATTAGCAGGTGTTACCGAGTGTGCAAGAGAGGAAAGGGCTTTCCAGAGCAGGAGAGGGGTAGGCCAAGGCACGGAGGCGGGAAATGTCAGGCACCGGGTCTCGGAGGCTTTGTCAGGAGTGTAGACTTTGGCAAGCTGCAGAGAGGTTTTAAGCAAGTTGATAACATGACCAATGTTTTTCTCTAAAGAAATCACTGTACCTTTTTTTTTATAATGTCTGAAATATCTTAGAAAAATAATACCTTTGAAAACTACTGTAAAGCACTAATAATTATTAATTCCGGGTAGTAAGATTATAGATGACTGTTTTTATAATCTTTATACTGTTCTGAAATTTTCAACTTCTCAAAAATTACAAAACTACAGGGAAAGATAATTTGACAGCACCGTGATGATAGGCTGGCTGGTATTAAGATGGGAGGTGAAGAAATCAGGTAAAACGGGAGTGCAGTGGCCCAAGGAAGAAAAGAAAGGGTCCTAACCAAGGTGGTGACAGAGGCTTGCAGAAAAAGGATTGTACTGGGAGAAGTCTGGAAAGCAGAATAATGGAGTTTATCACCAAGGGGAGTGGATGAGGGAAAAAGAGAAATGAAATATGGTGCCTGGGTCTCTGGCTTGGGTGATTAGATGATGGTGGTGTCATCGATCAAGAGTGACAGCAGTTAGTACTGCCCCTGGAATGTTCTGGTGGAGACGAAAAGCTTCTTTACAAGGCCAGCCTCCAAACCTATGTTTGTAGAGAATAATACAGACATATGTTTGTATTCTTTTGATTTGGTTAATTTTGGTAGCACTTAAAGGATGTGGAAATATGAGAGGGAGGATCATTTAAAACTGTATGGGTAAATAGCTGTGTAGGTTGCCCAGCTATCTGAAAGTATAGCGTTCTTATAAGGCTTCTATAAGCTGAAATGGCCTAAAGCAGAGGGGCAATTACCATAAATTTATATAGAAAAATTCGTGAGCGTTCCAAGACCCCCAGAATAACCTACCACATCATACCCAATAGCAGTAACATCCCAGTTTGCATTAGTATAGTCCCTGAAATCCAAGATGAATTGTGCTAATACGAGGCATCTGCATGTTGAATCTATACACTATTCATTGTTGCTTTCTTGGATTTGTGCCCTTCAAATAAATATTGGCACTTTGTACAAAAATAAAGTAAAATAAAATAACACTAACATGTAAATGCAAGAATGATATGATATACACCACATTTTACACACCTATCAGTCCATTCAAGCAATAGTCTTCCCATTTTATCTCTAACTGGGTGCTGACTAAAAGACCACTTTGCTACCGGCAAAGCTTGTGCAGCTTTCAAGATTCTCCCTCTCTGCCTGTAAATAGTATGAATGGTTGGTGCAGGCACGTTCAAAGCACGCACAGTATCTTTATTTTATTCACCACCATTGAAACGTTTTAATTACACCCAGTTTCATCCTGTGTAACACCCTGATGAGCTTCCTTAGGCCTTTCTGATACCTTGGGACACATCTCGCTGATGGAAGCACAAAATAAATCAAGGTAAAGTACAGATGCTCACAGACACCGTTCAAGCTCCGGCAGCGGGTTGCTGAGATGCCAAGCACTGTACTGAGGAAGGAGCCTGGCAGTACCGCTCCTGCTGCTGTGCTCCAGCGTGTGCTGCTTCTGTAAAGGCTCATCCAAAACAAACACTGAATGCCATTTTTGTTTTTCATCTTTCTTTGTAAAAGCAAAAATCCTCTTTGGATTTCTATCAGTTAGTGAAAACAGGTACGGGTGTATAATAGCTCTTTTGTAAGAGTTCAGTGGCAGAATGAGAACTTCCAAAGAGCAGGGTATACCTGTATTTGTGGGGTTAGGTTTTAATAACATCTATGCATTCCTCTATTGCATTAAAGGAAAAGAGGGGCCCTGGCTGGTGTAGCTCAGTGGATTGAGCACAGGTCTGCGAACCAGAGGATTGCGGTTCAGTTCCCAGTCAGGGCACATGCCTGGGTTGCAGGCCAGTTCCCTGCAGGCCAACTCCCAGCAGGGGATGCGCAAAAGGCAACCATACATTGATGTTTCTCTCCCTCTCTCCTTTCCCCTCTAAAGATAAATAAATAAATAAAATCTTTAAAAAAAAAAGAAAAGAGGAAGAAAGCCATTCTAAACTGAATGTCCTTACCTATGTCCGTGGTAGTAGTAGAAACAACCTAATGGTGAATAATCATCCACAATTTTTAAAATGTAGGTTTTATGATTTGTTTTTCTTTAGCAATTTTCCTTCTAATCATGCTTTCATACACATGTACTAAAACAGGTTTGCATTCTCTTAATCCCTCCCCAGTGAAATATGATGGTCAATAGCACAGACCCTGGAGTCTGAGCAAAATGACTTAGCTCTCTGGGCTTGGGTTTCTCATTTCTCAAGTTTAGGCAACACTACCTACCTCTCAGATTTGCTGTAAGGATTAAATGAGATAATATATGTGAAACAATTATAATGATCATAATGTAACATATAATGAAGCACATAGTAACATGCTCAACCAATAGTAGCAGTTGCTAGTTTGGTTATTATTATTCTTTTCTATTTCTAAAACTGGAAAGAGATCTGAAGCATGCTAAGTAATAGTGCATAGTTTGAAAATAAATATTTTCCTTGGATAACCCATCAAGTGCAAGACAAATTCGAATAAAAGACCTTTCATTTTTTTAAAAAAGAAATGGTGTGGTCTATTACATTCATAGACTCTGGCAAGCTGGCACTAAGGAATAGCAGCAGCAATTAATTAGAAAGTAGGTATTCAGATTGAGTTGATTTATGGGAAATTTTAATAATGTATTTTAAAATAAATATTTAGTCCTTGCCAGGTTGCTCAGTTGGTTGGAATATCATCCCATATACCCAAAAGTTATGGGTTTGATTCCCAGTCAGGGTCTGTATGGGAGGCCAATGATCAATATTTCTCTCTCACATCAATCTTTCTCTCTCCCTGACTCTCTCTGTAAAATCAATGAACATATTTTTGGATGAAGATTATAAAAATAAATAAAGTAAATATTTAAACATTTGTATTATAAACATCAAAATAATAATCAAGTTGATATATCAATAGAGTAATGTTTATTTTTTTCTTTCAGGCATATGAAACTCTGCTCCAAAAGGTACTTAATAAAAAGTCTCTTTCTGATTAATTAGAGTAATGAAATCCCCCAAATTCAGGTTCATCTTCATGTAATGTGACAGCAGAACTTAGCCAACTAAATCAAAGTTATTGTGTCATGTAATTTCTATTAAGACAAATGATACTACGACTGTTATCGGAAGCTACTTATTATACTGTTTTCATAAAAATTGAAATATTAGATCTGAGTTGTGAACTATTTAGTATAGTATATTTCAACCCATTGCTACAGAGAATTGCAGCACTGGCTCAAAAATTCCTAACAGCATTCTTCTAATGTGTGAGCTGATGAGACATAACAATGTCTGCAGATCTCTGGTGTTGTTAAATATTTGTCCCTATTCACCCCTGTGAGTGGGGTGCTGGTGAAGCTGGATGAATGTCCATGATTATGAGTTAATGTGGCAGAGTTCAGTCACTATAGTTTCTCATCACAGGTGTCCACCAGAAAAATGCCACTTAACTTCTACAGGTAACATGTCATTTTGCTGGATGCAAAGGGAGGAGGATGTCATCATAAAAAGCACTCCAGTAGCTTAGAAAGTAAAGACAGCTGTGAGAGGTGGCACTTCCCCTAGAGCCAGGGTTTAATTTGAACCTTGGGAAAATTGAGACTCTGATTATAAATTAAAGTTTCTCAGAGTGGGAAATCCTCACTAACTGGGAAGCAATATGTTCTGAGAAATTCTAGGGTGAAAAACAAGGTCAATTTACAATGCAAATGCAACTTACTATTAATCAAGGCCATTCTTTGTTACATGCACTACTGAATGCAAGGGTGGCTGGTATCTGGAGTCCACTCCTGGTAAGTGATGTGACTATTCCCAGAGCAATTTCCGTTTGCCCCAGAAACAGGGATTGCAGAGTGCAGCCCATGATGCCCTCCTCAGCCAAGTGAATGAACTCAGAGCTGAGCTGAAGGAGGAGAGAAAGAAGGCTGTGAGCTTGAAGAGCCAATTGGAGGATGTGTCCATTCTGCAGATAACGCTGAAGGAGGTACATAATAATAATGAAAAGATTCCATCAATTGTAAGTTACTTTCTAATTTTAGGATTGTTAAAAAGTATACCCTAACAACACTATGGGTGTTTTATTGCAAGAAAAAATGAGGCTCCAAGTGGTTAAGTAATTTGCTCAAGATTATACTATTACGAGAAAAACTGGGATTTATACTTACATCTGTTCTCCAAAGTCTTTGCTCTTTTTTGGTATTTTTCTGCTTCCCTAACACTAGAAACTCAGACACCATGTTAATTTACTTATAAGAATCCTCATTAATTCCAAGAAAAGTTTCTACCCCACCTTTAATTGGTTCAAGTTTTTCAAGTTGAGTAACTCTTCACAGACATGGGAGATGGATGTAGAAAAACCCCCACCCAATCCCCACCCTGCAACAGAAAAGGGAAATCTTGTGCAAGGCAATAGATTTTTAAATTTTATCTCAGTCAATCTGTTATCATTCTTAGTTTCAGGAAAGAGTTGATGATTTGGAAAAAGAACGAAAATTGCTCAATGACAATTATGACAAACTCTTAGAAAAGTGAGTACCAAGTTTGCATTCCAGACAACTGTTTGTTATAAAGGGTGATTAGAGAAAAGTGCCTTTCCATTTTTTAAAATTATATATATTGTTGATAAGGATGTGAGGAAATTGCTGTTCAACACTGTTATATAGAATATAAATTGGCACAGTCTTTTTGGAAGAGAATTTTACACTATCAAAATGTCAAACCTTTGTATATCTTTTGTGCCAGCTATTCCATTTTTTGGAATCAAAACTAAAGAAATCTTATTATATATATGCAAATATATTATAAATTGAGAATGTTAATTACTGCATTGTTAGTAATAGTAAAAAGTAATTTGCATCCATTTTTTTTGGTAGAGATTGACTAAATAAAGCATGTTTTGTTCCCACAATAAAACATGATGAACCTGTTGGAAATGAGATAGATCTGTATGCCTGTGGTTAAACAAAAAAATGAAGTTGCAACAAAATTTATTAACTCTGACTTAAAAGCATTAGTGTAGGGTAAAGAGGCACCTTTATTTTTATTTTACATACTTCCACATCATTTTAGTTTTTATAACATACATATATTCATGTATTAAGTTTGCAATTAAAAATATGCAGAATTAAAAAAAAATTGAATGTACTCAGTTGAAGGCAGCAGAGGGCAGATTGGGGAGGTTGTATGGGAGCATCCTAGAAGCAGCTGATGTTTTTCAACTCAATGAAATGAATTAGTCTGTAGGTTATCCACGTTGAAGCTTCCCCGTTACAAACACTATTATTGCCCTCTTGCNCTTCCGATAACAGTCGTAGTATCATTTGTCTTAATAGAAATTACATGACACAATAACTTTGATTTAGTTGGCTAAGTTCTGCTGTCACATTACATGAAGATGAACCTGAATTTGGGGGATTTCATTACTCTAATTAATCAGAAAGAGACTTTTTATTAAGTTTACAATTAAAAATATGCAGAATTAAAAAAAAATAGAATGTACTCAGTTGAAGGCAGCAGAGGGCAGATTGGGGAGGTTGTATGGGAGCATCCTAGAGGCAGCTGATGTTTTTCAACTCAATGAAATGAATTAGTCTGGAGGTTATCCACGTTGAAGCTTCCCCGTTACAAACACTATTATTGCCCTCTTGCCTCTATCATTCACAACATTATCTTCTTGGATCATCATGTAATGTATGACCAAGATGCACCAAGAAATCTTGATATTAGCCTAAGCAAATTGTTTTTAGACCATATTTCTTAAAATGATGAAAAAAGACATAAGTAGTAATAATAGTTTGATTACTGATATCACTTCACTTGTGTGAGCAATCAAGGGCTGCCTTTGTGTGTTTTACTCTCAAAATGTGTCTGCCCTGATAGTTAGCTATACTGTGTGCAGGGTACAGCCACTGAAAAGTTGAAAGTTTTGCTTCCTGCCCTTTAGTGTAGTGATCCAGAATGTAGTTCAAAGGTGAGTATTCTCTAAACCAGCCATTGGTGATGGTACCTGGAGGAATGAAGTAAGGAAAAGAGGAACATTTCATTCCCCATGTCTAACCTAGCAGACCTGAGAATGTCTTGGTACACAGTTCCCTGACTGAAGAAAGCCACCACACTGGAGAAATAGATATGACTTGGTTGTTTGCACAGTGGGATATTTGAGACCTAAATAGAAGTGATACTAAAGAATTCAATAGGACCCCAAAATTCCAAGGCAGTTGGTAAATGACTGTTAGAGTCAAAGGAGGGGCAGAAAAACATGTAGGGGAATGAATGATGAACTAGGCCCAGGAGATGCAGAAACTGTATAATAAAGACATTTTATCGAACACCTTCGAGTGTTCATCTGACAAGACCCCCTCCCTCCTTACTTGCTTCCCATGGTCAGCATGCTGGACAGCAGTAATCAGCCACACTGGAGCAATGAGCTTGTAGGAGAACAGCTACAGCAAAAAGTCTCTCAGTTGCAGGCTCAGCTGGATGCTGAGCTGGAGGAGAAGAGAAAAGTCTTACTTCAGCTGTCCAGAGAGAAAGGTAAGTCGGGTGCTGAAGAGCTGTCTCTAATGAGGTATCCCCTACATTTGGTGTGGGAGAAGGGAATGTGGACCAGCATTTCTCCAATCCCCCACGGGGTCACGGATAACTAAAATACGCACACCAGCAACCAGATCAGGTTTACAATCTAGAAAGCATGATTTCCTACCTTACACGCACACTTGTTCCTACATAAGGACTTTCTATTTTGAAAGGATGCCAATTGTTAATTTACTATGTTTTTAAACATTTACTTTATTGAAAGGATGGAAAATGAAGTTCCCTGCCTTTTATTCTTATTAATCACTTTAGAGGTGACTGACAGCCTTTTTTTAAGCATCTGATACCTGAAATTGAGAAACAAATTACTGCTCTTTGTTACCACTACCATTTCCCCCTATTCTAACTCTTGGATCACAGTAGATAGCCATGCCAGAGATTTTTCGGGGCTTACCGCACTGAGAACAGCACGTTCTGTGTTTCCTGGCTGAGGAGGCAATTGGCAGGCAGGGTAGTGACTCGGCATCCTGTCCTCTTGGCTGAGTTGTTTTAGTTGCTTAGTTTGTATAAGCTGCATCAGAGGCCACATGTCAAAATATTAGAGCCAAAAAACCAAAGCTGATTAATCCCCAAGACTCACATGGAAAAGAACCTCTTGAGCCATACTGGACTTCTGGAGCACACACTTTAATTCTGTTGTGGTAAGCCATGGAGATGTAGCACATACTTGTTACTGTAGCATGCATATATCAGTATCTCTTAAAAGTGAAACAAACAAGTTTGAAAAAAAGACCCAACGCTTTTTAAATACTATCAAAAAGACTTTTGCTTCACTTCTTTTTGTTAGCCTATACCTTGATAGTTAGTCTTATCAAAGTTCTATTTCATCATATTCTAGTATATTCACGTAGGAGAGTGAAGGAAGAGAAGTATGGCATTAAAAAAATAGAGCCAGTGATGGGGATTTAAAGTACATCAAACTAAGAGGACAGCTAGATCAGGAGTGGAACCATAGAGATGGAGATCACATGAAGGGTTAGCAACAGGGGAGTGGGAGGAGGAGAAGGGGGGAGAAGGTACAGAGAATAAGTAGCATAGATGGTAGGTAGAAAGTAGACAGGGGGAGGGCAAGAATAGTAGGGGAAGTATAGAATCTAAATAACTTGTGACACATGGACATAAACTAAAGGGGGGGATGGTGGGGGAGGGGGTGTGCAGGGTGGAGGGGAATGAAGGAGGGAAATGAGACAGCTGTAAGGGCATAATCAATAAAATGTATTAAAAAGAAAAAAATAATAAACTCTAAAAAAAAAGAACAAACTGACAGCAACCAGAGGGGAGGTGGGAGAAAATAATGGGGGAAAAGTGGGGAAGAAACTTTAAAGAAACATCTGTAAAGGACACATGGACTAAGCCAAGGAGGGGTGGGAGATGAGGATGGCTGGAGTGGGGGGCATGGTAAAATAGAGACAATTGTACTTGAACACCAATTAAATTCTAAAAAACATTTAAAAATGATTAACTTTCTATTATATGAATTTTATGTCAATAAATTAAAATTTTGCTCATGATTATGAATTATATCTAGAAAACATTTCACTTTACTGAGAATATTAATAGACTTGGAAAAAATAAAAAATACACAAGCCCCCCCAAAATAAAAAATAATAAATAAAGTTTTGCTGTATTTGAAAAAAAAATAGACAGTGATGGGGATTTAAAGTACATCATAGGGAATTAGCCAATAATACTGTAATAACTATATATGGTGCCATTTGGTTACTGGAAATATCAAGGGGATCACTTTGTAAAGTATATGATTGTCTAACCACTACGCTGTGCACCTGAAACCAATACAAAATAATATTGAATGTAAAGTGTGATTAAAAAAATAAAAATAATTGAAAAAAATAGAGGCAGGAACCATAAAAGGATAAAGCTAGGAGAACATGTGGAGGGTTTGTAGTAGATATGAAGTACAAGTGAAGTCTTGTAAAGACTTTAGAGTAATCTAATCTAACTCCCTGTTTAGTGCATGGTAATGGAATTATCACACTGAACAATGAAGACCTTGCTTCCCTAAAGCACGTACCCACTTACACACAGATGCCTGGATGCCCACTCTTTCTCCAGATTAGAGAGGGTGTGGAGAGGGTGCCACAAAGAGTCAATGGCACAGAACTCAGAATGGATTTGGAGAGAAGGTGTTGCAATACTGGTTTGGATGGTGCTGTCAGAAAAGTTTGGACTGTTGCAGTCAGTCAGGTGGTTCTGTTTTTGTTTGTTGTTGTTCTCCCTTTCACCCTACAGGTCTGCAGGTGTTTTTTGTTTTGTTTTTGAAGCCCAAAGTTCAACTCCATTTACTGGGCTAATAAGCTAGAACTCCTTTGTAGAAATAGAAGAGAACTGATTCTCTAAGGGCAAATTTATAAAATAAATTAAACATTAGAGGGGAAATTTTATTTATACCGGTCCAGCTTTGACCATGGTTACTGATAACTACAGAGTTTCACTTTCTGGATTACCTTTCCTCCAGCTCAAAACAAGGATCTGAGGCTTGAAGTCACCAACCTGCTTCAGAAACATAAACAGGAAGTAGAGAGCCTCCAAAACAAAGACACAATTTCCCAATCTCCTGACAGGCCATCCGAACCAGCCACACATCCGGCTCCATTCCAAGAGGCTACTCAGATAGAGGTATGTGCATTTTAAATCAAGCAGGCCCCCTCTACAGAGGGATCTCTGGAAAATATCCCTAGAAAACATAAAGGGATCAGAACACTGAGTAATATTTTGTCCTGATTGAGGACAGTATTTGGAAGAATATGAGAAGATTGAAAATGAAGATAGCTTCATGAACCCCACACATTTTTCCCTACACTTTACAGCTTAAATGTTTTTAATCTTTTCCAGATGAGGACTTGAAATCAGCTGCTGAAGAGCAAACAGCCATTAGAGACCGTATACCTTCCTCACTGCTGCTACTGAGCGTGAGGAACTAGGAGAGAGAGCACTTGTGAATTTAACACAAGTCCTCTTTTACATTTCAGAGTAGATTCTGCTGCTAATATTTCACTATTACCAACAACTGCTTTATGGAGAATACTTATTGTTGTACCTATTATATTTATGTTCCATTCTACCATTGTTTTCCCTCTATAGCTCTGTGAACCAAAAAACCAAGAAGAAAAGAAACTGTCCCAGATGTTAAGTGAATTGCAAGTATCACAAGCAGAAACCACATTGGAACTAGAAAAGACCAGAGAAATGCTTATTCTGCAGCACAAAATCAACGTGTGTTATCAGGTGCAAGAAAAGATGGTGCAGGACGGGGATAGATAAATAGGCACATGGGAACCACTTACAGATGGGGGATGAAGCAGGACCCGAGTTTCCAGGGCTGATGCAAGGTGATACATTGTCCTGTGCAAACACAGAAAGTGCTGTCCTTTGAAAAACTTGAGGTCTCACACATCCCTGTGACACCTGGCAACAGAAGCCAGTGAAGGGGATAGCTCATGAAAGTGGCAGGTGTGAACCTCCTGGGTTTAAATTTTTCCAGTTCCAGGAAAATGCTACCCTGTGGCACTAATAGCACTGCCGGTCCTGGAGGGGTCCGTGAGCCATCCAAGTTCTTCCTAATGGATGAATTTGCTCTGCTAAGGACACAGTGGAATCTCCTCTACCCAGCAAATACCAGCTTTTATCTAGACTCTTTAGTTCTGGGCCACTGAGACAGAAAATTTCAGACATTATTATTTCATTTCAGGAAGAACTGGAGGCAATGATGACAAAAGCTGATAATGACAACAAAGATCAAAAAGAAAAACTGGAGAGGTTGAATCAACTCCTAGACCTCAAGAACCATCGTATCAAGCAGCTGGAAGGTATTTTAAGAAGCCATGGCCTCCCACTCACTGGCAAGTCTTAGTATTTTGTTTTCCTTACCCTGGGACCTGTCACACTGCTAATGTCTGTGCTCACCTCTGTGTATCTGTCTGGAAGGCCACTTAAATCCTTGGCATATAACTTACCCCTCCTGTTCTTTATCCTACCTTTATCCTACCATCTTTGTTGTTTTAATACATGGTTAGCAGCTTCTTTTGCTAACATCAGCCTCTTTCTGATTTCTCTGGAGAGTTTCCACAGGACCCAGCAATTGCTGAATCCATTTGGAGAATGAGAGCAGATCACCGCCGGCCCTCAGGGAGGTGTAGACACTACCTCTGTCAAGGCTGTTCCCTCACCCCAGACCTATGTAGCAGTTCTTGTGAGAGGTAGAGCTTCACCACTCATCTCTCATCATCCTTTCACACGATTTCTCTCTGAAAGCCTCTAAATTTGTTGTTGTAGCTTGAGGATGTCGGCATAACAGGGCAGCAGGCTGGCACTTAGAGGCAAATCTCATAATGTGGAACTTCCTATATTCAGTACAGTCACTACTGACCAGGATCTGGTCTCAGCCTCCCATGTCAAGAAAATTGGTTTTGTTATTATATCCAGTAGTGAGAGATCTGATTAAGCAAAATTCATCGAAGACTGATATTGAAGCCAGAACATTCGTTTGCTGTCTAAGGGACAGTGGCTGCTCATTGATGCCGTGAGCATATCTGGAATCACTGTTCAGGGCAGCCCTGCCCTCTCCCTGGCAAGCAGAGCCCATGAGCAGGTTACTTAGTGAGGCTGGAACTAGAGTAAAGGGAGGTGGGACTTTCTGAGGCATGATTTATCCATGCCGGGTTGAGTCTGTTACAAAGTCACTGTCATATAATACAGGAAATCCTGCCTTGGATTAAAATTCTCATGTCTTTCAGATTCAGGGTCTTTCTCCTGGGACAGGGCAGGATAATACCCTTATCTACTTCTGAAGATTCATTTGCTTTAACTTTATAGTTTTCTCATTATTGGTAAGGCTAAAGAGTTTTTCATATGTTTACCAGTTATTTGTATTATTTCTTTTTAAAATTTTTAAACATTTTAACATCATTTTTATTGTATTTTTTCTTTTGAGAATTGCCTGTTTCTGTCCTTTATCTGTTTCTTAATAGTATTTTATTGATTTATAGAATTTCTTTACGTGCTAAGGTTGTTAACCCTGTGTCATGTAATGCAAAATTTAAAATTTATTGTATTGAAATACATTATTCTTACCCATTAAGAAACTGGTGTCAATTTCTGTATTCCACTTATTTGGGACAGGAAGAAATTCTAATGTATCCAGATATTTTTATTTTACCACCTTAACTCTTTAAATGGGAACTGCACCATCAACACACTGAAGACTCAAATACTGCCCGATATCAAAGTTTCTGATTGGTTGAACATGGGAGGTAATGCACTGATTTGGTAGACTGTCCTCATGTATCTTTGCATTCCATTGCCAATATTTTCAACCCCTTTCCAATGTGTCCTCCATTGCTCTTAAGTCCACGTTAACTCCATTGCTCTTTAACTTAAAATGAATTTCTTTTGCCTTTTTGTAATAAAACCGAATTCTTAACAGAATGAAGACTCTCGTGACTGACGTGGCTGAAGAAGGGGAATCATTCCTTGGTGGGGTCCATTGTAATGTAATAGCCACTGTGACTGTAAATTCTATTCTTTCCACGGCCAATATCCTGAACTTTTGGAAATACGTTTTCTGTTTCTAGTGCTTCTCTGATGGAATTACCAATGAATCCATAGGACCTTGCTGTAAGCCAAAACATCATTCATAGAAGAAATTGTGCCCCCAGTGTTTTCCTGAGCTTAGTGTTTACCTTCCAGTCACTCACTTTGAATCATATCTCTAAAGGAGACGTTGGATTATTTAGCCATCGGAATTGAAAGCTCCTGGTTGTCATTCTGTTGCTTTTCCTTTTGAATCACATGGTTTCTTAAATAATCACAACTTGGACTTCCAGCATGGTTCCTGTTCTCCTTCTGTCTACCTTCCTTTTTTCTGAGAGAGCTCCCTGCCCTTTAATGGAAAGGCAGTTTTCTTTCCCTTCTAGAACAGCTCAAAGATGTGGCTTATGGTACCCAACAGATGTCACTATGTCTGGAAACACTGCCAGCCCATAGAGATGAGGATAAAGTGGACATTCCTCTGCGGCATCAGAGTGAGAATCTTTTTGAGCTGCACATCCATCAGGCCTTCCTGACATCTGCTGCTCTGGCTCAGGCTGAAGACCCTCAACCTACCACCTTCTGCACCTATTCCTTCTATGACTTTGAAACCCACTGTACCCCACTAGCTGTGGGGCCACAGCCACTCTATGACTTCACCTCCCAGTATGTGGTAGAGACAGATTCCTTTTTCTTGCACTACCTTCAAGGGGCTTCAGCCCAGCTTGATCTTTACCAGGTGCTAGCCAGTGAGCACCACACCCTTGCAGCTGGATGGATTTACTTTGACAGGGTGCTGGAGACTGTGGAGAGAGTCCATGGCTCTGCCACACTTACTGGTAAGTGCCGTCAGCTTCCCACAGCTCCTGGGACTAACGTAGGATTTCCCAAAGTTTATAGTTACTTTTCTAGTGCTTTCCCATTTCCTCTGCCTTTATTCTTGATCTTCGCCACACCATCTGTATCCTCCATGCCTTTCATACTTTCTGCTACCCAGGAGCTGGTGGAGAAGACTTTGGGGTGCTAGAATATTGGATAAGGCTGCACTTCCCCATAAGATCCAGCCTACAGGCATACAATAAACGAAAGAAAGCTCAGGCCTACTTGTCAGCCAATGTGTGTGGAGCCTGGAGGGCCCAGGAGAATGAGGTGAGAAAAAGGATGAGCCCATGCAACTCAAAGGAGCCTCAGCCACACAGCTCATAAAGAACTGCTCATTCTCCTGTTCTCACATTGAATGTGAATGAAAGAGAAAAACTGTCACATCACAACCAACCCAGATTCTTTCCTCGGTCAAGCCTGAGTTTGAAATAAAACCATGCCCTTGAAGTTGTTAGCTACTTCTCCCTGCTGTGAACAAAATAGCTTCTCTGTTCCATTCTCCAAGATAAGGCCTGAGTGCCAGCATCTCCCTCAGATAACCATCTGCCAGAGCCAGCTCCCAGGCAGGTTGCAAAGTCATTAGGTTTCTCTGTGACCCAGTCAGGATTCGACAGTTCTCTAGGTCATAGCTCTTGCTCCTCGGGGTGCTGGGTTTCACCTACAACAACTCTTTCAGGCTGCCTTTTTCCTCTATCCAAGACCCCCATCTCTCCAGTCCAGATCGGAGACTTGGAAGCATCAGAATGAGCTGCGGGTAGAAATCACCAGATGCCGTGACCTCCAGAGTCGATGGCTGGGAAGCCAACCCAGTCCGTATGCCATGTACCGCTTTTTCACCTTTTCTGACCATGACACTGCCATCATTCCAGCCAGTAACAATCCCTACTTCAGAGATCAGGCTCAATTCTCAGTGCTTGTGACCGCTGACCTGGATCAGTATCTGAGGCGGGAGGCCCTGTCTATTTATGTTTTTGATGATGAAGACTCAGAGCCTGGCTCATACCTTGGCAAAGTTCAAGTGCCCTTGCTGCCTCTTGCACAAAACAAATCCATTAAAGGTGGGAGTTCAGGATTGCTGCATTTTTAAGGTCTCTGCCCAGTATTGTCTTTCTGTCCTAATTCTACTCTTTGATTACTTGCTTGGAACAGTCTTTCTTAAAACCTGCTGAAAGGATTTTAGCATATTGTCAAAAGCAATAGAGCAGACTGAGAACCTCCCTAATCACATGGAAACATTGGTTTCTTCTGCTTCTTTTCAAAAACTAAAGCAAGATTCCCGAGTGGGTAGACCCACCAACCTGAAGTCTATACCTTTATCTCTGAACAAACATTTTCAGATTGTGTAGTGCTTCCTAGTGTTTGTCTTTACTTAAGGCCTATTGTTTCTTAGTACACAACTAGATATCAGATTATGAACTGTGTCTCTAACACTCCCCCATCCTTCTCTTGCATCCTTTACATTAGACAGAAGTTAGAAAGATTTCCATGCCATACCACAACTAAGGGAAATTTCTTGAATTTTTTTCCCCTCAACACGGAGCTTAACTTCCTACAACCTTACTTCATTTTCAAACACAGGGTTGTGAGGTGCAACTGGGAAGGGTAAACTCTCTGGAAGGGTGATGCAGGGGTATCCATGCTCTCATTAGGAAGTGTGGCTGGGGACAGCCAGTACACTGACCATGTTTAACAAGCATCTGGATGTTCCAGGAAGTGTGTGAGACCCCTCTCATCACAATACCACAGTGCTTAAAAAAAAAAAAAAGCTGACATTTCTGCTCACAACTCATCTTTTGCCAAAGAGGAGAGACAATGTGAGTCATCTATTATACTAATCAGGGTTACAAATCAAAAGTCTGGCATTTGGGGAAAGCTATTTGCTTAAGTTTTCCTGTCTTTTGTTATTTCAGAAATTAGGACTGCTTGAGTGAAGACAATGGTTTTGTTGGTATGCCTAAGGTGTAGCAAGTATTGGTAATAGTAACAATAATGTGATTTTGCTTATTGACTGGGTGACTGCTGATGACAAGCAAGCTATTCCTCTCCATATGTCCTTCAACTATCCTTCCTGAAACTCAGAGATATACATCTTTTCCTACAAACATTTTAAAGGAATGATAGAAGTAAATATTCTATGGGGATTGAATATGCAAGGCCATTCTATATTAATTCTGAAGGTATTATCATTATGATTATCTGACAAAGGTTTAATTACAAACAAAATATGGTGAAATTCAAAAATAGGGGAATAGATAAGGTGCTAATAAATGCTCACTTGCCTATTTTATTTGCCTATTTGATTAGATCTTAGTAATGTCTGTGTCTCTCTCAGGTGATTTTAACCTCACTGACCCTGTGGGGAAACCCAATGGATCAATTCAGTTACAACTGGATTGGAAGTCTTGCTACCTACCTCCAGAAAACTTCCTGAAACCAGAAGCTCAGATTGAGGAGAATGGCATGGACAAGAGTTTAGATATCTTGTCTGATGAGGACAAGGCTTCCTTTCCTACCCAGGTAGCAGACCCTCCCCCAATCCTGTGGAACGTATTTGAATAAAACAGCATTAAAACTGGAGGAAAAGAAGTTTCCTTCTGTGAAAGTCTCATGTTCTGAAGACTTAATCAGCATCCCTCATAATGCTGTGAGGTTTTTGATGGAGCCAGTCTCCGGGGAGGGGGGCACGGGGCGGTTTGTGGGGAGAAGAGAAAGATGGCATCTCTCAGCTCTATGGCAGGAGAGAAATGAAGTGTAATGTTAGCCTACAAATTCCGTTCTGAAGTACCAAGGCTGTTAAACTATCGTCTTACAAGGCTGTCTCTAATCCTTCTATGTAGGACCAGGTGGTATCTGCTGAGATTCCCATTAAAGCTGGCCAGTATCCAGCTAAGAGAAAACCTCCTCATGTGGGAGAAAGAAAGGAAAGGGAACACCAGGTTGCAGGCTACTCAAGAAGAAAACATGGCCGAAGAACAGATCTCCAAGGAAGAAACAGGATGGAGTATCTCAGTCGGAACATCTTAAATGGAAATACACTACAGGTAAGGCCTTAGAAACCCTGAGGAACTAAAAGGCAGGTTGTAGTATCCCCAAATATTTACTCTCAGAAGAAGTGGAAGTAGACACAGAAGATAAGCAATAATCATGGCTTTCTGTGGCTACATGGCTTTCTTGTGTTTTCACAAACACAAGTAGTTAAATATACCTCTGGACGGTTCATTTCAATGTAATTTAATCCAAGAGATTATGTAATATGCAATTTATCCTTAGGACTTTAATGCCACAGGTTTAACCTGTCCACTTCAACTGTAATCAAAATAAACTAAAGAACAAGTATTTATTGAACATCTACTACACACTTGATACTGCTTTTTCTTCATAGGAAATTGGATTAAAGTTATTATGTAGCACCTAGAAGTATGAATGTATAAGATTGTAAACATGTACTATATGATTATATAATTATATAATTACATATTACATTAGTATGTTATAATAGTTTATATTAATTATATATCAGTGTGTAATTTATGTTATTATTAATTTTATTAAATTATTATACTTGTACACCATAATTACATGTAATTTTATTTGTTGTTTATATTCTGAAGCAGGTGAGCTACACTGAATGGAAGTTCTCAGGGCTTACAATCTCCATAGATGATGAATTTAAAAGTCAGCAAAAGGAAGAGGAAATGACATCATCCCCTTCAGCACTGATACAAAATGAAGCCCTACATCCCGTAAATGGTATTGTCTTTTTAAAATCTTATTTTCCTATTTAATCATTGAATTATTTTATCAAGACATTTACTTTATTCATTCATCTTCGTTGCTAAACTTTTCATGGAAAATTAGTGCTGAAGACCTTAGTCTCAGTGTGCTGGTTAGGCCAATTAAAGTTGGAATTCTCAAAAAAAGTAGCTTTCTATGTACTTAAAGCTAGCTATAATAAGTTTAGTTACCTAGCAATTATAAGATGTGAATTCACTCCAGGGTCTTTGTGAATTTTGGCTACAAAGAAATAGGAGGAGTGCTTGCTTCGGCAGCACATACACTAAAACTGGGACTATACAGAGAAGATTAGCACGGCCCCTGTGCAAGGATGACACACAAATTTGTGGAGCATTCCATATTTTAAATAAGAAAAAGAAATAGGAAGAGTGTGATGGGCTCATTTGTGATGTTCTTGCAAATTAAGGCAAGACTTTTGTGTTACAATGAGAAGTAGACATGATTTCAGGTTATAGTATGACAGACTAGGTCATTCAGACCAACTCTCCCTCTGAAGACAACTAAAAAGCTACAGTTAATATATATTTTTAAAATCTTAATATTTCTTAAAAGCATTAAAGAGTCAATAAGAGAGGGAAGAATGACCAAACCTAGATCAAGGAGTGATTGGAACTCAGAGACGGTGAGCTGGAACTTCTTCAGGCCTGGGACACTGCTGGTCTAGAGGAAGTTGGGGAGAGAGAAAACCATGCTTTTGGTGGACTTGGGGTTAGGGAAATGGGATGTCATCTGACTCTGGTGTCTGCCCCAGGCAGAATTTCCCACCCTGGTCTAGGACCTCAGGAGGCAGCCCCTTTCTGAGCCGTTTCTGCTCTGAGAGGCAGAACTATGCGTGGGGCACTTGCAGGATGAGAGGGACAAGGGCTGACTCAGTGTGGCTGGGACACCAGATACTGGACTGTCAGACACACCTGCATAACAACTGTGTTTACCAGCTTCATGGAGATAAAACTGAACTTTAAAATTTCAGCAGGGAACTGGAACTATGAAAATTGATATTGTAAGTTTTAAAAAACATTTTGGTTTAAAAGAATCTAAACCAGACTTCCGCCAAGATGGAGGCATAGGTGGAAACACTGTGCCTTCTCCCACAGCCAAGTTTGAATACAACAAAGGTTTGGAGAACAAAGACACAGCCAAAGAACAGAAAATTGAATTATACAGAAGTCCGACAACAACAAACCTTTCAATGGGGTGGTAAGAGGGGTGGAGCCAGCAGCGGAGCAGGATCGGGCAGGAAAGATCCCCAGACCTAGGTGCGCAAGTAGTCCAGACCCAGTCAGGGTGAGGGGCAGACTGACCGAGGTCGCGCATTCTCGAACAGTGAGACGAGCCACGCAGGCCCCAGCGGGAGAACCCAGGGGTGGAGGGCTGACGGCGGTGACACACTTGCGTGCAGTGGAACTTGAGTGCAGTGGGCCCTGGTGACAGTGGCAGCTGCGGCACCTGTAGGAGCCACAGTGGGAGGCAGCAGGCGGGTTGCCATTGGTCCTCTTTGACCCCACCCCCACATACAGCGTCACAACCCAGCAACTGAGTTGCCCTGCTCTGGTGAACACCTAGGGCTCCGATCCTGCTACGTAACAGGCACAAACAGCCCAAAAGATGGCACAAGAAGAACTCAAGTCCCAGAGCTGATAACTCTAAGCAACCGAAAAATTGCCAGCCTCTCAGAAGCACAGTTCAAGACATTGTTTATCAGGATGCTCACAGAACTCGTTGATTTTAGTCACAAATTAAAGGAACATATGAAGACTAAACTAATTGAACTGAAGGGAAATGCACAGGAATCCAATAGTGATGGAAAGGAAACTGGGACTCAAATCTATGGAATGGACCAGAAGGAAGAACGAAACATCCCACCAGAAAGGAATGAAGAAATGAGAATTCAAAACAATGAGGAGAGGCTTAGGAACCTCCAAGACAGCTTTAAGCGTTCCAACATCCGGATTATAAGGGTACCAGAAGGGGGAAAGAAACAGCCACGAGTGGAAAACATATCTGAACAAATAATAAAGGAGAACTTCCCCAGTCTGGCAAAGGAAATAGACTTCCAGGAAATCCAGGAAGCTCAGAGAGTCCCAAAGTTGGACCCAAGAAGGAACACACCAAGGCACATCATAATTACATTAGCCAAGATTAAGATGAAGGAGAGAATCCTAGAAGCAGCAAGAGATAAGGGGACTGTCACCTACAAAGGAGTACCCATCAGACTGTCAGCGGATTTCTCAAAAGAGACCTTCTAGGCAAGAAGGGGCTGGAAAGAAGTATTCCAAGTCATGAAATAAAGACCTACAGCCAAGATTGCTTTATTCAGCAAAGGTTTCATTTAGAATGGAAGGACAGATAGAGTGCTTCTCAGATAAGATCAAATTCAAGGACTTCATCATCACCAAGCCCTTATTATATGAAATGCTAAAGGGACTTATCTAAGGAAAAGAAGATGAAAAATATTAACAGTGAAAGGACAGCAAACTCACAGTTATCAACAACCACACCTAAAACAAAAGCAAACCAAGAGGACAGCTAGATCAGGAGTGGAACCATAGAAATGAAGAACACATGGAGGGTGAGCAACAGGGGAGTGGGAGGAGGAGAAGGGGGGAGAAGGTACAGAAAATAGCATAGACAGTAGGTAGAAAATAGATAGGGGGAGGGCAAGAATAGTGGGGGAAATATAGAACCTAAAGAACTTGAGACACGTGGTTATAAACTAAGGCGGGGAGAATGGTGGGGCAGGGAGTGTGCGGGCGGAGGGGAATGAAGGGGGGGGGAATAGAACAACTGTAATGGTATAATCAATAAAATATATTTTTTTTAAAAAAATTTAAACCAATTGAATGGGACCCAAAATATCTGTATATAGAAAACTATATAACACTATAGAAAGAAATTGAGGAAGATACAAATAAATAGAAGCATATAGCATGTTCATGGATTGGAAGAATTAACATTATTAAAATGTCTATACTACCCAAAGCAATCTATAGATTCAACATAATTTCTATTAAAATATCAATGAAATTTTTCAGAGATGTAGAATAAATACTACAAAAATTTATATGGAACCCCCCAAATAATAAAACCCCAAATAGCCTCAGCAATCTTGAGAAAGAAGAACAAAGTTGGAGGGAATCACAATACCTGATATAAAACTACGCTACAAGGCCACTGTAATCAAAATGGTCTGGTGCTGGCATAAGAACAGACATGCAGATCAATGGGACAGAATAGAGAGCCCTGAAAAAAACCCATGTCAATTAATATTTCCAAAAGGAGTATAAGCATACAATGGAGTAAAGATAGTCTCTTCAATAAATAGTGTTAAGAGAACTGGACTGGTACATGTAAAAACAAGAAACTAGATCACCAACTCATAACATACAGCAGAATAAACTCAGAAGGGAAAATGACTTTATAAATATAGTCATGATGCCATAAAAAACCTAACAGACAACACAGACTATGAAAATCTCAGATATCTACATAGCAGCATTTTTGCTGATATATCTCCTAGTGCAAGGGAAATAAAGGGAAAAAAATAACAAATGGAACTACATCAAATTAAAAAGCTTCTGCAGGGCTAAAGAAACTTCATCAAAAGGAAAAGGGAACCAATCATGTAGGAGAACATATTTGCCAATGATACATTGGACAAGGGTTTAATCTCCAAGGTGTATAAAGAACTCATATGACTCAACACCAGGAAGACAAACAATCCAATTAAAAAATAGGCAAAGGACCTGAATACATACTTCTCCAAGGAGGACATGCAGATGGTCCATAGACATATGAAAAAATGCTCAACATCACTAGCCATCAGAGAAATGCAAATTAAAACTACAAGAAGGTACCACTTCACACCTGCCAAAATGGCTATCATTAATAAATCAGCAAACTGGTGAATGAATCAGGTACTGGTGAAGATGTAGAGAAAAGGGAACCCTAGTGCATTGTTGGTGGGAATGCAGACTGGCACAGCCACTGTGGAAAATGGTATGGAATTTCCTCAAAAAATGAAAAACAGAACTACCTTTCGATGCAGAGATTCCACTGCTGGGAATATACCCTAAGAATCCTGAATCACCAGTTCAAAAGGGCTTATATACCCCAATGTTCATAGCAGCACTATTTATGATAGCCAAGAGTTGGAAACAGTGTGAGTGCCCATCAGTAGATGAGTGGATCAAAAAACTGTGGTACATTTATGCACTGGAATACTACACAGCAGAAAGAAAGAAGGAACTCCTACCTTGTGTGACAGCATGGATGGAACTGGAGACTATCATGCTAAGTGAAATAAGCCAGTCAGTGAAAGACAAATACCATATGATCTCATTAATAAGAAGACTCTAATGAACAAAATAAACAACCACCAATATACTACCACAGGCATAGAATCACAGAATAGACTGACAGTCCTAAGAGGGGAGGACAGAGGAAGGACTGTTTGAAAGAAGATGAAGGGCCCCTTGCTGGTGTGGCTCAGTGGATTGAGTGCTGGCCTTTGAACAGAAATGTCATTGGTTTGACATTGGTTTGATTCTTGGTCAGGGCATATGCCTGAGTTGTGGGCCAGGTCCCCAGATGGGGGCTTGTAAGAGGCAACCAGTCGATGTTTCTCTCACACATATATGTTTCTTTTCCTCTCTTTCATCCTCCCTTCCCCTTTCTCTGAAAATGAATATGTAAAATTTAAAAAAATAAAAGGGCTTTTTTCCTATACTTTTCACCCTCTCCCATTTCCATTAAAATAAGATCTTTAAGCCAATATTTCATGTGTGCACAGTTAAGTTAGTAATGTCAGCAGCTCTCACAAAATGAGGAGCAACCCTACTGAAACCTGGGCTCAAACCAAGAACCCTTAGATCTCCAGTCTAACACTCTTCCAACTGAGCTATTTTGGTCAGGGCCACTGCTGACGTTCTTGTCAATTACTTTTAAATAGTCTTTTTTTTAGCTTCTTACCTTCCCTTTCAGATGTCATATCTCAGAAAAATTAAGATTATTTTTGTCTTGTTTCCTGAAAAAATATCACCTTTCCTATTTAAAAAATAAGTGTATCAACATAACATAGAACTGGGGAAACCCACTCAAAGTTTCCTGAGTGATAGGAGGAATGAAAAAAACAAATGATAAAAGGACATTGCGTGTAGTTCCTCAGGGTACTGACTGGCTGGCTGCAGGGCTGTGGAGGTTCAGAGCTTCCTGCTGGAGTGGATGCCCCTTAGAATTGAAAACACCACCATTTGGGATCATGTCTACTTCTGTTCTCAAATATATTTTATTCTTTTAAGTGTTTCCATTCCTTCCCTTTCTGTTCTGTTAAGGTATAAGTCACATCCAGTAAAGCACCCAGGCTGTAAGTGTACAGCTAGGTGAACTTTACAAGTTTATTCCTGTGTAACCACCACCAGCTCCCAGCTGACACCCTCCAAAATGAGCCATTGTTTCAAACTTGTTTGCTAGATGGAATGGCACTTGTTTTAACTCCACATACAAGTGAAGTTAACTTACATTGAATCAACTAGAATCTTCATTGTCATGTCTGGTTTCTTTCGCTTAATATTATCTTTGAGATTCATCTATATTTTTATGTGTAAAAGCAGTTTTTTCCTGTTCACCAACTTCCATTTAAAAGATATACGACAATGGACTTATTCATTCCACGTTGATGGGCATTTGGATAGTTATCAATTTGGGGTTATTATAAAAAACACTGAGCTGCTCTGGCTGGTGTGGCTCAATGGATGGAATGCCAGCCTGAGACCTGAAGGGTCACCAGTTAGGTTCCCAGTCAGGGCACATGCCTGGTTTGCGGGCCAGGTCCCCAGTTGGGGACACACAAAAGGCAACCACACATTGATGTTTCTCTCCCTCTCCCTATCTCCCTCCCTTCCCCTTCTCTAAAAATAAATAAATGAAATCTTTAAAAAAACACTGAGCTTTTTTGTACATGGCTGTAGCTGAACATAAACACTCATTTATCAGATACATAGATAGATGATAGATTATAGATGGATAGATAGATAGATAGATAGATAGATGTAATTACTGGGTCATGTTTAACAGTATTAGATGCTGCTAAACAGTTTTCAAAAATAAATGTACCAGTTTATACCACTAACAACAATGTATGGGGCTGCTGATGGCTTCACAGCCTAGTCAATACTGGGTATTGTCAATCATTTTAATTTAGGTATTTGACTAGGATGTAGTGATATTGCTTTAGAATTTTAAATTGTATCTTTTGATGACTAATGATATTCTATATATTTTCATATGCTTTTTTCCATTAAAATTTAGGTTGGTTGCCAGTTTTTTAAAAATATAGATTTATACTTCATTAAATCTTGTGAGTAGAGTACTTTGTCAAATGTATATGTCACAAATATCTCCTCCCAGTCCGTGGCTTGCCTTCAGTGCTCTTAATTTTGTATTTTGAAGTTTTAACTTTTAATAAGTCCAATTTATCAATCTTTTTAAAAAAGACTTTATTTATTTATTTAGAGAGATGGGGAAGGGAGGGAGAAAGAAAGGGAGGGGAACATCAATGTGTGGTTGCTTCTAGCACACCCCATACTGGGAATATGCCCTGCAACTCAGGCATGTGCCCTAACTGGGAATCAAACCAGCAATGCTTTGGTTCGCAGGCCTGTGCTCAATCCACTGAGCCACGCCAGCCAGGGTCACTTAACGGTCACTGATTTTGTTCTATTTCACAAAAAGTTGCCTACACTAATGTTGTGAAGCTATATTCCTGTTTTCTTCTGGAAGTTTTACTTTTAATCAAGTTTAATTTCGTCTTGAATTTATATATGGAGTAAGGATTGAATTTATTTTTTCCTATATGATCTCAATTGACCCCAAATTATTTATTGAACAGTCAAACCTGTCCCCACTGAACTGCAATGTCTCCTAGTCATAAAACAGGAAACTGTAAAAAAAAAAACATTTGTCAGACTGGTTGATTTTGGGGGGAGGAGGAGAGATCAGCTCACTGATGACTTGTGACAGAACAATATACATACCTGGGATAGTGCCGATTACATTTTGGGTATTTGAAGACTTCACACAGTGGAGAAAGCAAATAATTTTGATAGTTTTCTTTTTTTAAACAATTTAAATTTTATTTTTATTAAGCAAGAGAAGAAGGGAAGGAGAGAAACATCAATGTATGGTTGCCTCTTGTGTGTCCCTAAGTGGGGACTTGGCCTGCAACCCAGGCATGTGCCCTGACTGGGAATTGAACCAGCAAAACCTTGGTTTGAAGCCCCTGCTCAATCCACTGATCTATGCCAGATAGGGCTTTGATAGTCTTCTTGAAGGGCAAGATGTGTTTGAGTCTCATGGCTACCAAAAATGAGGCAGAAGTTCTGATAAGCATCAGCTGGAGAAATATTTTTGAGGATTACAGGTAGCAGAGCCTATTTTTCCCACAAAGAATCCTCATTGACAAGGTACTAAGGAAGCTCTGACCAATGTCCAGAAATATTAGATTGTTGTTTAAGCTAAACAAGATCCACCCAGAAAGGAAGCAATTTTGGGGACCTCTTACCCTGAGCAACTGAATCTGACGCAGTATCTTTCTCCAGGAGTATTCCTTTTTCTACTTGCAGCAAAATTTTCTGCAAGTTTTGACAATGTTTGAAGCAGAACAAGTACATGATGTTTGTTTCATTTTTCAAATGCAGAGAAATTTCCTTGACCTAGTCCACTGCATCTTTCACAAGCTGCTCCTTCTGAGATTTGTAAAGACAGTGAAAAACCACATTCATGTCCGTCACTGAGCAGAAGTGTTTATGCTCATTGGATTGTGCTTTGTTTGAATTTTAGTATAAGTCCCTTTTGATCTCCATTGACATTTTGCAGTCCCAACCTCTTGGCTCTTTTGTTCATTTGAGAGACTGAAGAAGAAATACCCAACTTTAGTCTTTCTTCCCTGGATAGCAGTTTTTGCACATCACCGATGTCCCACCGGAGGCTGTCTCAGTTTTTCTGTTCCCCACTCTCCAAAACAGAGAACATAATGCCCATAAAGTGCTAAACCCTGAGGTGGATAAAGGAATAGCAGCCCTCACAGTCTTTGCCGTTCTGGAGGATATTCTTATCCAGGAAAGGAGAGAGATCAGACTCCTTTGACCCAAGTCTCCTGAGGTCTTCTCCATCAAACACAGATGTCTATGTTCTCATGCCCTCAGCAGCCAGGAGACACAGAGCCTTCACTGGATGTTGGAGGTACTGACTGAGACAGCTGCCAGGTGCTTGCATGAACCAGCTGCAGAGGAAACAGCGAGAGCAAAGTAGTGGTTTGGCAAGTCAGGGCAGAATCCTTTCCACTTCTCCATGTGCAGCTTTAGACAGGTGCAAGTGATCCAGCATGTGGAGGGAGCCAGACCCATATGGACCATGGATGCACTGTTCCTCATCAAGTTGAAAGCTCAGAATGCTTGATCCTCATCTTTAAAGTATTTCAAGAACTATGACTTCCTGTCCAGCCCTAAGAACCCCTTCATTTCTATCAAGAGGAGTTGTTTAACCAAGAGTCGGTGATCTCTGAGCCGTCGTCATGTGGTGATCAGTAAAATGGTGTTGGGTAACAATTGTGTCCTCAGAAAACTATGCAAGAGGACAGGCACCAGCTTCTGCTTCTCTTGTTCACCATATCAAAGGGCATTGATAAGTGCCCCCAAGGGGACTCTCAGCCCTTTGAAACCATCAATAATGAACAGGATTTTCTGTACTTGGGCTAGGATCTCTGGAATACCATCCTGAAATTTGGGCTGGTTCTTAGAGAACCACTCTACAAAAGTGCATGACCCATTGTGGCCCAGTTCTTTGCAGCTGAGATAGAAGGTGGAATTGAATGTCTTTATGAGATTTCCCTGTAGCCTGTCCAGCAGTAACTTCTTGGCCAGGGTGATTTTCCCAGTGCCTGCAGGGCTGTACAACTCCACTGTGTGTGGAAATTGCCTTGCAAACATTTTAGGATTACAGAATGGGATCAGTGTCTCATATCCCTGGGTGACAGTATGGACATTTTCACTGGCTCCAGGACAAAAATTTCTCACAAACTTCTATTGTTTTAACCTACCAAATTTGTGGCATTTTCTGACAGCAGCCATAGAAAAGTAATTCAGGAATTAAATAATATTTCACAATTAACCAACATGCTTCTAAATAACACTTGCATCAAAGAAGAACTGCTAAGGAAAATTAGAAGATATATTAACTGAATAAAAATGAAAACACAATATACCACAACTTATGGAATGCAGCCAAAAGAGTGCTTGTGAGGTAATTTTTATAGCTTGAAATGCTTATAAAAATAGAAAAAAAAGATCTAAAGTCAATAGCCTAGCTTGTACTTCAAGGAGCTAGGGGAAAAAATAAAGTCAAATCCAAAGAAGAAAACAATGAAGATCAGAACAGAAATCAGTGAAATAGAATACAGAAAAAAAAAGAGACAGAAAATCAATGAAGCCAAAGTTGTTTGGGAATATCGACAAACTTGATATGTCTTTATCTAGAATGACCACACTAATTTTGATCCAACCATGAGACAGAAACTGCATAGTAATTTGAACAAGAGTTTAATATAAAGAATTTTAAACCACAACAGAGGACTGAACTGGAGGGATGAGGACTGACTAGTAAGAAGTACAGAGAACTCCAAAGAATACCCAAATAGCCAATGTAAAAAGCATCCACAAATCCCTGATTCTCCTTGGGAGCTGAAATACAGTACCAAATAACATATGGATCTGGTAGAAAACCTCCTTCAGGGCTGAAATCCAGATCTCACCGGAGGAAATGAAGTCATGAGAAGTTTGCTGTGGCTCCACATCAGAATTCAGACGAACTGTCAAGTTCCCTCTGGAAAGTTGGCAGTAAACCACTCACAGATGGGTGTCAAGCCAGTGGCATTTCACTGTGAACCTCATGTGCTACTGGCCACTGGGAATTGCTGGAACTGGGTATTGCAGAACCCATGTGCTACTAGAACTGTGTTCTCCAGGAAACCATGTGTGCTGCTGGAGCCAGGCCCTCAGTTGCAGGAGCCTGGTCTGCTGAGTCCACACCTGCTGCAGGAACCTGCCCAAGTGAGCACAACAGAACCAGGAAGAGAAATCTATCTCTTCTCCAGTGATCCTTCAATGCCCTCTACTGACAAAACTTAACACAGTGCCAGCTGGCAAAGAAGAAATATTTACAGGGTCCACCTCCATTATTGCAGAGCAGACAGTGAAGTTTTTATTTTGAGCTGAGAAGCAATAAATTGATAACTGGTGTGTTAATCAAGAAAAAAAGAGGTAAGACAGTAGTTAACAAAATCGGGAATGAATGTACAGCTGCTAAAGATCCTACAACTAAAAGGATTATAAAATTATATTATGAACAACTTTTTGCAATTTAGATGGGACAGAAAAATCCTAGAAAGATGCAAATTACCAAAACTGAATCAAGAAGAAATAGAAGATCAATAGTTACCTATAAAAAAATAAAGATTATGGCCTGGCTGGTGTGGCTTAGTTGGTTGGGCATTGTTGCTGGTTTGATTCTTGCAGCCTTTTGATATATGGCATGATGCTCCATCTGACCCAGCCACACCAGCCATGGCTAACTCCCATTCTTGATAAGAGTTCTCAGTAAAGTAGGAATAAAAGGAAATTGCTTTAGACTAATAAAGGACAAAAAAGGCTGTAGCTAACCTACTTAGTAGTAAAAGACTGAATGTTTTTCCCTTGAGACTGAGAACAAAGAAAGGGTGACTGCTTTCAGTGCTCCTGTTGAACATTGTAGTGAAGGTTTTAATCATTGCAATAAGGTTGCAAGGATTAATCATACAGATTGGAAATAAAGTAGTGCTGTCTTTATTTGCAATTGACATCATCCTGTATTTAGAAAATCATAAGAAATCTACAAAAATTGAAAAAAACCCTTAGAACCGAAAGCAAGTGAACAAGATGCAGGTTGTAAATCAGTACTTCAAAATCAATTGTTCTTCCGTATGCTACCAATGAACAACCTAAAAATGAAATCAAGAAAACAATGTTATTCACAATATTATCCAAAACAATAAAATATTTAATGAGAATAAATTTAACGAAAGGCCTGTATACTGAACACTGCAAAGAAAAATTAAGAAAGATTCAAACAAATGGAGAAATATACCATGTGTATGAATTGGAAAATTCATAATTTATATAGAAATGCAAAATACCTGGAATAGCCAAAAACAATTGTGTGAAAGAAGAACAAAGTTGATGTTTTTATATTAACTGATTTTATTTTATTTTAAAAACACTTTATTTATTTTTAGAGAGAGGGGAAAGGAGGGAGAAAGAGAAGGAGGGAAACATCAATATTTGATTGCCTTTCATGAGCCCCCAACCAGGGACCTAGCCTGCAACCCAGGCATGTGGCCTGGCTAGGAATCAAACCTGTAACCTTTTAGTTTGCAAGCCTGCACTCAATTCACTGAGCTACACCAGCCAGGGAAAAACCTTAAATTTATGGTCAAATTATTTTCCATGAAGATTCCAAGGCAATTCAGTGAGGAAATCTAATCTTTCCCATAAATGGTACTGAAATCAGATATCCACATACAGAAAGAAAACAAAAACTTAGACTCTCACCTCACATTATATACAAAATTAATAAAAATAAATCATAAATCTAAATATTAGAACCAAAACTATAATATTACTAAAAGAAGACATAGGATAATACATTTGACCTTAGACTAGACAAAGATTTCTTAGGCATGACAGCAGAAGCATGATCCACAAGATAAAAATTGATAAATTGGACTTCAGCAAAGTAAAAATGTATGCTTGCTCTTCAATAGACACCATTAATAAAATGAAAAGATAAGTTACAGACAAGGAATAGATATTTGCAAATCTTTCTGATAAAGAACTTAAATCTATCATCTATAAAGTACTCTTACAACTCAATAATAAGATAATATAATTTTAAATCATAAACAGATTTGAATAGACTCTCACTAGAGAGGACAGATGAATAGCTAATAAGCATACAAAAAGATGCTCAACAACATTAGTCATTAGGAAAAAATATAAAATAATACCACAACAAGACATAAGTACAAACCAACTAGAACTGATATGTTCCAGAAGCTGACTGTACAAGTGTTAGTGAAGATGTGGAAAAATTGGAATCTCACATTACTGGTGAGAATGTAAAATAGTACAAACGCTTTTAAAAATATTTGGCTGTTCCTTGAAAAGTTAAAGAGTTTTTTGGAGGATTTTTAAAGAACTTTTACCAGCTTAGGCTATTTGGGAGGTTAAAGAGAACCACATTCCACAGTGGGCTATATCACTAAACATATAATTCACTACTATTTTGTAGCCTGCATTACATAGAAAACAGAAAAAGAAAAAATGCTAACAAAGAGTTTACAACCCAGCAGCTCTACTCTTAGGTATCTACGCAAGAGAAATGAAAACATTTCTGTACTCAAAGACTTGTACACAAATACTCATAATAGCATTACTCATCATTCAGAATAAGGAAAGTTTTAATTAGAAATAAAATGCATGAATCATAAAGAAAAACATTGAGCCCTGGCTGGTATGGCTCAGTGGATTGAGCTCTGGCCTGCAAACCAAAGGGTCACCAGTTTCATTCTCAGTCAGGGTACATGCCTGGGTCGTGGGTCAGGTTGCCCAGTTGGGAGCACATAAGAGGCAATGAACTGATGTATATCTTGCACACTGGTGTGTCTCTCCCTCTCTTTCACCCTCCCTTCCTCTCTCTCTAATAAAAAGTAAATAAATAGATTTCCACCAAGATGGAGGTGTAGGTGGAAACACTGTGCCTTCTTCCACAACCAAGTTTGAATACAACAAAGGTTTAGTAAACAAAGTTGCAGCCAAACAACAGAAAATTGAACTATACGGAAGTCTGACAACAACCAACCGTTCAACTGGGATGGGTAAGAGGGGTGGAGCCAGCAGCGGAGCAGGGTCGGCCGGAAAGACCCCCCAACCCTAGGCACCCAGACAGCTGGAGTAGCAGCATGGACCAAGTGAGGGTGCGGGGCAGGCTGACCGCGGTCACACATTTCCACAAAGATAAACCAGCAGAGGAGTGAGCAGTGGGAAGGACCTCATGGTCCCGGCAGCAGGAGGTGGCAGAGGGGACTGCCATTGCTTTCCTGTGACCCTCGCCCCCACATACAGCGTCACAACCCAGTGACTGAGTTGCCCCTCCCTGGTGAACACCTAGGGCTCCGCTCCTCATACGTAACAGGCACAAACAGTCCAAAATATGGCTCAAGAAGAACTCAATGCCCCAGAGCCGATAACTCTAAGAAAAAAAGAAATAGCACACCTCTCAGATGCACAGTTCAAAATACTGGTGATCAGGATGCTCACAGAACTAGTTGATTATAGTCACAAATTAGAGGAACATATGAAGGCTAAACTAATTGAAATGAAGGGAAATGCACAGGAAACCAATAGTGATGGAAAGGAAACTGGGATTCAAATAAAGGGAGTGGACCAGAAGGAAGAACAAAACGTCCAACCAGAAGAATGAAGAAACAAGAATTCAGAAAAATGAGGAGAGGCTTAGGAACCTCCAGGACAGCTTTAAACATTACAACATCCGAATTATAAGGGTACCAGAAAAGGAAAAGAAATAGCCATGAGCGGAAAACTTTTTTGAACAAATAATAAAGGAGAAATTCCCCAGTCTAGCAAAGGAAATAGACTTCCAGGAAATCCAGGAAGCTCAGAGAGTCCCAAAGAAGTTGGACCCAAGAAAGAACAGACCAAGACACATCATAATTACATTAGCCAAGATTAAAATGAAGGAGAGAATCCTAGAAGCAGCAAGGGGTAAGGGGACAGTCACCTACAAAGGAGTACCCATCAGACTGTCAGCGGATTTCTCAAAAGAGACCTTACAGGCAAGAAGGGGCTGGAAAGAAGTATTCCAAGTCATGAAATCCAAAGACCTACATCCAAGATTGCTTTATCCAGCAAAGCTTTCATTTAGAATGGAAAGGCAGATACAGTGCTTCTCAGATAAGGTCAAATTCAAGGAGTTCATCATCACCAAGCCCTTATTATATGAAATGCTAAAGGGACTTATCTAAGAAAAAGAAGATGAAAAATATTAACAGTGAAAGGACAGCAAACTCATAGTTATTAACAACCACACCTAAAACAAAAGCAAACCAAGAGGACAGCTAGATCAGGAGTGGAACCATAGAAGTGAAGAACACATGGAGGGTTAGCAACAGGGGAATGGGAGAAGGAGAAGTGGGGAGAAGGTACAGAAAATAGCATAGACAGTAGGTAGAAAATAGATAGGGGGAGGGCAAGAATAGTGGGGGAAATATAGAATCTAAAGAACTTGAGACACCTGGTCATAAACCGAAGGGGAGGAATGGTGGGGGAGTGGTGTGCAGGGTGGAGGGGAATGAAGGCGGGGAATAGAACAACTGTAATGGTATAATCAATAAAAAAATATATATATATTTTAAAGATTTTATTTATTTATCTTTAGAGGGGAAGGGAAGGAGAGAAGGAGAGAAATATCAATGTATGGTTGCCCCTCATGAGTCCCCTGCTGGGAACTGGCCTGCAACCCAGGCATGTGCCCTGACTGGGAATCGAACCACAATCGTATGGTTTGCAGACCCGCACTCAATCCACTGAGCTACACCAGCCAGGGCAATAAAATATATTTTTTTGAAAGTAAATAAATAAAATCTTTTAAAAAATAAAAGAAAATATTGATAAATCAGACTACCTTAAAAGTAAGAATTTCTGGGACTTCTGGCCAAGGTGGAGGCATAGCTAGATACACTGTGCCTCCTCACACAACCAAAAGAATGAAAACAACAAAGTTAAAAACAAAAAATAAACAAAACTGTCAGAAAATAGAACTGTATGGAAGTTCAACAACCAAGGAGTTTAAGAAGAAATATTCATTCAGATCAGTAGGAAGGATGGAAATGGGCAGAAGGGGCAGAGAGGACACAGGGCAAGGCAGTGCCTGGAGGACCTAGAGGACCTGGGTGGGTGACGTGGTGGCTGGCAGAATGGGTAGTCCCACATTTACAGGCAGATAAACTGGGAGGAACAACTAGGGAGCGAGACAGACCACACAACCCAGGATTCCAGTGCAGGGAAATAAAGCCTCAAACCTCTGGCTGAAAAAAACCTGTGGTGGTTGCTGCAACAGAAGAAACTACCAGCCTCACAGGAGAGTTCATTGGAAGGAACCACAGGGTGCTAGGGTGTAAACAAAACCACTTACCCAGGAATCAGCACCAGAAGGGCCCAATTTGCTTGTGGGTAGTGGCAGAAATGACTGAAAGCCAGCCAAGAGCTGAGCAAGTAGCATCGTTCCCTCTCAGACCCCTCTTCCACTGACGGCAGCATGACACAGCCAAGTGGGTTGCTCCGCCCTGACGAATACCTAGGGTTCTACCCCTTACTATGTAACAGGCACGCTGAGACAAAGATATATGGCTCAAAAGAAAGAATAGATCAAAGCTCCAGAAAAAATACAACTAAGTAATAGCCAGCCTATCAGATGCAGAGTTCAAAACACTGGTAATCAGGATGCTCACAGAAAAGGCTGAGTATGGTAGCAAAACAGAGGAAAAAGTGAAGGGTATGCACAGTGAAATAAAGGAAAATCTACAGGGAACCAACAGTGATGGGAAGGAAACCTTGACTCAAATCAATGATTTGGAGCAGAAGGAAGAAATAAACATTTAACCAGAACAGAAGGAAGAAAGAAGAAACCAAAAAAACTGAGGAGAGGCTTGAGAACCTCTGGGACAACTTTAAACATTCTAACATCTGAATCATATGGGTGTCAAAAGAAGAGGAAGAGCAAGAAATTGAAAACTTACTTGAACAAATAATGAAGGAGAATTTCCCTAACCTGGTAAAGGAAGTAGACTTTCAGGCAGTCCAGGAAACTCAGAGAGTCTCAAAGAAGTGGGACCTGAGGAAGCATACAACAAGGCACATCATAATTACATTACCCAAGATTAAAGAGAAGGAGAGAATCTTAAAAGCAGCAAGAGAAAAGGAGACCATTATCTACAAAGGAGTTCCCATAAGACTATCAGCTGATTTCTCAAAAGAAACTTTACAGGCAAGAAGTAGGTGGAAAGAAGTATTCAAAGTCATGAAAGTCAAGGACCTACATCCAAGATTGCTCTATCCAGCAAAGCTATCATTTAGAAGGAAGGGCAGATAAAGTGCTTCCCAGATAAGGTCAAGTTGAAGGAGTTTATCATCATCAAGCCCTTACTATATGAAATGTTAAAGGAACTTATCTAAGAAAAAGAAGATGATTAAAAATATGAACAGTAAAATGACAACAAACTCACAACTATCAACAACTGAACCTAAAAAAAAACCAAAGGCATAAACAAACTGTGAACAGATAGAACATGAACAGAACCATAGAAATGGAGATCACATGGAGGGTTATCATTGTGGAGGGGGTGGGAGGAGGATGGGGAAAAGGCACAAGGAATAAGAAACATAATTGGTAGGTACAAAATAGGAGGAGGTTTAGAATAGTATAGAAAGTGGAGAAGCCAAAGAACTTATATGTATGATCCATGGATGTGAATTAAGGTGAGGGAAGTGGTGGAGGGAGGGGTGTACAGGGCAGAGGGGAATAAAGGGGAGAAAAAATAGGACAACAATAATACCATAATCAATAAAATATATTTAAAAGTTAAGAAAAGAATTTCCGTTCAGTAAACAATTAAATAGGCAAGCTACAGAATGAAAAAGACATTTGCAACACATGTAACCAACAAAGGGCTCATATTCAGAAAATATACAGAACTCCTACAAATCAATAAGAAAAAAAGACAAACAAGCTAGCAGAAAAAGAGCAAAAGATTTGAAATGCTCTCTACAAAGAGGAAATTCAAATGTCCCACCAAATGTGTCAAGAATCACATTGTAAAGAGACCATGTGGGATAGAAGGTATTGTTTGAAGCTGTCTTTGGAAAATGCAATCTTCCACACTTTGATTGCTCTTCTTTTCCTTGGCTTGGTCATTTTCTTCAGCTTCTACAAAAGGATGCATTAACTTCCTTCCTCCCTTCTTTTTTTCCTTCTTTCCTTCCTTCCTTCTTCCCTCACTCCCTCCCTCCCTTCCTTCTTCCTTTCCTCCCTTCCCTCCTTCCTTCCTTCCACTCTTCCTTCTTTCCCCTTTTTTCAAGTGAACACTGAGTGTTCAGCAAGCTTCAGAATAAGTGAACCTTTGAAAAGGAGGGTTTGATTCTTGATAAATGCAGCCAGAATCTAAGTACTCAGAACTAGTGATCAGACAGTAGATTGAGGACGTAGGTACTGGGTCTTTTCTTGGGCTAGACAGGGCAGTCTGAAACAGTTCTGTAACTCCAGCCTCTTCCTGAGCAGATCAAGAATCCTGTGAACAGGCTTCTGAAGTCAGTGAAGCACAAACTACAGACAGTGATGACATAGTGATACCGGCACCTCAGAAAAGTCCTAAGGCAGTAAGTACATTGGTGTGATTATTAAGCTTGTGACAAGAATGTAAATAATAACAGTGTGCTTAATGACCATGTATGTGAAGTTCAAATCCAAATTTAATGAACCTGGTGGGAAATTCAAATTAATTTAGTTAAATACACATTGAGAGTGAATAGAAGTCTGTCGATGTAGTCTGATGAAAGGATCATTTTCTTGATGTGGTAAAAGTGAGGACTTGCTTCAACACTTCTCTCTCCTGTTTGGATTCCTTACTTGCCTTCTTCATTGTGTAAGGAGAGCAGGTTTATTTGAAGAAGTAGAGGCTGGAAGAGAGGAAAGGATTCTTCCTGGGAAGGCTCAGAGGGAGCATTCAGTTTCTGAAGCTTTTGACCCAACCTTTAAAACCTGTCTTTACAATTATTTGTTAAACATTTCACCCTCAGCTCTTTTTTGGAACTAATAGGGGATACATACCTAAATATATATGAATAAATATTCACAGGTATATTCAACAGTCGTTGTATTAGATCTTGTGAGGTTATAAATGCTGTGGAAAACAATCATCCTCTCAAGCCACTAAAATGCTCCCTGCAGGTTTGTAGGTGCTCAGTAAATATTTGTTGTGTGAGTGACTGAATGGAAGGTTAAAATATAATTGAGAATTATGAACTTTATTAGAAACAATAAAGAAATGCACAGGTGACCTAGAATCACGTGGGCAGGTAATGTGATATAAATTCTAAGGTTTTTAATAATTCAGAAAAGGGAAATTATTGTTGTTTTTGTAGAGGAAAAAAACTCTTCTTTGAAAGTCAGAATCTGTACTGAGGATTTGCAGGAAAATGAAGGATATTGGAGTGGGAGAAACAACTCAAAATCGGTAGACTTAAACAGTTAATATGGCAAATAGTTAATTTTTGAAAATTTACCAGTCATATCTTTTTTAGACATGTAAGTAATATCGAGAAATGTTTACAAGACAGAGCAGAGCCACTGAATGTAAGAACTAGACAATAACACCTTAGAGATCATAAAGGTGAAAAAGATTAAATGATGTGTCTGGGATTACAGAGCTAGTTAGTGAAGGAGCTGGAACTCCAATCAAGTTTTCTAAACCATGCCGCCTCAGACCAACTCAAAAAAAAACCCAGCCAGCTGGTCAGCAAATTTTTCAACTAGAAGGTAGACAGATTACATTAAAAATATTATTCTAAATTAAAGGTAGCTAACTAAGATCTAATTTTAGAAAACCTATGTGTGCCCAAAAATGTTACCTGAGAAACTATGAAAACTAAGCCTACTTAGCAAAAAATTAGTGTTATTATTATCAAATTAAACTTACAAGACAGACATGTTAAAATGGAGACGACTCTATTTGAACATCAATAAAGGAAAGTAAAAAAAAAAGACAGACATGTATACACTCAATCATGATTGTATTTCAAAATTGGCATGAAAGGTTAAAGGAGCTGACGGCCCAGATACAACTCTTCAGCTCTGTTGTTACTTCTGCCTTGAGTCAGCCCAGACAATAGGAGAGGCAAAGCAGGGTAGGTTTAAGGGCATGGAGATTTGGTTCAGGCAGAAGTGGTTTAGATCCAGCTCTGCTACTTACTGTCTCTTAGGCTTTGTTTCCTCATCTGTAAAGCACTAATGTTAAGTGTGTCTACCTTACAGTGATGAGGCAAGATTTAAATAAGGTAATGTGTGGTAAGGGTTTAGTACAATGCCGGAGACAATTTAAGCCCTAAGTGATAGTGATGACAATGTTGATGATGGCAATATTCTATCCTCTCTGAAATATTCTAGTTCTCAAGGTCAAGCTTTTATAATCTGGTGGTAATCCCTACAAGANAGTCAGGGCACATGCCTGGGTTGCAAACCAGTTCCTTGCAGGCTAACTACCAGCAGGGGATGCACAAAAAGGCAACCATACATTGATGTTTCTCTCCCTCTCTCCTTCCCCTCTAAAAATAAATAAATAAATAAAATCTTTATAAATAAATAAATAAATAAATAAGGTAATGTGTGGTAAGGGTTTAGTACAATGCCGGAGACAATTTAAGCCCTAAGTGATAGTGATGACAATGTTGATGATGGCAACATTCTATCCTCTCTGAAATATTCTAGTTCTCAAGGTCAAGCTTTTATAATCTGGTGGTAATCCCTACAAGAAGGTCCAGGCCCTAAGGGAAGGGGATTGAAACTTGGGCAGGCTTCATTTCTCTTTTGCCTGCCAGGTCAATTGAATAAGTTGAGCAGTATAACTTCAAAAAGATCCTTCAAAAATGCTTTTCTCTTATACTGATAGTAAAGTTACACAATGACAATACATATCAATCTTTAACAGCCTTTCTTTGAGTCCTTATTTAGGACAGTTCCTGTGTTCATAGGATGTGTGTAGGACCATTCTGGAGGCCCTATTCATCAGCACAGGGTTCCTAAAGGCCTTCTGTGCTTATCTTCCCTCTAAGAATCCCCAAGAAATTCTCTCAGTCCAAACATGGTTTCCTCCAGATGAAGTCCAATTCCTGGTCCCAGGAATCAATCTCCCATTCTGAGTGGACCGTAGAAAACATTTGCCTCCCCTTCTTAACAGCTTCTAATGGTAAGGGAGCAATCATTTCCACTTGCTCTATGGCTTCAGGTTACTGTCTTTTAGCTCTAGTGTGTATCAAGAACCTTAAAGTTTGTTCTCTTTTCTTATACTCTTAATTTCACATATGAAGGATGTCCTGACCCCTTATATATGCTAGTTAATGAATTTTAGCAACTCCATCCCCCAGCCACATAAGCTAGCATCCTGAACTAACGAGCTGAAGGGAGCTGTCTGTCTGGCACTAATGCTGCATAACTAACTGCTATTAGGGTTTCTGCCATCAAGGTCAAACGAGTTAGTATATACAATAGTTAGTGTGATTGAATATTACTAATTGTATACTTTTTTTGTTGTTAGTCAGTCCCAATAAAATTACGTAATGGAACTAGCTCATGTAAAGGATTCTGGATCAAACTGAAACATCAAACTGTATCTTAGCCAACTTGTGTTGTTACAATGAAGTGCCAAAGTCTGGGTTGCTTCTTAAAAAAAAAAAACCAACCCAGTAATTTATTTCTCATAGTTCTCAAGGCTTGAAATCCAAAATCCGGGTGCCAGCATGATCAGATTGTGGTGAGAACCCTCTTCCAGGTTGCAGACTGTCAACTTTTCACTGTACCTTCACATGGCAGAAAGAGAACAAGCCAGCTCTGACCTCTTCTTGTAAGGGCACTAATCCCACTCACGAGGGCTCCACTTTCATGATCTAATTACCTCTCAAAGGCTCCATCTCCAAATACAGTCTACAAAGTGCTTTCCAACAGAATTATAATGAGAGCTGCAAATGTAATTAAAATTTTTCTAGTGGCCATATTGAAAGTGTAAAAAGAAACAAAAAATTTAAATATATAAATTTAAAAATATATTTTATATAACCTAAATATCTAAGGTATTGTCATTTCAATATAAAATCAATAGGAAAAATTATTGATATATCTTACATTCATTTTTTTTCATGCAAAGTCTTCAAAATCCTGTGTGAATTTCACACTGACAGCCAATCACAATTCAGATTAGCCACATTTCAAGTGCTCAATAGCCACATGTGGCAAATGGCTATAGTGTTATATCCCATAACCCTGGTGCAATGTTTTTCAACTGTGAACTGGCATCTATTAACAGGGAATGTAATCAAAATAAGTGGGGTCCCAGCCAGCACTAAAGAAAAACAAAACCCCGATATATAGATTAGAATACAGAAGAACAGTTTACATCACACACAGTAAGGTTAAGAATTGTTTCAGGATACTTTAATTTCAGTGATCTTTATACACACACATGCAGATACACATACACTGAAACTTAAAGTCTTGTGGTTGTTCATTATGAACTATAGGGAAAATGTTCATCCCTATTAATTATGGGAGGGTTTTTTTTTGGTAAGATAGAGATCACAGAACCATTTATTTGTAAAATACCTATTCCTCAGACACACCTTGAGAAATTCTGCTTAACTTTTCTTGAGACTACAGCACTGGATTCACACCTTAAAAATAATTGCAACACTTGCCAAATGGGAGAAATTTGACCCTGAGTCCCTCAAGAAAAAAAAAAAAAAGGCTAATCTTTTGCAACACAGCCTGGCCCCAGTATAAATTGGGCAATGGAGGAACTAAAAAGTAGATTTGGGGCTCTTAATGAATGCCATACTTCATTAGAAGTGTGTCTTTTGAAAGTGCTATAAGCCGCACTCATACTCTGGAAATAGTGCCCATTGCCCACTTTATACACCCTGGCAACTTCCTTTTGTCCCCAGGCCTCATTGTCCCTGTGACAGAGAGCAAGGATCACTTAGCTCTGAAGGAAATCGCTGATCCTCTTCAGCAGGAAGCAGGCACAGAAGAGACCCTACACCCCTCTCCCTTAAAGAATTCAGAGCCAAGGATCTTTGCTGCAACACTGTAGGAGGAAAGGATTTACACTGGCCTCAGCTTCCTGAAATTAAAGAGATGTCAGCCCCCTCCTGGCATCTCTAATGTGAAAGTAGACACAGGGATCATTAAAAGGGAGGACAATGGTGGTGGTTGTGACCCTGAAGTGGAACTGAAAGTACTGGAGTTGCTGCGGGAGAGCAGCATGGTCTGATAGCCTCCTCTGTGGCCTGCACTTAGGAAGCACTTTGCTATAGTGGCTAAAACAGCTATTAAATCTCCAGTATCAGCCAGCAGATCTCCTAGGAGCTAATCTTGGGAGAATGCTGGATTGGTCTTCATTAAGAAAATTGAAGGAAAGCTATCTGCTTAGAAAGTTTCTTGATTCTTTCTGTCTGTGGAGATGGCTGAGAAAGGCTGGTCTGAGGACATGAGTCACTGGATTAGGGATAGAATGACACATTAGGGGACAATTCAGTCAAGTTGTCTTGGTCCAAGTTTTACCTATAAATTGATTCTCAAAGAGTAATAGAGTAGATGGACAATGCCTGTGATTGATAGAGAGTAATGTATTAGTTAAGTTGAATATATTTCCTTGGAGCATCACTAACATATGAGAAATAAATGTCTTTTTATCAGGGTTCAGAGAAAATGTGCATTGAAATTATCAGCCTGGCCTTCTACTCAGAAGCTGAAGTGATGTCTGATGAGAATGTAAAACAGGTGTATGTGGAGTACAAGTTCTACGATCTACCCTTGTCAGAGACAGAGACTCCAGTATCCCTGAGGAAACCAAGGGCAGGAGAAGAGATCTACTTCCACTTTAGCAAGGGTGAGGCATCCCCTGTGGTCTGCAGAAAGAGGGGGTTGATAGACGTTGAGACCAAGGAGTCAGAACTATTCTGGACTTCTGATGGGGGTGAATCCAACTACTTTTCCTTAATCAAAATGGTATTTGCATATATTTAAACATATCAAATAGATTTAAAAGATTGTAAATGAAAAGTAAACAGATCTAGCTGGTGTGGCTCAGTGGATTGAGTATGGCCTGTGAACAGAAAGGTTGTTGGTTCGATTCCCTGTTAGGGCACCTGGCTGGGATGCGGGCCAGGTCCCCACTGGGTGAGTGCAAAGGCAACCTATTGATGTTTCTTTCTCTTTCTCCCTTCCTTCTCCTCTCTCTAAAAATAAATAAATAAAATATTTTTTTTAAGTAAACAGTCCATCACCTTACTCCTCTAAAAATCACTCCCTCAGCCCTCAGCCCTCAGTCCACCATACCACTTTTCACTTTTTCTGTTATTTCTTCTGCTATTTGACTCCATATTTCTGAGTGATGTTTCCATTGCAGTTTCCTGATTCACCAACTTTAGAGATTATCTTCTGGCTTCCTATCTTAGAACATAAAATTTCTGTCACATCACACCTATGTCCCCTTCCTCCCATATAATTGGATCATACTTTTTATTTAATTAAATGTTAATTGTCTCCCTTATTATAGATATATAAATATTAATTCTTGCAGAACCAAGGGGTACACCATGATTATATTTCCTTCTTGTTTAGTTTTTTACTTGCCCCCACTTTTCATTTGCCTTATTTTTATTATAACTGTTGTAATTCTTTTCATATCCTCCATCAGCCTTTCCAAATGTTGCAATAATTAGACTTGTCAAATAATTTATCTATTTTTTCCAGAAGACTTCTCTTCACTCTCTTGTTCCTTTCTAGCCTACAGTTTGGCTACTACCACTGCTGCCATTTAGAACATTTATTCAGTTCTCTCCATTGTTGGATGTCCTGTCTCCTGTATCCTTTTTCATCTCATCTGATTTCATTGCTTTTAAAAAAAATTTAAAGATTTTATTTATTTATCTTTAGCGGGGAAGGGAAGAAGAGAGGGAGAGAAATATCAATGTATAGTTGCCTCTTGTGCGTCCCCTGCCGGGAACCAGGAACTGGCCTGCAACCCAGGCATGTGCCCTGACTGGGAATTGAACCGCGATTGTGTGGTTCACAGGCCCGCGCTCAATCCACTGAGCTACACCAGCCAGGGTTTAATTCCTTTTTTTAATGGATCATACTTTCCAGTAAATACTCTGAGACAGTCATGCTTGACATTTCTTTATTTTACCTATATATTTAGTTGATAATTGGACCTAGTATAGACATCTATATTGAAAATATTTTTATTATGAATTTCAAAACAGCTGGTCCATGGTTTTCTAGCCATGCAACCTTTATACGAAAACTATCCCCTTCCTCCCCAAAAGGTTTTAACATTTTCTCTTTACTGCTAGTGTTTTAAAATTTAGAGTAATGTGCATATTTTTTATTTAATTGTTCTGGCCATTTTGTGCACTCTTTTAATCTGGAAGCTCGTGGTTTTTAGTTCTGGGAAGTATTATTGCACTTCTTAGATAATTTTGTCTCTAACATTTTCTCATTTTCTTAGAATTTGGATCTTCCAAATTGATCCTTTAATTTTATCATTTTCTTCCTATAATTCTACCTCTGTTTTTTCAACGTTTTGAGAGATTTCCTTAATTTTATCTTCTAGTCATTGACTGGATATTTTAAATTTACAAGAACTGTTTCTTATTCTCTGTACCTTTTTTTTAAAAAAGTATATCCTCTCCTTAATACCAGATAGAAGTTTATTTCACACTTGTGTCAAGTGAGTTCAGACACAGGCAGTTCAGGGCTGAGGCTCTGTGCTACCATCAGGTGTCCAAACTTCTCGTGCCTTCTTACCATCCAGGTGCCTGTCCTCCATACTTTTAGTTACTCAGTTTCTCCACAGTCTTTAATGGCTGCTGGTGAAAGGAAAAAAGGCCTCCCAGCTGAACCATTAGGCAGGTTTCATACAACATAATGGTTGGAACTTAATCATGTGGCCAAACCTAGCCGGAGAAGAGGCTGGAATACATAGACCAGTTTATTGGAGGCTGCAACATTCCCATATAAAAATGAGGAGGAAAGGGAGGAATGGATGTTCAGACAAGCACCTTAAGTTGAATTGCTGCAAAACCCAGATCTCGAGATGGTTTAAAGAAAATATCCCCCAGAATTTTTCTGCCAGTGAAGTGATGGGAGCACATCTGTCTTGGTTTTCAGTGCAGATTGTATGGCTTCCTTTATATCAAAGGTTGACAAACTATTTCTTAAAGGGACAGATAGTATTTTAGACTTTGTAAGCCAAACTGTCTCTATTACAACTATTTAACTCTATCATTGTAGTTAGAAAGCGACCACAGATAATATTTAAATAAATACGCATGGCTATGTTCAATGAAATCATATTTATGAAAATGGTGGCCAGCCGATGGGCCCTAGTTTTCCAACTTTTGTTTTATATGTATTAATTATGGAAGCCTTAGTGTCTAAATAGCAAAAGTGTACAATATTTACTTTTTTTCCTCTTACACTAACACAGTGATAGACCTGGACCCAGTGGAGCAGAAAGGCCGAAGGCAGTTTCTGTTCGCCATGCTGAATAGACAAGGTCCTCAGCAAGGACGGTGAGCATTTACTTTCCACTTTGGAAGGCAGGGGATATTCCCATGGGAACCCAAGTGTTTGCTTGCTTTTGTGCTGATATTGAATATTTTGAACAACTTCTTTTACATTAATTTACTCTTAATGAATTTCACATCTACTTGAGTCTAATTTGTGTTCATGGCTAACTATTTATTTATTTATTTATTTTTAGAGAGAGGTGACAGGAAGGAGAGTGGGAGAGAGACATCAATGTATGGTTGCCTCTCATGGGTCCCCCACTGGGAACCTGGCCTGCAACCCAGGCATGTGCCCTGACTGGGAATTGAACCTGCGACCCTTTGCTTCACAGGCCCGTGCTCAATCCACTGAGCTACACCAGCCAGGGCCATGGCTAACTATTTGATAAAGTATAAAATCTCATAGGTTTAGTTCATTTCTCTCCCATACTAGCACCTAAGTACTTTTTTTTTATGGGGCAGCAATTTATTTAATTACTGACAGTGCACTATAGGGAATGGACAAACTGCTTCAGCATTTTGAGATAATTTATTTATTTCTCACAAACACAGAACCATTGCCAGCTTACCAAATATTATGCCTTTATAATATTAATTTTGTATTTAGATTTTAAATATTATTTCTTTACAAGAAATACTTTGGTAAAACTAAAGTAAATTCTAGGTCTACTGTAAATTTTAGAGAAGTCAATCATCATTATTCCTGTAATCTGAGGAGGCCTCCTTTGAGAGGTTCTAGCTGAAACACATGGATATACTTATACCTAAAATACTATTCATTGCTTAGCTGAAATTTAAAGTTAAAATTTAAGTAGTCATCTGTTTTGGTTTTCTCCCACTCTCCCTCCTTCTTTCCTTCCTTTCCAAAATCTGGCAACCCTGTCTCCTTTCCATGTGTGTATGTCTTGAGTCTTATAGTCCCTTCTCAAGCCAGTTGCTAGTTTAAATTACACCAAGTCCTCCTGCTTTGCTGTTACAGTTTTGTAAAATGCAGGCAAAAAAATGATTCAAGGAAGACACTGTCTAAGTTTTGATTACTTTTAGCATTACTTTTTTTTTTAGGCCTAAAGGTATCAGCAGCACTAAGTTAAATGTAATTTCTGCTCCCCACCTCCTTAGTTTAAAGTTTATAGTGGTGAGTGATCCTATGGAAGATGAAAAGAATGAATGTCAAGAAGTAGGATATGCATATCTGGAACTGTGGCCGATCATGGAATCAGGAAGAGACAGTCTAGAGCAAGAGCTGGACAGTGAGTAATCCGTTCTTTTGTGGTCCTCAGTTCCACTTATTTCTAAGGAAATCATCCTAATGATGAATACTTCTCATGTTTTCCTCCCATCCCATTTCCATCTACTACAGTGTTTCTATACATTTGATCACTATATGCTTCTCAAATCTTTTTTTAAGACTGTTTGTTATAAGACCAACAGATTTTAAAAATATTTGCATTTGAATGCCTTTAGGTGAGCCTGCTCTGTCCAGTCCTCACGGCTCCATTACCTTATACACCTGGTACTTTACACACTTACCTTAGCTGCTAGGTTGTAAGAGGCACGCATTTAAGACTATCCACTAGAGAGGAGGCGGGCAGGAGGGGGAAAAAAAAAAGACTATCCACTAGACCAGTGATTTTTGAACTGCCAGTCATTCACTAAAAGTTAACCCTTTAGGGGGTAGTTTAATTAAATTCAGTCAGAATTTGAAGGGAAAAACCCTCCAAATATCAAAGTACATTGCACAGAGTAAATATTTTGTGAAACTTATGTACATGCTTGAGACATAAAATTATTACTAACTATACTGAATTTCAAGGGAAACTCTCCAGACTAAAGCCTACAAAGTTCAAGCTTTCACTAGTACACAAGATTCTCCATTAAATCCCCCTAGTTAACTGTGATATTGGGCCAGTTACTTAACCACTCTGTGCCTGTTTCCTCAACTATAGAGTAATAGCGGCTCCTGTCTCACAACAGGTGCCATGAGGATTAAGGGAGCACTTCAGTGAAGGGTTAAGGGAAGAATAATTAAAGTGCTTATGAACATGCTTGGCACATGGCAAGTCTGTTACTTTTCCAACTCTTGCTCCCAATTTCTATTCCTGTTCCCATTTCCTAAATGTGCCATGCTCTTCCTGGTTTCCATGCCTTTGTACACCAAGGAAATATTCTTAAGCCTTTTCTAGTGACCTCACAATCCCTAGAGCCAATGAATGCTGCTCAATTTTCCTTTTAATCAAAAGAAAATTTCACAGTAATTTCCTTGTTATGGTTTCCCTTCCTTTCAGGCTTCCACTCTTCTAGCTCTGCAACTAGATTCTCTTATCCCTTCAAAACTCAGCTCCATGAAATGCTTGCTGAATGGTCGGTCAGTCCACAATACTTTTATTTTGGTATCTCCTATATTCTATTAAGATCAAGTTTCCATCCAAACATTGTGGATTCTGTTCTTACCAATTTACCTTACTGCCAAATCCAGCTGGTTTTCTAGTCATCCTACTTGAAATTTCTCATTCTTTAAACTCATCTCCCTTGGTTTTTAGGCCATTTTGATGGTCCATAGCACTCCCTGGAGATGTTTCCTTTGCAGGCTCTTCCTGAGTTTGAATGTTGGATTCCCCTGGGTCGTCTTGGCCTTTCTTTCTCCACATACCCTTTCCTAGGTGTTTGCATCCACTCTCAGGATTTTAATTTCAACCTAGAAATGATCTTGAATCCAGGTTTCTATACCAGGTTTTTAATACAATTTAGACTTAAAGGCAAACAGTCACTACTTGAATGCCCTTAGGACTTCACCCACCACTACAACCTTGTCCCTTAATGTTCCCTCTTAACCCACCATTCACCTTGTTATCCTAATTCTAATTAAAATGGTCATTCTTTTTTTAATTTTTAAATATTTTATTTATTTATCTTTATAGGGGAAGGGAAGGAAAGAGGGAGAGAAATATCAATGTATGGTTACCTCTGGTGTGTCCCCTGCCGGGAACTGGCCTGCAACCCAGGCATGTGCCCTGACTGGGAATCGAACAACTGTCTGGTTCGCAGGCCCACAGTCAATCCACTGAGCTACACCAGCCAGGGCTTTTAAAATGGTCATTCTTGATTCCAACCTTCCCCTCACTCCCCAACATTCAATCACAAAATTCTATTGTATGTTACCTCTTTAAATATTCTGAAACTGTCCCTACCTCACTACTGTTATACTTCAGACCCCTTAATTTCTCTCCTGAATGACCACAACAGCATCCTAACTGCCCTTCCTGATCTATTTGTACCCTTGTATATACTACCCAAATAATGGAGCCATTTTTCTAGAACTGAAAATAAAAATCATCACTAATACCATCAGTTAAAACCAAATTCCTTGGAAGATAAACCAGGCCCTTTATGATCTGGCCCTTGCTTATCTGCATAGCTTCATTGCCGTCACTCCTTGCAATTTTCAACTTGCTGTGTTCTCATGTCTTGGTACATTTAAAATCTTTTATATTTTAAAGACTGTTCAGGGATTTTCTCTACAAAGCCTTTTCAAATTCCTCCATTGTGGGTTAGGTGCTGCTTCTATGAGTTCCCAAAGCACCTTGAGTTTTCATCATAGCACTTACTATACTGTAATAACTATGTTTTCCTGTCTTCCACTAGACTGAGTCCCCCTAAGAAATGAAGTAAATCCTTAAGTGTTCCTAACATGCAACATGGGACTTTTTCATTGAATAATGGTGTCGCCTGCCTGACAGTTCTTTTTCCTTTCCCAACAGTTGTTAGCCCCGCAGATCAGGCTACCCCAATAGGAAGTCTGAAGGTGTCCCTTCAAGCTGCTGCTGCACTCCGTGCTATTTACGAGGAGATGACTACAGATTTGTCTTCGCGATAGAACAAGTGCTATTCCATTCTAAACTCTGTGAGGGAACCACTGTAAAAAGTCTCTTATAAAGTAACTTGTTATACCTTGAATTTGGTTTACTGTGATCTCTCAATCTAATCATGAAAGTTTAGAATATGAAAGTTTGTTTTTATGATACTAGATGAATAAAGGCATTACCTTCTAATGCCTTAGCAGGAACTATAAAAGAACTATAAAAGAACAAAAGCTAAATTATACAAAAACAAAACAACAACAAAAAAAACCACAGTTTATTTATCTTTTAGTTCTTCCAAAATTGAAAATATCAAGTTCTACTGCTAAGGAGAAAAAACAAACAAACAAACAAAATCGGAGTCCCCTCCCCCCTCCTCTCTTAAAGTCACAGAACACAGAATGAACTGCAGTGGAACAGGTGGATGCAGAGAACCAGGAGGGGGAGGATGGCAAGATAAACTCCCCAAATACTTAAAAAGCTGTTCAACAGAACCTGTGATAAATACAGGACAATGCAAGACAAATAAAATAAGAAGCAGCAGTGAAGAGGGGTCATGTTCTGGGTGTGGCCTCCCTTCCTTTTTTCTTTTCTCATCAGGGTGTTCTAGGCCCAAGGCATGACTCTTGCCCCTTCCAGATTTACATGTTGATTCTTTTGAGCCTCCTTCTAGATTTTACTAGAAGCAGTATACACCATCTTACTCAGGTATATCAGAAAACAAACAATAATTTTGTTTCTACCAATGTATCATGTGTGAATTTGAAAGGAGGATGAAACCAACCCACAAGTGTCACTGCTTCTTATGTCTTCCAAGGCAGCAGAAATATCCCAGAATCTGCATGTGACAAGAAAGCAGGAAAACCCAGACAGAAGTACCACCTGACCTCCCTCACTAACTGAAGTTGATGGTTTATCACAATCATTAGCAAATTCTAAGAACCTGTTCTTGAGTACTGAAAAGATGGAACTTAAAGAGATATGAGGAAGGTCATAGCAGTAGCGTAGGGTGGAGGATCGAATCTGCTGGTCAAGAACCGTGGTACAATTAGTTAAGAGTCACCTTGTACCAACATCTTGGAAATATATAGCTTTGAGACATCAAAGAGTAAGATGTCAGAAGCCACTGATATCCTGGCAGAAGGCGACAGGAAGAGAGAGGAATGAAACGGTATTTATTAACAGCGGAAGCCTCTGCCCTTCTTCAAGAACAACAACTGTCTTGCCAGCTGGATGGGGCCATTGGCACGTGTCCTGGTGGGCCTGGAATTCCCCGAGTAAATTGGTCCACACAAATGGCCCCTAAACCCATAAACACAAATGGCAAAACTTCAGAAGAAAATAAAGGAAAAATACAGTTTCTGTCAGTAAAATTTTCAGGGGTTGGCTGGAGGAAGAATGGAACTGAGGGCCAAAGTTCAGAAGTTACTTCCTCTTTTTCTTGGGGGGTGCAGAGCTGTGTCTGGAACCACGGTTAGAGCCACGGCCTGAACTATGCACAGATGCCTTCCTCTTCCGGCTCATACTTCGACTCTGTTCTTCTTCTTCCTCATAACGACTTTCACGGTCCGCTGAATAGAAGAAAGAGGTATTCCTAGTTGGATATGTTAGCTTTAGGTAGCTAAATGCTACTAGATAGCATGGAATACAACATGTCTGGAGTTAGTCCAAGATTTTAATCTTTACTTAGTCACTTACCAGCTGTGTGACCTTGGGCAAGTCCTTAACATTTCTGAGCCTTGGTTTTTTTTACAAAATGAAAAATTGTTTTAGGATTAAGTATAGTAATCTATGCAAAGTACCCATTAATACTTAGAATACAGTAGATAATATTTCCTTTCATCTTTGCCTTGCATTTGACATTTGGTTTCACAGTAATTAAACTGGCACTATAAAAACTTTCCTAACTTTGGAGAGGCCTGGAACGTTAAACTACTATAGGACTTAGATTTAGAAACTGAGTGGCCTAATTCTGGGGCCTTCTAAGACTTGTGGCAGTCATGGCAATGGCCCATTGGGGGCATGAGGAGATCAAAAAAGCATCCATTTATGCAGTCACGCCTCTTGGAGAATATACACACATTCCAGGCCTTGTTTTTCCTCTGGTAGGTAAGGACTAAAATGTTAGAAATCTGTGCCTCAAAAAACAAAAAAAAAGTTTAAAAATTAAAAAAAAAAAATTACCTTTTCGGGCTTCTTCCTCTAGTTCATCCCAATCCTTTCCACTCTCTTCTTCACTGCCCAATGATTCCTTGGAATAGTCTGGAATAAAATTGATTAAGCATTTGTCATTAGACTAAAATGAAATGAAATGATAGAATATTTCCCTTCTGAAAAAGTAGTCTCTAGAAATGACATTAGATTAGGAAGCCACAGAAAACTTTTCTCTGTGAAGACTAACCTGATTCTTCAGCTTCTGATGAATAATCTTCATCACTGTCCTCTTCTTCTTCTTCATAGTCATCCTCTGAAGGATTAAAAGTCTCATCTTCGATTTCAGACTCTGAATCCCCTTCCTCAGCATCACTACCCTGGGGAATTAGAAAAAGAATAATATTATTTCCTGTTTTATTAGATACCCTAAATATCTAACTCATAATTAGTATTTATTTTTTAAAGATTTTACTTATGTACTTTTAGAGAGGGGGAGAAAGAGAAACATCAATGTGCGAGTGATACATCGATTGGCTGTCTTCTGCTCGCCCCCAATGGGGGACCCAGTCAGCAACCCAGGAATGTGCCCTGACTGGGAATCGAACCAGCAACCTCTTGGTTCACAGGCCAGCAACTCAATCTCCTGAGCTACACCAGCCAGGGCTAGTTCATAAGTAATATTTCTTACAGATTCACTTCATTCTTCCTTGCCCAGGAATATTAACTGCAGAGACACTCTTAGTAATAATGCATTACACAGAGGTAAGAGGACCATTTTTTGGAAAACAATTCTCATAAAATTTTCTTAAAGATTTTCTCTAAATACTAAGAAATTCACTGAAAGAACAGTTTTTGTAATTTCAAGGAAATCTTGTCAATGGCTACCAATAATTAATTTATCATTTACATGTAAATCTAATTTGGAGAAACAATAATACCAAGATGTGTTCAGAGATTTTCCCACTTGTTCTGGTCTCTGAGGTACTACTTATATGGCATTATTCTAACTGCCCAAATAATAATGGGCAACTACATAGCAGAAGAGAAACCCCACACTCACGCACCTCACCCTCAGGCTCCAAGAAAGACCAGCCGCCTTGTTCGAAGAAGCCCTCAGGGTCATCAACAATAGTCTTCATGATTTTAGTCCAGTTGAGGGACTGTACGCCTTCTGTATACTTTATGTCACAAGAACTGGGAGAAATGACATTACAAAGTCAAAATCAATCCTGTACATTTTCTGAGAAGGACCAGTGTCAGATTGGTGGTTAGATCTCTGAAGAGCAAATAACCGTTTCTTAAATGAATGGGAACAGGTACTCTCTGCACTGTACCACCAGACTATGCCCCAGACAGCTGGTATTTGGGCTCCCAGAGCACTAGCCCTCACATCAAAGCAGCATTCCAACTGAAGCAAATTCTGTCTCTCAACTAAGTAAGTCTGAGTTCATCCCCCTCTTTTCCATTTTCTTCAGGGAAGAAGAACCTAACTAGAACCTGGTAAGCTGTTGGAATTGAGGGAAAGATAGGAGGGTGTGGGGAAGCTGACACAGCTAGAATGTGTGGGTAGCACAGAGTGACAGGGAAAGCTCTGGATATCTGCTGAGGGATTCCCTCAATTCTATGGCTGAGGACTGTTCTGCACAAGCATGATCTGCACTAATCAGAATTGGGCAAAAAAGCACCAGGAAGCGATAGGCCACACACTTCCCAGATCTCACACAGAGGAGGAGATAATTCTTGCTCCCATCAGCTTCAGTGCAAAGACCTCATGACACACAGGGAACCCAGTCAAGTTCTCAGAAGATTGTTACCTTAGCAACGGGACCAATTAGCCCCAGACTCAGGGCTGTTCTGGTCCAGCACTCGTGACATTTGAGAACAACTCTTGAAAGATCAAACAGAATCCAAGTAACAACTGTACCTTAGAATAGAGTATAAAAAATTAAAATAACAAAACTTAGCACCCCAAAACATAGAGTCACAATGTCTGGGAACCAATCACAAATTACCAGGCATAAAAAGGAGCAGGAGAAAATTCAACCAACAAAAACAGATCCAGAAAGTACAAAGATGATGGATGAAGTAGCAAATAAAGATGTTAAAAAGCAATTATAAATATATTCCATATGTTCAAGAAAGAAGAGGGAAATTGAAGATGAGTTAAAAAAATTGTGTACTTACTCTCTGAAAAAAAAAAAGGAGGGACTGAGGAAACAGCAAAAATATTTGAATATTCATGGCCAGAACATTTCCAAATATGATGAAAACAATAAAGCGCACAGACCTAAGAAGCCCAATGCACACCAAGCAGAGTAATCATAAAGAAAACCACACCAAAAAACACCTACTCATCAAACTGCTTAAAACCAATGACAAAGAAAATCTTAAAGCAGCCTGAGAAAAAAAGAGAAGGACAAAGAATGACAGCAGGTATCTCATCAGAAATCCTGAAAGCTGAAAGACAAGAAGCAACATCTTAAATATTCAAAGAAAAGGCCATCAACTTAGAATTCTATATCCAGTGAAAATACCTTCTGAATGAAAGCCAAATACTTTCAAGAAATAAGCTGAGGCAATTTACACAGAAAACCATGCTAAAGGTTTATGAGGGAAAGGAAAATTATGGCAAAAGGCTATAGATAGAAGATTGGAACTACACAATGGAATGGAGGGCACTGAGAATGATAAGTATGAGTCACACAAAAGACTTTCACCCTTATTTTGTAAATTAAAAGATAACTGTTTTAAAGCTAAAACAATGACAACAAATTGTGGCATTCATAGAATGCCACATAGCAGAAACGACAGAAGAAACAAGCATAAGAACTTTCCAACAGCAGTGATGTATTATTTGAAAGCAGATTGTAATAAGACATGTATGTAAACCTTAGAACGAATACTATAAAAGTAAAACAAAGAGGTGTAGTTAGTCACCAACTATGAAAATACAGTCAAAAAATGAATCTAAAAGAAATCATAAAAAGGAGAAAAGCAACGTAACACAGACAAGAAAACAAATAGCAAAATGGTAGATTTAAACCCACCCACACTGATAATTACATTAAATATAAACATCTTCAGAATGAATTAAAAAAACTGAGACCCAGATGTATGCTCTCTACAAGTAAGCCACTTTAATATAAAGTAAGTTAAAAGGATAGAAGAAAGACGGGCTGGGCTAACCAAAGCTAAACGTCTAAAGTAATATTACACCAAGCTGGTTGCAAAATAAGAAACATTTCTAGGATAAGGAAGGACATTTCATGATGATAAAAACAATCAATAAAATTCACACGCCTGTAGTCTGATTGACCAATACAAAAAGAAAACAAATGATCGATACTAGGAATGAAATGGGACAGCATTATAGATTATACAAATACTAAAGTTCGTAACTCAGATGAAACAGACCAGGTTGTTCAAAGACACAAGATAATTCTAAAATTTATATGGAACAACTAAAATAATAATAGTCAACTTTGAACAAAGTTGGAGGACTGCCTATTTGAGTTCAACACTTACCTGTAAGGCTACAATAAACAAGGCAGTATGGTATCAGTATAAAGACACACACATACCAGACGAATAGAACACAATTCAGAAATAGACCCTCTCCTACATGGTCTTTTTAAAAATATTTTGGACAAAGATGTCAAGGTAATTCAATGAATGGGTAAGGGATAATTTCAACAATTCACACTGGAATTGGAGAGATATGTTCCATATGTTCATATACACATACAAAGTATGAATCAATGCTTATACCACAGTAAAAAATTAACATGAATCACAAACCTAAATATAAGGTCTAAACCTACAGAACTCTAGAAGAAAACAGAAGAATTTTTATTGTCTTAGGTTAAGAAAATTTACTAGATAAGATATAAAGGCACAGTTATAAAGAAAGAGTTGACTCAACGTTTCATGAAAATGTTATATTTTCAGTTTCTACAAGACATTTAAGAAAATGAAAAGTCAAAGAAACTACTGGAAGAAAATATATGCAAAACCCAGTATTTGATGAAGGACTTGTATCCAGCCTAAAGAATTCTTCCAACTCAAGATGAAGGCATAGGTGAACATGCTTCACCTCCATGTATAACTACAGCAAAAATTACAACTAGACTGCAAAACAAGTAACACCCAGATTTGTCAGAAAATCAAGCTGTATGGAAGTCCAACAACCAAGGATTTAGAGAAGCCACAGTCATCCCGACGGTTAGGAAGGGCAGAGATGCAGAGGCACTGACAGGCGTGGCGAGGTGGTGTAATTGGTGGTGGATAAACACTGGGAGAAATACCTTGGGAGTGAGCAATCCCAGCCCTACCCCAGAACACATAGCCCAGGATTCCAGTGCCAGGAAGATAAATCCCCATAACTTCTGGCTATAAAAAACAGTTGAGATTGGGGCAGTAGAAGAAACTGCCAGATTTTCAGGAGATTCCTCTTAAAGGGCCCACACAGATTTAGAACTTACACAGACCCACTCTCTCTGAGATTCAGCACCATGGCAATAGCTGGAAGGGCACAGGCAGCATACAGGGAGAAAGTGAAATGACTGGCAAGCGGGTGAGTGCCATGAGAGCTTCCTCCGAGGCAACCTCCAGAGGCCAGGAAGTAGCACTGTCTCCTCTCTGAGCCCTCCTCTATACAGATCCACAAAGTGGTGAAATGGGAAATTACCTAAGGCTCCGCCCCACACAATTTACAGTTACCTTTTCTACAATAGACCACACTACTAAGATGGAGTCCAAAGCAGCTGTACCTAACACACATAAAAAAACACAGGGAGGCTGCCAAATTAAGGAGACAAAGAATATTGCCCAAACACAAGAACAGAACAAAACTCCAGGAAAAGAACTAAATGAAATGGAGATAAGCAGGGTTCAAAACACTGGTTATCAGGATACTGCAGGAACTCACTGGGTATTGCAACAGCATAAAAGGACCCAGGCAGAAATGAAGGTTGCAGTAAGTGAAATAAAGAAAAATTTACAGGGAACCAACAATAGAAGGGATAGAGCCAAGATTCAAATCAACAATTTGGAACATAAGGAAGAAAAAAAGCATTCAATCAGAACAGCATAAAGAAAAAGAATTTAAAATACTGAGAACAGAATAAAGAGCTTAGGAGACATCTATAAACATACCAACATCCGAATCATAGGTGTGCCAGAAGAAGCTCCTTCTTCTGAGAAAGACATTGAAAACTTATTTGAAAAAAAATAATGAAAGAAAATGTCCCTAATTTGGTGAAGGAAATAGACATACAAGCCCAGGAAGCACAGAGTGTCCCAAACAAACCCACTCCAAGACACATTATAATTAAAATGCTAAAGGTTACAGATAAAGAGAGAATCTTACAGGCAGCAAGAGAAAAGCAGAGAGTTACCTACAAAGGAGTTCCCATAAGGCCTTCAGCTGATTTCTCAAAAGATACTTTGCAGACTAAGAGGAACAGACAAGCAGCATTCAAAGTGATGAAAAATAAGGTCCTACAACTTAGATGACTCTATCCAGCAAAGCTATCATTTAGAAAGGAAGGGCAGATAAAGTGCTTCCCAGACAAGGTAAAACTAAAGGAGTTCATCATCACCAAGCCATTATTATATGAAATGTTAAAGGGAACTATATAAGAAAAAGAAGTTTAGAACTATGAACATTAAAATGGCAACAAATGCACAACTATCAACAACTAATCTGATACAAAATAGACAGGGATATGATAAGAACAATAAGAGTAATGGAATAGCCAAAAAAAATGCATTACCCATGGACATGAACTAAGGGACTACTGGAGGGAATGGGGGTGGCAGGCAGAGGAGGCATGGGGGGAAGATTGTGATAACTGTAATAGCATCATCAATAAACTATATTTTAAAATAAACGAAAAAAGATGTAAGTATCCCATTTGTTCCAGGGTCTCATATTCTTATGGAGCCCTGTATATACTTTACATGCACATATAAAATCAATTTGGCAATTTTCTCCTATTAATCTGTCTCATGTCAATTTGATTTAGGACAGCCAGAAAAACTTAGAAGGATAGAAGGAAATTTATTTTTCTTCCCTCACAGATGCGTCTATAAGCCAACACCAAGAATTGCCTGTAGCCATCAGAACTTGGGACAACGTCATGGAACAGATTCTCTTTCAAATCCTCTAGAAGGAACACACCCTGATGACACCATGACTTTCGACTTCCAGACTTCAGAACTGTGAAAGAATACATTTATATTGTTTTGAAGGAAAAAAATAAAGAGTTCTTCCAAATCAGTAACTGATTTTGAACGTGGGCAAAAACTATGAAGATAATCAAAGGTATAGAATGACACATAAGCATATGAAAAAATGCTCAACATGATTAGTCATGGAAATGCAAAGTGAAACCACAATGAAATTGATAGCACCACACACACACTGTAATAGCTAATATTAAAAAGATTGTTGTATCAACAAGTGCTGGTGAGGATATGGAACAATTACAATCCTTATACACTGCGGGATTTCTAGCACTCTAAAAAGTGACTTTATAATTTTTATAAAATTAAACATACATTTAAACCATATTATCAGCAATCCCAATCTTAGGTGACTTACCCAAGAGAAATGAAAACATATGTCTATACAAAGACATGTTATTACAGTAGCTATTCATAATAGTCCCCAAATGGAAACAACCATTAACTGGTTGTCTATTAACTGGTAATGGGTTAAATACGGATTATCCACAGTGGAATACTCCTTAGTAATAAAATAGGAATATAGTATTGTTACACAGTAACTTGGATAAATTTCAAAAGCATTATGATAAGAATGCAAGATACAAAAGATTACATACTGTATATTTCCATTTATGTAGAATTCTAGATTCTTCTGAAAAATGTACAGTGACAGAAACCAAGAATGGGGTTAAGGAATCGACTATAAAAAGGTATGAGCACTTTTTAGGAGTGAAGGAAATGTTCTCTATCCTGATTATGATGGTAGATATGAGTCTGTATACGTTTCTTAGAATTCATCAAATCAGCCCTGGCTTGTGTGGCTCAGGGGACTGAGAGCCCACCTGCTAACCAAAAGGTTGCCAGTTTGATTCCTAGTCAGGGCACATACCTGGGTTGCAGGCCAGGGGCCTAGTTAGGGGTGTGAGAGAGGCAACAGATCGATGTCCCTCTCCTGCACAAGGATGTTTCTCTTCCTCCCTCCCTCCCTCCCCTGTCTCTAAAAAATAAATAAAATCTTTTAAAAATCATCAAATCATATACTTATATTGCTAAATTTTATTACAACTTATACCTCAATAAAGCCAATTTGAAAAAGTCATATGCACTCACACACATTGTGGTCCTATACCACCTACCTCTACATGTTTCTCAGGAAAATCATTTTGAAAACCATAAATTTCTGTTTTTCTCATTTTATTTCTAAGCTCTCAAAATATTTAAGAGGAAACTACAATTATAGCACCTACTTTTCCAGGAGTATAAGAGGTGGGGGGAAGTTTAGGGGCAGAGCAAACTATACTCATGGCTTTTCAAGCTTCACCCTTTACCTGTGGAGTAACGGACATCTCATTTATTGGGGTTCTAGTACCTCCATTAGAAATACTTTTAGCTAATGTGTGAGTATATGGTGTCAACAGCTAAAACTTCATTTTATTTTTATTTTAAAGATGTTATTTATTTTTAGATAGAGGGGAAGGGAGAGAGTAAGAGAGGGAGAGAAACACCAATGTGTGAGCGATACATTGATCAGTTGCCTCCCACACACCCCCACTTGGGGACCTGGCCTGCAACTTAGGTATGTGCCCTGACTGAGAATTGAACCAGAAATCTTTGGGTTCAGAGGCCAGCACTCGATCCTTTGAGCCATACCAGTCAGGGCATTAGCTAAAAATTTTTAAAAAAATTTTATCTGTCAACTCAGTAAAAAGATAGAAGAAACACTCCCCACTTTTTTTTTTAAAAGATTTTATTTATTTATTTATCTTTAGAGGGGAAGGAGAGAGGGAGAGAAACATCAATGTATGGTTGCCTTCTGTGTGTCCCCTGCTGGGAGTTGGCCTGCAGAGAACTGGACTGCAACCCAGGCATGTGCCCTGACTGGGAATCGAACTGCGATCCTCTGGTTTGCAGGCCTGTGCTCAATCCACTGAGCTATACCAGCCAGGGCCCCACTTTTTGTAAAGATTATTATAAATGTGTATAGAAAATTGTATGTATATATGTATGTATGTATGTATGATCTCATACAGGGTCAGAAAAGACCTGACCTTGATTTTCCTTGTGTTAAGTAGTATCTATAAATTATTCCTGGGTATTCAGAAACAGTCCAGAGCTCTGATCCCAAATTTTTCTATACCCTAACCCAATGACAGTCTCGTTTTTAGTATATCAGATTTTTATGTACAAGAAACCATACTTATATAGGGCTCATGGGGTAAATGGGACATTGCCGGCAGATTTACTTACTTCAACCATTCCTTGATAGGGTCAAGAGAGGCTACAGGAATGGCGTTGATCATTGTCACTTTCTTGCTGTAGTCCTTGTACACAATTACCATATCAAAGTTCTTCAGGTGAAACTGAACCCGCTCAAAGTGAATCAGCTCCACTTCATCCAGTGTCACCACAAATGGTGGCTGTCAAGGAAGAAATGGATCGTTATCATATAAATACTTTTCCTAAGCATTAGCATTTTCAAATACTTTCAGACTCTGAATCACTACATAAAAAATAATTAAACTGGTTTTTTAGAAAGACCAACAGTAGTAAAACATATTAAGAAACTCCAGTAAAAAAAATGCAAGATCAAAATCTGCTCTCAAGAGAATTTAAGGAAACAATGTAAAGAAACTATGAAAAAAAAAACTATTTAGAAAGGCTTTTTTTTAAAGATTTAATTTATTTATTTATCTTTAGAGGGGAAGAAGGTGGAGAGAAACATCAATGTATGGTTGCCTTTCGTGGGTCCCCTGCTGGGAGTTGGCCTGCAGGGAACTGGCCGGCAACCCAGGCATGTGCTCTGACTGGGAATCGAACTGCAATCCTCTGGTTCACAGGCCCGAGCTCAATCCACTGAGCTACACCAGCCAGGGCTATTTAGAAAGGCTTTTAAAGAACCATTTGTTCATTAAGTATTATATCTAAGATAAGTGAATATCAAAAGTGAAAATCATAAGAAATAACAAGGATCTAGTTCTCAGAATACCCACTTCCCTTTTTCTCTAATACTTTTCTTACTAAAAGGAGGTAGAAATACTTACCCATTCTGTAGTATTTACTAGTGCACTACTAGTGGGCTGAAGGAGGCAGGTACTCCTATAGGGAGCTCCATTAAATCTGAAACAGAAAAGAAAAGAAACTCAAGACTAAACTCAATGCAAGAGAAACTGCTACTGCCACCAATAAACGTACTTCCTTTTCCCATTCCCAACAACTCCAGCATACTCGGTATAGACTTATTTCTAGCAGATGCCTCTCAGTCTTAGCCACTCACCCCATCCCCTTAAAGCTTTAAGAGGAAAGAAATGTTATCAGTTACATGAAAAAGGAAGAATAACCATTTTTCTAAAAGTGAAACTTTCCAGGCCCCCCCAAAAGTTGGGATATGTTACCCCAAGTCCCTAAAAGGCACTTCAAATTCCAGTTCTTCCTTAGTTAGAGCCTCTACTTTCTCAATGAAATTTTTAAAGGCGGTTTTCAGTTTGTGCCTCATTTCTCGTTCCATCTGCAGAAGAAATAAATTCAAGTTAATTATAGCCATCACTTTACTTGTTAATAGTATATCCTTTCAAAAAGTCTGAAGTGCTTTGGCAGTCACACCTGTGATACTAATAGGTACACCTAATTAAAGGCCACCATACCATTAACTGTAGAGCTGAGTCTGCAACCTAAGTCTAATCCATAAACCACTGGACCGCACCAGCTCAGCAGGTATCTGAGTTATTCTGTAGACAGATTCAGGGGTTGCTTACAAAATAAAACAATTACTGAGCTTAGATTTGAACCACATCCTAGCTCACTACCCCACAAATAAAATACTGAATTTCACTGACCTGCTCAGCGTAGAGGTCATCTCGGTCATGCATATGCTGATGTTTCCCCAAGTCCGTGGTGATCTCTCCCACTTCTGTGTAAAACTGTACATCTGTGTGCCGCTTCTTACCAAACATGATGGCGTTCTGAGGGCATAAGGTAAAGAATAAGAAAAAAGTCAGAAGACTTAGTCTACATTACATACGAGGAGGCCAGATAACAAACAAAATGTGAAAATATATAAACAACAACATTTAAGTAGTTAAACCATTCCTGCAATCACCATAAAATAATATTGGAGAATGTGAAAGAGTGTAAGGTATAAAAAGTACCCCTACTTATTAAAATGAACTTTGGAGATTATGTTGGTAAATAATTGTCTCTAAAGCAAAAACTTTCTATTTCAGAAAGAGGAATTTGGAAACCTTCTATTTTCGTGGTCTTTATATATCACACCATGCTTAGCACCTTCTAGATGTTAGGCACCATGAACTTTATAAACATTATTTTACTCAATCTTCTTAATGACCTTATGTGATCGGCGACAATTTCATCACTACTTTAAAGGACAGAGGCTAACAGAAAGATCACAGAGATCACAGAGATCACAGAGCTGGTAAGTAGAAAGGTATACCTTGAGGTGAAAGTGCAAGACAATAATCATTTCTCCATCACAGGGCTGAAACAACGCATGCTTGATGTTATTGTACAGGATATCCACTTTGTCTCCTCGAACAGATGTGAAGCGGAAGCCTGGGGGAAGCAGCTAATTACCAAGCAGCACCAACAGTTTGGCCAAAAGTCACTGAAGCTTTCCTGACTGATTTGAACAAGGTCAAAGGAAATACCAACAACTGTACAGAGAGCTTTCCTTTCATTCTGTGCATACAGCAATTTAAGTAGATTCCTCCCAGACTCTCATACTGGACTGTCTGATCTGTCATTCCTACACATGTGTCCCTGATGTCCCAGGCCCGTGAGAGATCATCCATACCATTGACATGGGCCTCCAGTGAACCTTGCATCCTTTTCTGGGCAATGTTAGGGCGAATGTATAAATCTTTCAGTTTGGGGTTACTCCGATTTAGATTGATCACCAGGGAGTCTTGTTTCACAATGCCCTAAGCAGAATGAAAATCAATGTGAACATTCATGTATCTTTACATGTCCCCAAAACCCATGTACTCTTTTGCAGAAAGGTGCTTTTTCTACGTCCAGGCTTACCTCCTTCTCTTTCTCTTCTGCTTCCCGAGTCTTATAACGCTTCTGTACTTCTTTTATAATTCGGAAAGCATTCTGAAGGTTCAAGGCTGGTACTGTCTGTTCTCCAGGTGCCTTCATATTTGAAGCTCGGTATGTACTGTAGACAGGGGGAAGCATTTATGTAAGTTTCTTCATTGGGATGGGTGACCTGCACTCATTATGTATTTTGTAACTGGCTTAATGCTTTTAGAAGAAAACAGTACCACTGAATGGTGGGTGAGACAACACCTGGCAAGCTAAATAAATAAATAACTCTCCCTTCCTTCTCTCTTAAACAGAGAATGTTCTGAATGGCTAATCCGCTGGATGGGGCAATCACACTTATTTTTCAAACCTGGCATAACCTTCCAAATTATCCCATTCCACACCACAAGAGAAAAGACTCCAACATGGCACACATTTCCTTGAAATTCTACTGCAAAATATATGCAGTTAGTATAAAATATTTTCATGAGGACAGTATGTTTTTTGTAAATTGAGTTTTAGAAGTTTATTTTTTAATCGTTTTTTATGTTTCAATATATTTCAACATACAATATTAAATTACTTTCAGATGTATACCCCAGTGATTAGACATTAAATAACTTACTAAGTGACCATCTAGATAAATCCTGTACCCATCTCATGAGGGTTCTAAATTATGTACTATTCTCAAGAGAGTACACAGCAAGGTGATCCTAAACAAGTGCCACTGAGGGACGCTGTGCCATTCAGTAGAAGGGGTGGACACAGCACAGAAAAGGAGGTATTTCTGAGAGAGCTGCCCCAGCCAGCAGGAATTTGGGGATGGTTGTTTCCCTGGGGACTCACATTTCCTTGACAAAAGTGGCTTCTGGATTAGGAAAAATGTTGCCCTCATTCCTGCCCAAAGCACTGCCTGGGCAATAGAAGTTAATTCGCAAGTAAGTATAATCTCCCTCCACCGACATACTTATATTCTGTTGAAGAAAAGAAAAACCATTGAAATAAACAAACAGGATTATTTTCTTGATAAAAATTAGAATGCTAAAATCAAGTTAGGAGTTACAAGCTGACTGCTAAACCTGCCTGTAAACCTTAACGTAAATGTAATAAACACATGAAACCTGTATGGTTTTGTGAACCAATGTCACCCCAATAAATTCAATCAATCTAATAAACTACATATTTCACGTATCTTCTCACATGACCAAATGTGCTTCCAAAAGAATCACAAGTTCTCCAAGTACCTTATGCTATGTGTAAAACTACAGGTTAAAAAATGCTTAAAAAATGTTCAAGGAAAGAGAGAAAAGTTATGTTTCTAGACTAGATCATTTAAATTTCTACAAAGATGAAAACTGGAAAGAAAGGAAAGTGAGAGCAGGAGATAAGTGAGAAGGGCAGAGTCTGAAGAAGAGTGGGACAGATCATTTAGACAGAACAATAATCTACTTTAAGAACCAGCATGTAGAAAACCTAATTCAATGTTAGTACCTTGATCGTGGCAATATGAAAAGGTGTTGCTATGCCAAACACAGGCATTATTACAGTCTCATATTTCTTATCAATATAGATCTTCATTTCCCGAATATGTGGTTCCTTAGGCATCAAAGATGGGTTTTTATAGGACACGTTAGATTTGCGAGCTCTGGAGTAGAGATAAAATTTTATGAGAAATTTCAATCACGTACATAATCCTGAGACCACCTCACCGCTCAATGCAAACTTACTTCTGAATCTGCTGTTCTCCTTTCTGTTCAGTCAGTCGCCTCTTTGCTTCCTCATTGAGTTGAGCTGCTAGTTCTTTTTGATGTGCTCTTCGCTTCTCTTCTGCAGTCATCTCATTCTGGAGAAGAAAACCCCAAACTGTCAGAACATGTGAACCACATGACAGACATCAGATCAATGCAGTCTAAAACAGCAAACTCACTCGTGTTCTCTCTGTAAGCAATGCTGCCCGAGAACCTCTTCCCAACAGGTCTTCAGCCTCGTCTTTCTCCTCTTCCTCTTCTTCTTCATCCTCATTCTTTGGGGAAAATGTTATAATCAGAAATTTGGGTTTTAATTTTTCAGCAAAAATCTAAATTAAAAATTTTTTAATTTTAATTATTGTTTATCTTCATCACTGTACCCAACCTTCCTATGCCACCTACCTTTAGAAAAATGCCCACATTCTTTACTTTCTTCTTCACAGAAGTGAGAACAGTGGCTGGGCCATCCTAGAGTAATAGGGAGAAGTCAGATATCTATAAGAACTCTTAAATGAAACACTTTCGCCTTTTAAAGTAGTACGTACCTCAGCAATGCTTCGGACCGGTATCTTTATCAAAGATAATAAAGAATAAATACAGTTCTGGACTTCCAGCCAAGATGGAAGCATAGGTAGATAGATATACTGTGCCTCCTTGCACAACCAAAATAAGGACAACAACAATTTAAAAACAAAAAACAACCAGTACTGATAGAAAATTGAACTGTATAGAAGTCTGACAACCAAGGAGTTAGACACATTCATCCAGACTGGTAGGAGGGGTGGAGTTGGGCTCTGGGACAAAGAGGGCTAAGGGCAAAGTGGCAGCTAGCGTGGGCCTGGGAGTGCAGGGCAGCAGCTGGGGGACCCAACAAGGCAGCAGATTGTGAAGGGGTGCAGTGCACATGGTGGCTGGCAGGCTGGGTGGTCCTACATTCACTTGCAGATAAACCAGGAGAAACTGGGGAGTGAGGCAGACTGCAGTAGCCAGGGTTCCAGTGCAGGGAAATAAAGCCTCAAACCACTGAGTGAAAACAGTGGTTGAAGTGCCTGGAGAAACTCCCAGCCTCACAGGAGAGTTCATTGGAGAGACCCACAGGGTCCCAGAACATGCATGAACCCACCCACACGGGAATCAGCACCAGAAGAGCCCAATTTGCTTGTAGGAAGCAGGGAAAGTGACTGAAATCTGGCAGAGAGCGGAGCAGACACCACTGTTCCCACTTGGACCCTTGTCCCAAATATAGTGTCACAACCCAGGAACTGGGTTGCCCCGCCCTGGAGAATACCTAAGGCTCTGCCCCTCACTACATAGGCGCATCAAGACAAAAAAAAAAAAAAGGCCCAAACTAAAGAACAGATCAAAGCTCTAGAAAAAATACAACTAAGCAACAAAGAGATAGCCAACCTATCAGATGCACAATTCAAAACACTGGGAATCAGGGTGCTCACAGAACTGGTGGAATTTGGTTGCAAATTAGATGAAAAAATGAAGGCTACGCTAAGTGAAATGAAGGAAAATGTACAGGGAACCAAGAGTGATGGGAAGGACACTGGAACTCAAATCAATGGAATGGACCAGATGAAAGAAAAAAATATCGAATCAGAAAAGAATGAAGAAACTTAATTCAAAAAAATGAGAGGCTTAGGAACCTCCAGGACATCTTTAAACATTCCAACATTGGAATTATGGGGGGGGGGGGGGCAGAAGGGAAAGGGGAAGAGGAACAAGTGGAAAACTTATTTGAACAAATAATAAAGGAGAACTTCCCCAACCTGGAAAAGGAAATAGACTTCCAGGAAGTCCAAGAAGCTCAGAGAGTCCGAAAGAACTTGGATCCAAGGAGGAACACAACAAGGCACATCATAATCACATCACCCAAAATTAAAATGAAGAATTCTAGAAGCAGCAAGAGATAAGGGGACAGTCATCTACAAAGGAGTTCCCTTCAGACAGTCAGCTGATTTCTCAAGAGAGACCTTACAGGCAAGAAGGGGCTAGAAAGAAGTATTCCAAGTCATGAAAGGCAAGGACCTACATCCAAGATTGCTCTATCCAGCAAAGCTTTCACTTAGAATGGAAGGGCAGATAAAATACTTCCCAGATAAGGTCAAGTTAAAGGATTTCATCATCACCAAGCCCTTATTATATGAAATGTTAAAGGGGTTTATCTAAAAAAAAGAAGATAAAAAACATGTACAGTAAAATGACAGCAAACTCACAATTATTAACAACTACACCTAAAACAACAACAACAACAAACCCTAAGCAAACAACTGGAACAGGAAAAGAACCACAGAAATGGAGATCACATGGAGGGCTATCAACAGGGGAGTGGGAGGAGGAGAGAGGGGAAAAAGGTACAGAAAATAAATAGCATAGATGGTAGGTAGAAAATAGATAGGGGGGAGGGCAAGAATACTATGGGAAATGTAGAAGCTAAAGAACTTATATGTACAACACATGGACACAAACTAAAGAGAGGGAATGTGGGTGGGAGGGGGTGTGCAAGGTGGAGGGGAGTGAAGGGGGGAAAATAGGACAACTGTAATATCATGATCAATAAAATGTATTTGTTAAAAAATAGTAAATACAGTTCTGAGGTCCCAACCTTTCAGTAGGAACTATAATTTGTGAGGCAACATCAGAATAATGACTAAGAATACAGGCCTGATTTGAAACCTGGCACAATGACTATCTAGCCATGTAACATTTGACAAATTAATTAAACTTCTCTCTGCTTCAGTTTCCTTTTCTGTATGCGAGGGTAAGAATATCTACTTTAACTTCCTGCTAAGATGGAGGCGTAGGTGGAAGCACTGTGCCTCCTTGCACAATGAAGTTTAAAGACAACAAAGTTTTAGTAACAAAAACGCAACCAAAATACAGAAAATTGAACTGTACGGAAATCTGACAACAACAAACCATTCGGCCAGATTGGTAAGAGGGGCGGAGTCAGTGGCTCTCGTAGCCGGGTCGGGTTGTAAAGGAAAAAGTGGCCAGCTGACCCAGGCACATAGGTGGAAGTTGGCAGATCCCAGGTGTGGAGTGGCAACAGGCAGACCCAGTGAGGGCGCAAGGCGGCTGGTGACCACAGCCACACATTCACACTCAGATAAACCAGGTGAAGGAGCGAGCACTGAGACAGACCATGTATGCTAGGACCCCAGCAACGGGAATTAAAGCCTAAAAGCACCAACTGGAAAAACTTTCAGGGTCAAGGTGCCAGAAGAAGCTCCCAGGCTCACAGAGTTTGTTGGAGAGACCCACGGGGTCCTGGAGGGTGCACAGGCCCACACACCCAGGAGCCGGCACCAAGGGGCCTGGTTTGCTTGTGGGAAGCAGCAGAGGGGATCAGAAATCCCATTGAGAGCGAACAAACACCACTGCTCCTCTCTGACCCCACCCCCACATATAGCGTCACAACCCAGCAACTGGGTTGCCCCACCCTGGTGAACACCTGAGGCTCTGCCCCTCATACATAACAGGTGCAAGCAGACCAAAACACTATGGCTCAAGAACAGCTCATGGGAGGGAGGTGGGGAGCACTGGGGGAGGGGGGGGGCGGGGCGGGCGGGGGGAGGGCTGGGAATACAAGAAAGAAAACTGTACTTGAACAAGAGCTAAATAAAAAAAATAAAATATCCATTGTTCATAAAATTCAAAAAAAAAAAAGGAACAGCTCAAAGCCCCACAGCCAATACTTCTAAGCGACCAAGAGATAGCCAACCTTCCAGATGCACAGTTCAAAGCAGTGGTGATCAGGATGCTCACAGAACTGGATGATTTTAGTCACAAATTAGAGGAACAAATGAAGGCTATGCTAAGTGAAATCAAGGTAAATGCACAGGAAACCAATAGTGATGGAGAGGAAACTGGGACTCAAATCAAGGAAGTGGACCAGAAGGAAGAAAAAAATGACCAAACAGAAAAGAATGGAGAAATAAGAATTCAAAAACAATGAGGAGAGGCTTAGGAACCTCCAGGACATCTTTAAACGTTCCAACATCTGAATTATAGGGATACCAGAAGGGGAAGAGGAACAGCATGAATGAAAAACTTATTTGAACAAATAATAAAGGAGAATTTCCCCAATCTGGCAAAGGAAATAGACTTCCAGGAAATCCAGGAAGCTCAGAGAGTCCCAAAGAAGTTGGACCCAAGAAGGAACACACCAAGGCACATCATAATTACATGAGCCAAGATTAAAATGAAGGAGAGAATCCTGGAAGCAACAAGAGATAAGGGGACTGTCACCTACAAAGGAGGACCCATCAGAATGTCAGTGGATTTCTCAAAAGAGACCTTACAGGCAAGAAGGGGCTGGAAAGAAGTATTCCAAGTCATGAAATCCAAAGACCTACATCCAAGATTGCTCTATCCAGCAAAGCATTCATTTAGAATGGAAGGGCAGATAAAGTGCTTCTCAGATAAGGTCAAATTCAAGGAGTTCATCATCACCAAGCCCTTATTATATGAAATGTTAAAGGGACTTACCTAAGAAAAAGAAGATGAAAAATATGAACAGTGAAAGGATAGCAAACTCACAGTTATTAACAACCACAACTAAACCAAAAGCAAACTAAGAGGACAGCTAGATCAGGAGCAGAACCACAGAAATGGAGATCACATGAAGGGTTAGCAACAGGGGAGTGGGAAGAGTAGGTGAGGGGAGAAGGTACAGAGAATAAGTAGCATAGACAGTAGGCAGAAAATAGACTGGGGGAGGCCAAGAATGGTATGGGAAATATAGAATCTAAAGAACTTGTGACACATGGACATAAACTAAGGAGGAGGGGTGAATGGTGAGGGAGGTGGTGTGCAGGGAGAGGGGGCATGGGACAACTGTAATAGCATAATCAATAAAATATATTGAAAAGAAAAAAGAGAGTATCTACTTAATAGGATTACAGCTGTCAGGATAACCCTATTAATGCATCAATAAATTAATGAATCAAAGTGCTTAGCTTATAAGAACAATGAAAAAAAGTTTTTTAATTTTTTAATTTAATTATTGTTCAAGTACTGCTTTCTGTTTTTTACTCCCATCCCAGCCCACGCCGCAGTGCTCCCCACCTCCCTCCCATTTCTACCCCCCTTAGTTGTTGTCCATGTGTTCTTTAAGAACAATGAAATTTTTGGTATCATCATCCCACCACCATCATCAAGAATCACTTCCAGCTAAGCAAAAAAACCGAAACATAACAAAACAAAAACAAACAGTCGCAGAAGACCACGAATAATCAGAACAGGAAAATACTTCAAGGCAGAAAGCGGTTTGGTCATTGTCTAAGCCTAGAGGACTTGGAAGGGAATACAGGGAATGACTGCTAATGGGTACAGAGTTTCTTTCTGAGGTGAAAATGTTCCTAAATTAGATTGCGGTGATGACTGAACAATTGTGAATATAATAAAAATCACTAGACTGGACACACACACAAAAGATTTTATTTATTTTTGGATACAGAAGGGAAGGAGAAAGAGAGGGAGAGAAATATCAATGTGTGGTTGCTTCTAATGCACTCCCCATTGGTGACTGGCTCACAACCCAGGCATGTGCCCCAACTGGGAATTGAACCAGTGACCCTTTGGTTCACAGGCTGGCACTCAATCCACTCAGCCAAACCAGCCAGGGCTAGACTGTACACTTTAAGTGGGTGAATTATAAGGTATATAAATTGAAACTCAGTAAAACTATTACTTAAAAAAGAAATCAGTTCCATTATTAGAATTAGCTGATACCATCACGGTTCAAGCCACAATGTGTAAATTTGGTTTAAATCATTCCCTGTACTTGAAGTACAATCTCTACTCCTAGCTGTATTCGGTCAGGCTTTCACATGCATTTGTTCCTTTGGCTAGGTCATCTCCCCTCAAAGACCTTTAAGAAGTACAAAATGTCCCTCAAAAGTCAATTCATGAGCACTCAAAAGTTTAAGAAGCATACATACCTCATCCACAAGCACTGTGTCACCAATGAATAGGGCATACGTTTTCTCTTCTGGTTTCTTCCCTTCCTTGTTAGTCAGGTCTGAGAATCCCAAATTGATGCTGAAAACCATCCCTAAAATAGCAAAACAGGAATCAGACCATGACTGTGAAAGGACAGAAAAATGTAGATTTTATGTAGAAAAGAGGGAGAGACAAAGCTAAAGGAAATTATTCAAAACAGTATTTTTCTGCCGTGTCTTGTGTGGCTAAGTGGACTGAGTGCAGACCTGTGAACCAGAGGGTCGCTGGTTTGATTCCCAGTCGGGGCACATGCCTGGGTTGCAGGCTGAGTCCCCACTAGGGTGTGCATGGGAGGCAATGACACACTGATGTTTCTCTCCCTCTCTCTCTCCTTCCCTGTCTAAAAATAAAATAAATAAAATAAAGAAAAAATTAAAACAAAACAGTATTTTCCTATTGCATGAATGTAACTTACCTTTCTTCAGTTTGTACTGATTCTTACTATTAATTACTAAAGAGCCTTCACGGAATTCAATTCCCATTCCAAACCTAAAAAAGAAGAGACACTTCAGCAATCGGCTATATCTTGTACACAGGTCACGTGCAATATATGCTATTTCTTTCTTTCCTTTTTTTTTTAGTTTAAAGTGGAAGAGTTTACTAGTAAAGCAGTAGGACAAGGAGGAGCAACAACACAGACAGAGCAATCTTTTTTTTTTCCCCAGTAAGAGTTTATTTGAGCCAAACTGACAAGAAATGCCAGGGAGCAAGATCTTAAATGCTCCCAAAATACATCCTATTTTAATTTTAAAGAGAAGGCAGGCAAACATGTTGAGTGATTTGCTGTTGCTCATCAGTCAGTTAAGGAAGATTAGAGAAGTCTTTGCACTTTAAGTTGAAAATAATATCCTAATTAAGTACTCCACTTAACATTTATTATATCGTGTTATTTATTTTAGCTTATACACTCACATTTAAATTTTAATCTCCACCTTGAAATCAAGTTAGGGAGTTTTCCTTTCCGCTTAGCAGAGACTATTAAGGGGCACATTATTAACACAGTAATAACTGGGTAAAGAGAGAGGTTATTGTAGTGGAATGCTGATAACCAGACTCCTTAAGTCACCTGGGCCAAGACCTAGTATCAAATCAATACATTTCCTCTTGTCCATTAGAGAATCCCGAAAGTAACTGTATACCCCACGCTAATTTCCATCTAAGGAGGTTGCCTAGAGCTTTTGTTTCCCAAAATGTCTTTGGTTCTATTAAGATGTTACCAGTTATTTCTAAGTGTTTAATGGTCAAATACACTTGCAAAACACTGGATGAAATAAAAATTTAAACAAGTACAGCATAGTGATTAGACAATCACATACTTTACAAAGTGTTCCCTCTATTTCCAGTATCCAACTGACACTATACACTTACGATATTACTAACTATATTTCCTACTTCCCATGCTGTACTTTGTGTCCCCATGATTATTTTTAACTACCAATCTGCACTTCTCAATTCCTCACTGCCCTCCCCTCTGGCAACCATCAGTCTATCCTCTGTATCTATGAGTCTGTGTCTGTTTTCATGTTTGTTAGAGACGATGTATAAGTAAAATCACATGGTATTTGTTTTCCTCTAACTCACTCATTTCATTTAGCATAATACTCTCTAGGTCCATCCATGCTATGGCCAATGGTAAGATTTTTTCTTTTATACAGACAAGTAATATTCCATTTTATGTAGGTACCATAGTTTTTTAATTGACTTGTACAGTGATGGGCACTTGGGCTGTTTTCATAGCTTGGCTATTCAATGAACATAGGGGTGAGTATATTCAAAGCAGTGTTTTGGGTTTCTTCAGATATATGCCCAGAAGAGCAATCACAGGGTTATAAGGCTCATAGCATTTAATTTTCAAATGTGAGGTGAGATGCTCCGAGAGAGGAAATATAGCATGTAATGCTTTCTAACATTTGTAACTGAAGCCTAGAATACCTACTGGCATCTACTATATCAGTCTAGAGAAATCTCCACCCCATTCCTCGTTGCAGAACTTAAATCTGTCTCACATTTTCAGGTAACATTGTGTGCCTGGCACACAGTTAAGTGTACTAGTCCGTAACAGTCCATAAATGTTGGTTGAATCAATCTAAGAATATTCTGCCTGACCACAGCCAGTCATGAAATATGACTCAGAGCAACAACGTATATCCATGGCATCTTACCCTAGGTTTTTGGTAATTTTGTTCAGCAGTTCGGGCTTCTGCTTTTTAACAACATCCATGACAGCATTATATACATCACATATCTTCACACCTAATGACAATCCAGAAAGAGAACATGAGTATCTTCCAGAAAATTAAAAAACAAAACTATATATATATATATATTTTTAAAGATTTTATTTATTTATCTTTAGAAGGAAAGGGAAGGAAAGAGGGAGAGAATATCAATGTATGGTTGCCTCTTGTGAGTCCCCTGCTGGGACCTTGTCTGCAACCCAGGCGTGTGCCCTGACTGGGACTCGAACCTCAATCCTCTGGTTCACAGGCCTGCGCTCAATCCACTGAGCTACACCAGCCAGGGCCCAAAGTATATTTTTAAATGAACATTTCCACTCCCCTTATTATATTTCCTAAAGCAGTGTTTCTCAAGGTGTAAAGTAAGGAATACAGTTCCTTTCAGAAATGTGAAGGCTTAGAAATTAGTATTTTTAAAAACAATCCACCCTGTCATTCTCAACTATGCTATTTGAGAATCACTGACCTGAAAGACTGGAATACCAGGTGGTCTCAGTGAAAGTTTTTATGTGAGAATGGTGAAAGCGTACAGGGAATAAGAAGCATAAATTGTACGTACGAAATAGACAGGGGAAGGTTAAGAATAGTGTAGGAAATGGAGAAGCCAAAGAAGTTATATGTACAACCCATGGACATGAACTAAGGTGGGGGAGATGCTGGTGAGAGGCGGGTTGCAGGGGAATAAAGGGGAGGAAAAAGGTGGGACAATGTAATAGCATAATCGACAAAATATACTTTTTTTAAAAAAAGAAAGTTTTTAAAGTATGGGTAAATGGCAACACATTCAAGTTATTATACATTTTAAAAACAGGACTACAGAAGTACTCTGGCATTGATTTTTCAGAATTTAGGTATAAATAGATATTTCAAGCCAGAGTAGTCTAGATATGGTAGCCTCAGAGGGATCATTACCCTCATTAAACAAGCCATGACCAGCAGGATTTCTCAAAACTGACTTGAGATATCATGAAGAAATGATGTCTGGAAGCTTTGGGCAACACGAATGGGCTTACCAAGTGGGTTCATGGTGGTAAATAGAAAGTTCCATTTAGCCAGTTAGCAAGACGTGGTTTCTTGTTGAGCAGGGTTGCTATTAGTTCTGCTCTTACACTAAGATTATTTCTATCCATTCAATGTAGAATTAACATTATACATTTTGTTGGTAGAGACACTACTAGTTCTCAGAACACTCTAAGATTCTTCCAAATTCAAAACTACATTAAAAGGATCATACACTGAAATCAAGTGGGATTTATTCCAGGAATGTGAGGATGAGTCAACGCACATAAGTCAATCAATGATACACCACATTAAAATATAAAGGATAAAAATCATATATCATCTCAATAGATGCAGGAAAAGTACTTGGCAAAATTGAACACCTAACCCTGGCTGGGTGGCTTAGTTTGTTGGAGCATCATCCAGTGCATCAAAGGGCTGTGGGTTTGAGCCCCAGTCAGAGCACATAGCTAGGCTGTGAGTAGTGGAGGCACATAGGGGAGGCAACAGATTGATGTTTCTCTTTCACATTCATGTTTCTCTCACTCTCTCCTCCCCCCAATCAATAAACATATCCTCAGGTGAGGATTAAAAAAAATCAACACCCACTTACAACAAACTCTCAAGAAAGTGGGTACAGAAGAAATGCACCTCAATACGATGAAGGTCATATATGACAAGCCCACACCTAACACCATACTTAATGGTGAAAAGCTGAAAGCTTTTCCTGTAAGATCACGAAGATGAGGATATCCTCTCTCCCACATTCATTCAACATAGTATTAAAAGTCTCACCCAAAGCAATTAGGCAAAAAAAGAAATAAAAATTATCCAAACTGGAAAGAAAAAAGGCAAAACTATCACTATTTGAAGATGACATATTATATATAGAAAATCCAAAAACCTGTTAGAATAAATAAAGTCAGTAAAGTTGTGGGGCATAAAATTAATATACAGAAATCTATGGAGTTTATAAATACTAATAAAAAACTATCAGAATTAAGAAAATAGTCCCATTTTACAACTGCATCAAAAAGAATAAAATACCCAGGAAGAAATTTAACCAAGGATGTGAAAGACCTATGTACTGAAAACTGTAAGACACTGATGAACAAAGTGAAGACACAAAGAAATGGAAAAATATTCCATGCTCGTAGATTGGAAGAATGTCTATACAACCAAAGAAATCTACAAATTCAACATAATCCCTATCAAAGTTCCAATAATCGTACAGAGAATTAGAAGAAAAAAATTCCAAAATTTGTATGTCACTATAGAAGACCCAAAACAGCTAAAGCAATCCTGAGAAAAAAGAACAAACCCAAAGGCGTGACACTCCTTGATTTCAAACTGTATTACAAAGCTACAGTAATCAAACAGCAAGGCATTTTCATTAAAAACAAACACAAAAATCAATGTAACAGAAAGCCAAGAAATTGGACTTCCGCCAAGATGGAGGCACAGGTGGACTGTGCCTTCTCCCACAACCAAGTTTGAATACAACTAAGGTTTGGAGAACAAAGACACACCCAAAATTGAAAATTGGGCGTGGACAGAAAATTGAATTAATGGAAGTCCGACTACATCTAACCATTCAACGGGGATGGTAAGAGAGGCGGAGCCAGCAGCGAGCAGGGTCGGGCAGGACAGATCCCCTGACCTAGGCGCGCAAGTGGCCCAGACCCAGTCAGGGTGCGGGGCAGAGTGACCACGGTCGCACATTCGTGCACAGTGAGATGGACCACACAGGCCTCAGGGGGCGAGGGCTGACGGGGGTGGCACACTTGCATGCAGTGGGACGAAACTCATGGGCCCAGTGAAGGTGGCAGCTGCGGCACCTGTAGCTGCGGCGGTGGGAGGTGGCAGGCGGCAGACGGGATGCCATTGTTCCTCTTTGACCCCGCCCCCACATACAACGTCACAACCCAGCAACTGAGTTGCCCTGCTCTGGTGAAAACCTAGGGCTCCGATCCTGCTACTTAACAGGCACGAAAAGCCCAAAAGATGGCGCAAGAGGAACTCAAAGTCCCAGAGCCAATAACTCTAAGCGACCAACAGATTGCCAGCCTCTCAGAAGCACAGTTCAAGACACTGTTTATCAGGATGCTCACAGAATTGGTAGATTACAGTCACAAATTAGAGGAACACATGAAGGCTAAACTAATTGAAATGAAGGGAGATGTCCAGGAATCCAATAGCGATGGAAAGGAAACTGGGACTCAAATCAATGGAATGGACCAGAAGGAAGAACGAAACATCCCACCAGAAAGGAATGAAAAAATGAGAATTCAAAACAACGAGGAGAGGCTTAGGAACCTCCAGGACAGCTTTAAATGTTCCAACATCTGAATTATAGGGGTACCAGAAGGGGGAAAGAAACAGCCACGAGTGGAAAACTTATTTGAACAAATAATAAAGGAGAACTTCCCCAGTCTGGCAAAGGAAATAGACTTCCAGGAAATCCAGGAAGCTCAGAGAGTCCCAAAGAAGTTGGACCCAAGAAGGAACACACCAAGGCACATCATAATTACATTAGCCAAGACTAAAATGAAGGAGAGAATCCTAGAAGCAGCAAGAGATAAGGGGACAGTCACCTACAAAGGAGTACCCATCAGACTGTCAGCGGATTTCTCAAAAGAGACCTTACAGGCAAGAAGGGGCTGGAAAGAAGTATTCCAAGTCATGAAATCCAAAGACCTACAGCCAAGATTGCTTTATCCAGCAAAACTTTCATTTAGAATGGAAGGACAGATAAAGTGCTTCTCAGATAAGGTCAAGTTCAAGGAGTTCATCATCACCAAGCCCTTATTATATGAAATGCTAAAGGGACTTATATAAGAAAAAGAAGATGAAAAATATGAACAGTGAAAGGACAGCAAACACACAGTTATTAACAACCACACCTAAAACAAAAGCAAACCAAGAGGACAGCTAGATCAGGAGTGGAACCATAGAAATGAAGAACACATGGAGGGTTAGCAACAGGGGAGTGGGAGGAGGAGAAGGGGGGAGAAGGCACAGAAAATAGCATAGATGGTAGGTAGAAAATAGATATGGGGAGGGCGAGAATAGTGGGGGAAATATAGAATCTAAAGAACTTGAGACACGTGGTCATAAACTAAGGGGGGGAGAATGGTGGGGGAGGGAGTATGCGGGTGGAGGGGAACGAAGGGGGAGAATAGAACAACTGTAATGGTATAATCAATAAAATATATTTAAAAAAAAGAAAGCCAAGAAATCTACACACACACGATCAATTATTTTATGATAATGGAATCAAAAATATAAAATGGAGAAAGAACCTCTCTTTACTAGATGGTGATGGGAAAACTGAGCTGTAACATTCAGAAAAGTCAACCTGGACCAGTATCTTACACCACACACAAAAAAATTAATTCAAAATGGACTACAGACTTGAATGCAAAACCTGAACCAAAGAACCCTAGTGTACCAGGATGAGACTCTCACCAACTGAGTACCCCACCCCAGCCAGGACTGGCAGTGAGCATCTTGGCATCAGACTTGGCAGTGACTATTTAGATTTGACACTAAGAGCAGAAATCAGTAAGTGGGACTTTGTCACAATAAAAAGTTTCTGAATATCTAAGGAAACCATTAACAAAATGAAAAGGTGACCAACTGAACAGGAGAAAATATTTGCAAATCACATATCTAATAAGAGTTAATATCCCAAATATACAAAGAACTCATAAAACTCAATAGTAATAAAATAATCCTATTAAAAAATGAGCAGAAAATCTGAACATTTTCCCAACGAAAATATACAAAGGGCCAACAGGTGCATGAAATGATGCTCAACATCCCTAAACATCAGGGAAATGCAAACCAAAACCATAATATCATCTCATACCTGTTAGAATAGCTATTAACAAAAAGACAAGAAATAACGAGTATTGGCAAGGATGTGGGGAAAAGGAAGCCCTTGAGTGCTGTTGGTGGGATTTTAAGTTGGTGCAGCCACCATGGAAAACAATATGGAAGGTCCACAAAGAATTAAACATAGAGCTGCCATATGAGTCAGCAAGTCCACTTCTGGGTATTTACTCAAACAAACAAACAAACCATGAAAACGCTAAGGGGATAAAATATATGCACTCCCAGGTTCACTGCAGCATTATTTACAAAGTCAAGATGTGGGAACAGCCTAAGTATCCACCAGCAGATGAGTGGATAAAGTAAATGTGGTCAGTTGACCTTTGAACAAAACCAGTTTGAACTGCATGGGTCCACTTACATGTGAATTTTTCAATAAATACTACTACAAATGTACTTTCATTATGATTTTCTTCATAACATTTTTTCACTAGCTTTAATTTATTGGAAAAATACAGTACATAACATACAAAATATGTGTTTATGTTACTGATAAGGCTTCTGGTAAACAGCAGGCTATTAGTTAAATTTTGGGGAGCCCAAAGTTGTATGTGGATTTTTGACTTTGAAAGAAGTCAGTGCCCCTAAACCCCGAGTTCTTCAAGGATCAATTGTTTATGTGTACACACACACACACACACACACAGAGGAATAGTATTAAGGGGTAAAAGAAAAATGAAATCTTGCCATCTGCAACAACATGGATAGACCTTAGGGCATTATACTAAGTGAGACAGAGAGTAAATCAAACACCATATAATCCCTGTTATATGTGGAATCTATATATTTTTTAAGATTTTATTTATTTATTTATTTCAGAGAGAGAAGAAGGGAGGGGGATAAAGAGAGGGAGGGAAACATCAATTGTTTGCCTCTTGCACACCCTCAACTAGGGCCCTGGCCTGCAACCCAGGCATGTACCCTAACTGGGAATTGAACTAGCAACCTTTCAGTTCTCAGACCAGAGGTCAATCCACTGAGCCATCCCTAGTAAATCAATCAACCAGCCAAGCTCACAGAGAAAACAGATTGGAGGTTGACACAGGCAGGGGTGGGAAGTGGGTGAAAAGGGTGAAGAGAGTCAAAAGGTACAAACTTCCAGTTATAAAGTAAGTCAATCATAGAGATGTAATGTACAGTGTGGCAACCACAGTTAATAATACTGTATTGCATATTTGAAAGTTGCTGAGAGTAAATCTTAAAGGTTCCCACTTATCACAAAAAAAAACTGTGTAAGGTGACAAATGTTAACTAAACTTGCTGTGGTGAGCACTTGCAATATATATGAATACTGAATCATTATGTTGTACACCTGAAACTAATATAATTTTGTATGTTAATTATGCCTCAATTAAAAAACTTTCTAAAGTTCTAAAGAGTAATAAGGCCACAATATTTTATGAAGATCTGGACACAGAAGTGTAACCAGTTAAAGGGTTTTTTTAAACATCAGTGTAAAAACATATCCACTCATGCCTAAAAGAAAAGTAGATTCAAGAACTAAATGCTAGGATAATCAGACGTTAGTAAAATCTAATTCTATTTTTAGTATGAGAGCCTCAGGGATATAAGCTCACATAAACACTAATAACATTTTCCAAACCTTTTATAAGGTACCTCACCATGTCTTAATTCCTTTAGCAGCTCCTCCTGAAGCTGGAGCAAAAAGTTGTAATTTTCTTGAACTTCCTGAGAAGGGTCAACCATCAAAGTGCGAACAAGGTTGGAGCAGTAAGATTTGAAGCGAATACCCATGGCACAGGTTATGGCCCCAAAATGCATGTGATTCTTGTCACTAGAGACCAAGGGAAGAAAACATTTCATTCATTACCCAAACTAGGGAAGTCCCGAGTATCACTGACATAGAACATTTGTACTCTGACTTCCCCTGCTATATCCCAAAGCTGAACCAGAAGGACACATTTTTTTAAAAAATAAATCAATTTATAAAGGCTCTGGAGTAAAATTAGACACCCAAATTTTCAGCATAAAAATTCAGAGAAAAGTTGAGTTGTGTCCTAAATGTGCCAAGGAAACACTACATTTTACTGATACTCTAACAGTGAGGTAGTGAGGAGTCACTTATCCACCAGTGCACTAGGAACTGCAGTATTCACTCTGAATTAGTCCCTTCAGACTAACCAAGAAAACAAGCATTTTTTACAGTATTTTTACAAATTAAAAGGGGAATTAAATTATAAAATCTTAGTAGGTTTTATAATTACAATCTTTATAAATATAAAGATTTTTATTTTTCAGACGGTGGTGTGTTTTGCAATTTTTTGCCAGGCCTTTTTAATCACCTGGAAAAATGCTTACAATCAAACGCTCAAGAAATGAGTAACTATGTGAAATAAAATAGAAATATGCATGGAGTATGACAAGAAGACAATGCACGAGGCAGACTAATAGTTATTTTGTCTCCTCCAACTTTTCTGAATTCCAGAATGAGTGAAAGGAAAAATAGGATAAAGGCTGAAATACTCTGGCTGTTGTTTTATTTTGAGGTTCTCATACTTACCTCACCACACTGAATTTGAGATTATAGTTGCCACCACTCTGAATGATAGGAGGATAACACATTTCCACAGTAGAGGGGTCTGCCCCAGCTAGGTATTTTTTCTCTTCAATGGCCTTTTCCACAGACTCAGCTAGTTTACTGTGTCGAACTTTCTGTAAGCATACCCAGAAATGAAACAACACTTACTAAAGGGTGGCAAAAAGGGGTGCTTCGATTTATCCTGGTATCACTTAAGATGCTATAAAAGTCTGAAGAAATGATTTATGTACCAGAGAATATATGGTATACATCTAAAGCAAATTTAGAGAATAGTATGTGGAATTCACAGCTATTCAAGGAATTTTCAAGTAAAATGCCAGGTAACCTCAAGAGACTGTAGTGCAGGCTTATAGTTATTTTAAAAGAGAAGTTGTGGCACAATGACACACCACCAACTTAATCGTCAAAGGCTTAATTAATTTCAAAGGAGGCTGAACACATATCAAAACACTGCATGGTAGGGACTGATTTCTGCTTCATTTAAATGGTAAAGACTTTCCCCTCTCCATTTACCTCATCTGCATCAACTATTTCCATGACTCTTTCCTTGAAGAATTTGTTGAAGACCTCAGAGGTGATGCTGGCTGCTTTCTTCATTAGGTTGAGCTCCCCGTCTTCCTTCACAGCAATGGTATAGGCCACCACTGCACTGATATCTATCTGCAGTCAAAGTGATAAGAGCTTCTAACATGCAGATACAGACTTGCAAAAGAAATGCATCTCTCCCAATGTGAATGTTGTTAAGTCATATTAGGTTACTTAGCAAATAATCAGTAGTCTGCAGAACTAAATATTTTCTTGGATTGAATAAAGATCCGAAACAGCTCTTTACCAGGTCATTGTGAATATTTTAAGAGGCGCTAAACTAATGTACCATTTTTAATGTAAATATTCCTCTCCAGAGGTTTTTGTAAAGGCCGAAGAAAGGCACGAGATCAAGGAAAAAACAAAATTTTGGGGGGACAAATGACTTTTCCAAGTAGCCGAACCATCTCCTGAATGCCTCACTCCTGACAGAGAAGTACAACTGGCTTACTGCTCAGCTAAAAGGAGTGAAAACTGGAAATGTGAATGAATGTAGTTTTCCTATATTCTCTGCACTATCTGTTAATGGAAGCCCATCACGCTTTCACCTTCTCAACTCTCAATCTGCCTTGTTACCAGGAGTGTTCTTACTTTGTCAAAGCCCTCTTTGTTGAGGCAGTCATTCCAGTTCTTCATGAATTCTCCAGGGAATTTGTCTTTGCTGAACACTCCGATCTTCTTGCCATTCTTGCTTTCTTTAATGGCTTCAATCATTTTGTCAAAGCTGCTCTTATTGCTTTCATTCTACCAATGTCAGAGGGAAGAAGAGGGGTTTGTCAATTGGTTTTAGAATTAGACATCTACGTTCTGCCAGTAACAAACAGGCAGAAACACATATTCTAACCCTAGAAAGAATCAATTCTACCCTTTCACCCTACCTACTTACTTCTTTGGGGGAGATTCTAACATACAAAATATCTTTGGATATTTTAGTATGCTTAAGGGAGTGCTACAAGCTGACAACATTCCCCCCCCCCCCCCCCGAGCAGCTAAGAAACTCAAACACATAGATAAACAATATTACGAGAAAAAGAAACCTTTGTCAGGTGAGCAGTATGACAAAAAAACAAAACAAAAAAACACATCACATTTAGTAAAAACCCGAACTGAGGCATGTCTAAATTTCCTTACAGATATTTAAAGTTATTTGTTCCAATTAAGGTACTCAAATGGAAACAAACATTAAGCAGACAGTGTCCTTGAGAATGGACAGATTAAGTTAGCATACACCAGAATTCCACAATCTATTTGTTTTGCCAGAAAATTGATAGGGTTATTGAACTCTTTTCTTCCTAACAATGAAGATGCGACAAAACTTTGTAATTATAGCCACCATTGGCTAAAATCTTCCCCGCATATTCTTTTAAATTCCTAGAAGGCATTTCTGTTTATCACTTTGAAATATTTCTTCACATTTACGACATTCTTTATTAGTTCTAACCTTTTCTCGAATCAGCAGTGTGATGGCAGGGGCTCCGTTAGCATTCTCATTGCCCTTGGTGTTGGCAATCTGTTTTAAGAACTCCACTTTTTTCTTGCTGGCCATAAAAATGATTTTGTCGTCGCAGAAGACCATGATAGTATCCGTTAGTTCATAACCAAAGAGCCATGTCTATGGGGAAAGACAATGACAACAGTATTCCCAGAAAAAAAATGTAATGTACTTATATAGAAATATTTGTAAGATTACGTTGAATTAACTTCAAAATAATTTGGGGTGGGGAAGCCTGAATGTGGACAAATGAGTTTTACCCAGCTAACAATTTACTGAAATTAAATGATGGGTAAATGCGAGTTAAATATTATTGTTTTATCACCTTTTGTATGTTTGAAGTGTTTCATAACATAGACCATCAAATCATTTGGACAATTTGTGTTTACAGAAACTGTCAAGCTGTCCAGAACAGAAGCGCACCCTAGAAAACTGTGCATTCTACCTCTGCCAAAGACTGTAGTTGTGCACCAGTTATTCATTTTTTCTCTCTCAAAAGGACGGGGTTTTTAGCTGGGTATACTGCTCAGCATGAAGACTTATTCCCATCCTTTCTTGCAACTACATATGGCTGACAGATAAAATTTTGGCCAGTAAGTTATAAGCGGAAGTATTCTGTGGCTCTTCAAACAAGTCTCCCTAAAAAGGGAAGAGCTCTCATTTTCTTCCCTTTCTCCATTCTTCTCGCTGAGAATGCAAATGTAACGACTACAGCTCTAGCAATTTTTGTACTGTGAGTACAACGGCTAAACTCTATGAATGTTAGAGGAGAGACATGGAAAATAAAATTAGATCCCTGAAGGCTATCAAAGAGAAAAGGAAAAAATTTGTGTAACCCACTGTTTAGATTCTTTTGATATACACAGTTAATACCATCCCAGTTTATGTACTTCTTTTCCTTTTGTTCTAAATCAGTACTGTCTACTGAACTTTTTGTGCCAATAAAAAAAATATTCTGTATCTACTCTAATATGGTAGCCAAAACAGAGTACTTGAGACTTGGGACTCTGGAATTAACTTTTGAATGTGGTTAGTGGCTACTCTACTGAACAGTGCAGTTGAGGATTCAAAGGCTGTCAGGGCTAAGAGTTGTTGTGACCCCTCACCTGTAAGGCAGTTGACTTGGCATAAACAATTTCTTCATCAACGCCCACAGATACAACAATGGCATCAACATTAGCATACTCATCTTCTCCTTTCTGAAAAATAAAGTTAGGTAATTTGGTCATTTTCTTTTTTACACTAGCAAAATAGGAAGAAACTTTAATTTTCCTCAAAGAAATTCCAAGTTTAAGGTACATATTTACTTGATAACCTCACAACCATTGATTACTTACGCTATGCAGCTATTGCCACACCCTGAAACATTTTCCCCTTCCCAAAACAAACCCATGGCAATCATTATCCATCTCCCCTAGCCCTAGGCAACAACTAATCTAATTTGTCTCGATGGTTCTGTCTATTCTGGACATTTCATATAAATGGAACAAAAACCATGCTGCCTCTGTGTCTGGCTTCTTTTACTTAACATGCTCTCAAGGTTCATTCATGTTGTAGCAAGTTTCAGTGCTCCCTATTTATTGCCAAAAAATTTTATTATATGTATATACCACATTATATCCATTCATTAACAGCTGCACATTTGGGTTATTTCCATTTTTTTGGCAATTATAAATAATGCTTCCGTGAACACTCATATGTTTCTGTGTGGACTTATTTCTCACGAGTACATGCCTAAGTGAGAAAGTGCTGGGTTTCACGGCAACTCTGTTTAACTTTTAGTAAGTTTTTATTTATTTAGGGAGGGAGAGAAACATCTGTTGCCTTTCACATGCCCCCAGCCAAGGACCTGGCCTGAAATTCAGGCACGCGCCCTGACTGGGAATCAAACTGGCAACTTTCTGTTTGTAGGATGATGCCCAACCAACAGAGCCACACTGGTTAGGGCTCTACGTTTAACTTTTTAAGGAATCACCAGATTGTTTTCAAAAGTGACTGCAAAATGCAACCATTTTGCATTCCCAACAGTAACGTTTGAGATTTCCAACTTCTCCATATGCTTAACATTGTTGCCTTTTTTATTATAGCCATCCAATTGGGTGAAGTATTATAGTATCTCATTGTAGTTTTGAGTTGAATTTCCCAGATGGATAATGATGTCTGGCACCTTTTCACGTGCTTACTGACCACTGTATATTTTTTTGGAGAGGTGCCTATTCAGATCTTTTGCCCATTCTGTAACTAGGTTATTGCTTTACTATTAAATTGCAATTGTTCTTTTTATATTCTAGATATGCCTCTTATCAGACATAGTTATTTCACTTTCTTAATGATGTTCTTTTTTTAAAAGATTTTATTTATTTATCTTTAGAGGGGAAGGAAGGAGAGAGGGAGAGAAATAACAATGTACAGTTGCCTCTCATGCACCTCCTGCTGGGAACTAGCCTGCAACCCAGGCATGTGCCATGACTAGGAATCAAATGGCAATTGTGTGGTTCGCAGGCCCGCGCTCAATCCACTGAGCTAGAGCAGCCAGGGCTTAATGATATTCTTTGAAGTAAGTTTTAATTTTGAAGAAATCCAAATTATTTTCTTATGCTTTTGCTGTCACATCTAAGACTTTATCCAAACCAAGGAGATAAAGACTTACATACATTATACTTTATAAGTTTTATAGTTTTAGCTCTTATATTAAGATCTATGGTTTGTCTTGTTAATTTTCTGTATGATGTGAGCAAGGGGCTTAATTTCACTCTGTTGAATGTGGATAAGTAGTGTTTTTCAGCACCATAAGTTGAATAAGAGTATTCTTTCCCCACTGAATTGTCTTGGCACCATAGTCAAAAACCAAATGATGTAAATGTAAGGGTTTATTTCTGGATTCTCAGTTCTGTTCTAGAGATCTGCATGTCTACCCTTAGAGTAGTACCATATTGTTTTAGTGACTGCAGCTTTGTATACCTTTTGAAATTGGAGTTTAAATGTGAGTCCTCTAACCATTAAGCACTTTTGAACAGCAATATAAGACCAAGAGACTAGTAATCATTTGTTGGTTATAAGGTCAAACCTCTGACTTCTATGAAGTCAAGAAAAACATTTCCAAAACCACTCCTCGGAGACTTCCGCCAAGATGGAGGCATAGGTGGAAACACTGTGCCTTCTCCCACAACCAAGTTTGACTACAACAAAAGTTTTGGACAACTAGGACACACCCAAAGACCAGAAAACGGAATTATACAGAAGTCCAACAGCTACGAACCGTTCAATGGGGACGGTAAGAGGGGCGGAGCCAGCAGCGGAGCTGGGTCGGGCAGGACAGATCCCCTGACCTAGGCGCTAGGCTCACGGGCAGCCCGAAGCCAGTAGGGGGGCGGGGCAGACTGACCAAGGTCGCACATTCCCGCGCAGTGAGACGGACCACGCAGGCCCCAGGGGATGAACCCAGTGGTGGAGGGCTGACGGCAGTGGCACACTCACGTGCAGTGGAATGAAATGCGTGGGCCCTGGTGACGGTGGCAGCTGCGGCACCGGTAGGGGCCACAGGGGGAGGTGGCAGGCGGGTTGCCATTGGTCCTCTTTGACCCCGCCCCCACATACAACGTCACAACCCAGCAACTGAGTTGCCCTGCTCTGGTGAAAACCTAGGGCTCCGATCCTGCTACCTAACAGGCACGAAAAGCCCAAAAGATGGCGCAAGAGGAACTCAAAGTCCCAGAGGCAATAACTCTTAAGCGACCAACAGACTGCCAGCCTCTTAGAAGCACAGTTCAAGACACTGTTTATCAGGATGCTCACAGAACTGGTTGATTATAGTCACAAATTAGAAGAACATATGAAGGCTAAACTAATTGAAATGAAGGGAGATGTCCAGGAATCCAATAGCGATGGAAAGGAAAATGGGACTCAAATCAATGGAATGGACCAGAAGGAAGAACGAAACATCCGACCAGAAAGGAATGAAGAAATGAGAATTCAAAAAAATGAGGAGAGGCTTAGGAACCTCCAGGACATCTTTAAACGTTCCAACATCCGGATTATAGGGGTACCAGAAGGGGGAAAGAAACAGCCACGAGTGGAAAACTTATTTGAACAAATAATAAAGGAGAACTTCCCCAGTCTGGCAAAGGAAATAGACTTCCAGGAAATCCAGGAAGCTCAGAGAGTCCCAAAGAAGTTGGACCCAAGAAGGAACACACCAAGGCACATCATAATTACATTAGCCAAGACTAAAATGAAGGAGAGAATCCTAGAAGCAGCAAGAGATAAGGGGACAGTCACCTACAAAGGAGTACCCATCAGACTGTCAGCGGATTTCTCAAAAGAGACCTTACAGGCAAGAAGGGGCTGGAAAGAAGTATTCCAAGTCATGAAATCCAAAGACCTACAGCCAAGATTGCTTTATCCAGCAAAACTTTCATTTAGAATGGAAGGACAGATAAAGTGCTTCTCAGATAAGGTCAAGTTCAAGGAGTTCATCATCACCAAGCCCTTATTATATGAAATGCTAAAGGGACTTATATAAGAAAAAGAAGATGAAAAATATGAACAGTGAAAGGACAGCAAACTCACAGTTATCAACAACCACACATAACACAAAAGCAAACCAAGAGGACAGCTAGATCAGGAGTGGAACCACAGAAATGAAGAACACATGGAGGGTTAGAAACAGGGGGGTGGGAGGAGGAGAAGGGGGAAGGCGGCACAGAAAATAGCATAGATGGTAGGTAGAAAATAGATAGGGGGGAGGGCGAGAATAGTGGGGGAAATATAGAATCTAAAGAAATTGAGACATGTGGTTATAAACTAAGGAGGGGAGAATAGTGGGGGAGGGAGTGTGCGGGTGGAGGGGAATGAATGGGGGGAATAGAACAACTGTAATGGTATAATCAATAAAATATATTTAAAAAAAAAGAAAAAAAAACGAAAAACAAAACCACTCCTCTCCACAGCAAAAAATTTTTATATTTGTTTATTTATTTTTTAGAGGTGGGGGAGGGAGAAAAAGAGGGAAACATCAATATGCGGTTGCCTCTCAAGCGCCACCTACTGGGGACCTGGCCTGCAACCCAGGCAAGTGCCCTAACTGGGATTTGAACTGGCAACACTTTGGTTCTCAGGCGGGCGGGCACTCAATCCACCCAGCCACACCAGCCAGGGCGGCTCTCCACATTCTAAGGGTTCTAGCTGCCAAAGAATCCAAATAATAGCAACCGAGGATTCTGTTGAGTTTCTCTACAACATTAACATATAACCCAAAGTTACTACACAGAAACTGTACGTATCTCACCATTATCAGTGAGAAAATGTCTTTCTTCATGTAGGTAAAATTTTATCATCTGTTTAACTATTAGTAGTAGTTCAGTACTATTTAGTTATTAACTAGTAGTTAACACTAGTAGTTTCTTATCAGGAATCAAGGCAGTGGCACCAAACTAGTTTTTCACTAAAACATGCTTATGGAAAGAAAGAAAAAAAAAGCCAATCTCACTAAAGAACATCCTTGATGCAGTAAAAATGATTAATATCATGAAATTTCAACTCTTGAGTATATGCGTTTTTTAACAAATGTTCTGTGTAAAATGTGGGAAGTACAAAGCACTGCTCTACGCACACTGAAGTATGACGGTTGTCTCAAGGAAGAGGACCTGTACAATTATTTGACTAAAAAGCTGAATTAGCCATTTAACAGACCTGGGTATCTGGCATACATTTTCTTGAAAATAACTGAAATGAGTCTGTTACTTCAAGAAAATAAGTGACAAATATGTCTGTCAATGATAAAATTTGAGTTTTCAGGCAAATATTAAAAAATTATACCCACCACTGTGAACTGACAGCTTCCCTACCTGACTTTTCTGATGAGACCAATAGTGATATTAACATGTATGATTCTTGTACACTGTAAATGAGATATGTAACATTCAGAAGATCTGTACAACCAAGGAAACCACTACTTTCCAAATAAACACTACCTGATGTCACAAAGTCATCTTCCATGGGTAAAGGATCCAAGGTGCAATACAGACCCAAAACTTAAGTATGAAAAAGGCATTGCTGTGGTTTCAGACTCCACACTACAACTATCTTTTTAAGAGATTACCACTTCTTGAGTTTTAGTGGAGTAATAAAGAATACTGATAATCATTTAAAAGACTATTAAATATCCCACCCTTTCCAGTTGCATGTATACGAAGGCGTACTTCCTCTACACACTTGATATAACCTATGGGAAGAAAGGTTCTTCAGGGTTCTGAATAATCTAAGAATACGAATGTAAAGGGTCTAGATATCCAAGAGCTTGAGAACCACTGTGCTATATAATTCCCGTGACATATTTTTATCCACATTAACTTTGGCATCAAACATTCTCTTCTCCCCGAAGTTTTGCTATGTACACTTCAATTCTTTTTTTTTTAAAGATTTTATTTATTTATCTTTAGAGGGGAAGGGAAGGAGAGGAGAGAAATATTCAATGTATGGTTGCCTCTCTTGAGTCCCCTGCTGGGAACTGGCCTGCAACTCAGGCATGTGCCCTGACTGGGAATTGAACTCACGACCCTTTGGTTCGCAGGCTGGCACTCAATCCACTGAGCCACACCAGCCAGGGCTGTACACTCCAATTCTTTAACATGAATTTTATGCCAATAATATTAATGTTACCTTGATAATGTCTCAAAATTAGCAACAGGCACTTCCTAATAGTTAATGCTTATGTGTCGTAGACATAAAAAACACCACTGACTCTAACCAAAAGGTCTCTTTTACTATTTTTTGACACTTGTAATCTTGGTCAAGTCAAAATTTTTCAACAAAGTCAAAACACACAGTAATACATTTTTGAAAAGTATACAGAGTACAATCATGTAACTTAATTATTAATAATATGGGAAAATCATCCAAAGGGATCTTAAAACAATTTGAACGGTTCGTTGTTGTCGGACTTCCATATAATACAATTTTCTGTTCTTTGGCCGTGTCTTTTTTCTCCAAACCTTTGTTGTAGTCAAACTTGGTTGTGGGAGAAGGCACAGTGTTTCCACCTATGCCTCCATCTTGGCGGAAGTCCCTAAAAAATAGCTATTTTAAATGTAATATGTGCATTTTAATGAAATGCACATATGTGCATTCTTGAAACCCAGCTGCTCCAACCAGTTCATAGAGTATTTTTGGTTGATTCTTTACAAAAACTGATGGACTCTAACCCTAAAAGAAAGAAATATAATAACACCAGAATTTAGAGTATCTAAAGATAATGAATTTGGATAAATTTTTTCTTAAAATGTTAAGTCAGTGAAAAAGATTACAATTAAACCAAATATTTTGACAACAAAATCAGAAACAGTATTTTGTTTTGTTTTTTAATTTTTTATTTATTGAGTTTAGAAAGAGAGAAGAAATTGGAAAAGACAAACACTGATTTGTTGTTCTACTCATTTACACACTGGTAATATTTTGTATTTTCAAACCTTATGCAGTGTATAAATGCCTTATATAGACTACATTTAAAAAGTCTTCTTCAACTCTGGGAGATTGTAAATAATCTGTATGTGAAACTTACCTATTACTACCATATTTTGATTAAATACCTACAATTTGTTTTGAAATACTGGAGTGGAAGGGACCAGTTTAAAAAATAAAGTGCCAAGGCTAGCATTGCAGCCTTTGTCCCAGGACCAGCTCTACAGCCACCTTCAAATGCCAGCCCAGCTATTCAAAGAGGTTGGGGCTCAACTCTGCTGCTCAGAAGGCCCCAGATTCCAACCTGATCTCTTCCACTTAGGCTGGTCTTCAGGACTCAGACTGGAGTCCTTATCAAATCTGGACGTGCAGCCCTGTAATCCCCTTTCTAGATGAGATACCTTGTCGTAGTGACCCCTGTTATGCATAGACTCTCGACATCCACTAATTGCTTTCTGTCTCCAAATTCTGCCACCCTCCAGTCTGTCCAGCCCACCTGACACCCAAGTCTAACTGAAACAGGTGTTTCAGATGGGAATAACAGTATTTATCGAGAAGCTCCTTTCTGCATGTGCCTTCTTGCAATTATGTTATTCTTACAATAAAACTTCAGGTGTAGTATACGTCATCATATTCAAAATGCCAAAACAAGCCACCAAAATACCAAAAGCCCCACAAAAATATATAGGCAGACCTCTCACTCATGATTTAGGCAGAAAAAACAAAGATACTATGTCTAATTAAAATGCACATATTACATTTAAAATAGCTATTTTTGAGGGACTTCCACCAAGATGGAGGCATAGGTGGAAACACTGTGCCTTCTCCCACAACCAAGTTTGAATACAATAAAGGTTTGGAGAAAAAAGACATGGCCAAAGAACAGAAAATTGAATTATATGGAAGTCCTACAACAACGAACCGTTCAACAGGGCTGGTAAGAGGGGCCGAGCCAGCAGCGGAGCAGGGTCGGGCAGGAAAGATCCCCAGACCTAGGCTCGCAAGTAGCCCGGACCCAGTCAGGGTGAGGGGCAGACTGACTGAGGTCGCACGTTTGCGAACAGTGAGAGAGGACACGCAGGCCTCAGGGGGTGAACCCAGTGGTGGAGGGCTGACAGCGGTGGCACACTCGCGTGCAGTGGGACGAAATGCATGGGTCCTGATGAAGGTGGCACCTGCGGCAGCAGCGGAGAGAGGCAAAGACGGGACCACCAGTGCTCCTCTTTGGCCTCGCCCCCACATACAACGTCACAACCCAGCAACTGAGTTGCCCTGCTCTTGCCAACACCCAGGGCTCCGATCCTGCTATGTAACAGGCACGAACAGCCCAAAAGATGGCGCAAGAACAACTCAAAGTCCCAGAGCCGATAACTCTAAGCGACCAACAGATTGCCAGCCTCTCAGAAGCACAGTTCAAGACACTGTTTATCTGGATGCTCACAGAACTGGTTGATTATAGTCACAAATTAGAGGAACATATGAAGGCTAAACTAATTGAAACGAAGGGAGATGCACAGGAAACCAATAGTGATGGAAAGGAAACGGGGACTCAAATCAATGGAATGGACCAGAAGGAAGAACGAAACATCCGACCAGAAAGGAATGAAGAAATGAGAATTCAAAAAATGAGGAGAGGCTTAGGAACCTCCAGGACATCTTTAAACGTTCCAACATCTGGATTATAGGGGTACCAGAAGGGGGAAAGAAACAGCCACGAGTGGAAAACGTATTTGAACAAATAATAAAGGAGAACTTCCCCAGTCTGGCAAAGGAAATAGACTTCCAGGAAATCCAGGAAGCTCACAGAGTCCCAAAGAAGCTGGACCCAAGAAGGAACACACCAAGGCACATCATAATTACATGAGCCAAGATGAAAATGAAGGAGAGAATCCTAGAAGCAGCAAGAGATAAGGGGACAGTCACCTACAAAGGAGTACCCATCAGACTGTCAGCGGATTTCTCAAAAGAGACCTTACAGGCAAGAAGGGGCTGGAAAGAAGTATTCCAAGTCATGAAATCCAAAGACCTACAGCCAAGATGGCTTTATCCAGCAAAGCTTTCATTTAGAATGGAAGGACAGATACAGTGCTTCTCAGATAAGGTCAAATTCAAGGAGTTCATCATCACCAAGCCCTTAGTATATGAAATGCTAAAGGGACTTATCTAAGAAAAAGAAGATGAAAAATATGAACAGGGAAAGGACAGCAAACTCACAGTTATCAACAACCACACCTAAAACAAAAGCAAACCAAGAGGACAGCTAGATCAGAAGTGGAACCATAGAAATGAAGAACACAGGGAGGGTTAGCAACAAGGGAGTGGGAGGAGGAGAAGTGGGGAAAAGGTACAGAAAATAGGATGGACAGTAGGTAGAAAACAGATAGGGGGGAGGGCAAGAATGGTAGGGGAAATATGGAATCTAAAGAACTTGAGACACGTGGTTATAAACTAAGGGGGGGAGAATGGTGGGGGAAGGAATGCGCGGGTGGAAGGGAATGAAGGTGGGGAATAGAACAACTGTAATGGTATAATCGATAAAATATATTAAAAAATAAATAAAATAGCTATTTTTCATTAGAATATCATTACTATAGAATAACAGGTAAAGTTATACTTTTCCTACCATTTCTAAGTTTATCAGTTAACAAGTCAGATAAGGGAATGCTTTCATTAAGGTCCTAAAGATAAAAGTAAATTCCTTTGGAAGGCTGATTTTTATCTGTAAGGTAAAAAGACTTCGGGTCTTTGACAAACTTTTTAGGTAAGATGTTAGTATTGATGACTTCTTAAATTTACCAGAAAAATTTTTTCCAGCAACTGTAGGCAAAAGGTATCAAGTCATTCTGTATTTAGAGACAGTAATACCTACCAAGGGCTCACTCTGAAGACAGACTGCCTGGTTTTGAATCCTTGACCCACCATGAACCTCTGTGTTGGTCTCCTTGACCGTTAAGTGTGTATAAAGTGCTATGTATAAAAAGTGCTTAGGACAGTACTAATCTCATGGTAACTGCTGTTTGCCTGTATCACTAAAGACTGAAACGGCCATTTGTTAAAAATTTACTTTGTAGCACACCACTGTTACTGACATCAAAGATTAGCTGTTGATTATACATTATCAATACAGAATATGTACAGTACAACAGACTTTCTGAAACTGTACAATCCACACAAGAGATGACTTTAGGTGATTCAGATATGGCTTTAAATATCCAATTACAGAGCAAAAAAGTTACATACTTTTAAATTCTCTTTTAACATACTTGATTACACGAAGAATATAATGTAATGCTAACCCTTAACACCTGCTATAATTTAATGATGCAGCTGTGCTTACACTATCTTTATTTTTTAACAGCTATGTTTTATTTTTGGAAAGTGATGCAATTTTTCACTTACAGTGAAGCATCCTCTCTGAATGTATTTAGGTTTGAAGAGTTGAATAGTTTTGGAAGCGGAAAAGGAGAGAGTGGCAAGTAACTAAGCAGAATTGGGGTAGCAACACCCTAAGTGCTTGACAAGTCTTCTCATTGGCAAGGTAAATGGGCTCAGAATTCAGGAAGCACCAAGTATCACAGAAGGGGGATGAGGTTTATTGTACATGAATGAGTTCAGTGATAAAAAGAGACGATCTGGTCAGAAAGCTTAAGAGATGGACCCTGCCAGTTCTTGGAAACCATCAGACAACAAATCTTTTAACAAAGGACTTGCTTTATTCTCTGGAGAACTGAACTCAGAAAGGCTCTAGGTTCAGATATTAGGCTCAGCACAAGGCAATGGCTAAATGTTGGGGAATTAAATAAAAGTCTGTATTTTGAATGACATTTGGGAACAAAAGACCCAAAGAAAAGAATTAGAGGATTTTTCCCTGTGCACCTTCACTGAATTCAGAGAAAACACTTCAGATATTGACACTCAGGATGAGTCCTCAATAGAATAAGCCAGCCTATTCACTCTAGACTAAACCCTACTAGTTGACACCCCATTCATGCAGAGCTTCTGACCAGTTTCTTAATGCCTTTTTCTTTATAAGGAAGCTACATTTTGAATTGTTAGGTATCCAACAGGTAAGAGAGAAAGCTAATAAACCCAAGGAAACAGACAAGGCAGAGGAATATAAAAATTACACAACCCCATGAGACAAATAAAGTACATCCATGAAACAAGAAAACAGGGAATAAGAAAGAACTCTTAGAAATTTAAAATAGCTGATATACATTTCCAGCCAAGATGGAGACATAGGTAGATACACTTTGCCTTCTTGCACAACCAAAAAAAAGGACAAAAACAAATTTAAAACAAAAAACAACGAGAACTGCCAAGAAATTGAACTGTATGGAAGTCCAACAACCAAAGAGTTAAAGAAGAAAGATTCATCCAGATGGGTAGGAGGGGTAGAGACTGGCAGCCAGGATGCAGAGGATGCTTGGCAAGGCAGTGGCTGGTGGATCAGGCAGTTCCACATTTGAGTGCAGATAAACTGGGAGGAACAACTGGGGAGCAAGACAAACAGTGCCACTCAGGCTTCCAGCATGGGGAAATAAAACCTCATAACCTCTGACTAAAAAAAACCTGTAGGGGCTGCAGCAGCAGGAGAAACTCTCACTCTCACCAGAGTTCATTGGAGAGACCCACAGGATCCTAGAACAGGGGTGTCAAACTCATTTTCACCAGGGGCCACATAAGCCTTGAGGGTGCCTTCAAAGGGCCAAATGTAATTTTAGGACTGTATAAATGTAACTTCTCCTTAACTAGGGGCAAGGAGCTCAGCGGCTGGGTAGAAACAAGATGCGAAGCTGAAAAAAACAAGGTGGAGGGCCAGATTCAGTCCATGGGCCTTGTTTTCCACCTGTCTCCTAAAATGTACACAAGCCTGCCCACCTGGGAATCAGCACCAGAAGGGACCAATTTGCCTGTGGGTAGCAGAGGATGTGACTGAGTGAAAACCTGCAGAGAGCTGAGCAAGCGGCACTGTTCCCTCTCGGACTCCTCCCCAACCTACATGCCATATGAGTTGCCCTGCCCCGGCCAATAACTAAGGCTCCACCCCCTACTATGTAACAGGCATGCTGAGACAATAAAATATGGCTCAAATGAAAGAACAGATCAAAGCTTCAGAAAAAAATACAACTAAGTGATAAAGAGAGAGTCAATCTACCAAATGCAAAGTTCAAAACACTGGTAATCAGGATGCTCACAGAAATGGTTGAGTATGGTAGCAAAATAAAAGGAAAAAGTGAAGGCTATGCAAAGTGAAATGAAGAGAACTGTACGGGAATCAACAGTGAAGAGAAGGACTCAAATCAACAGTCTGGAACTGAAAGAAGAAATAAACATTCAACTGAAACAGAATGAAGAAACAAGAATTCAAAAAAATGAGGAAAGGCTTAGGAATCTCCAGAACATCTTCAAACATCAAATCAAAGGGGTGCCAGAAGGAGCAAGAAATTGGAAACATAAATAAGGAGAACTTCCCTAATCTGGCAAAGGAAACAGACTTCCAGGAAGTCCAAGAAGCTCAGTCCAAAACAGTTGGACCTAAGGAAGCACACACCAAGGCATATCATAATTACAATACTAAAATTAAAGATAAGGAGAGAATCTTGAAAGCTGCAAAAGGAGACAGTCACCTACAAAGGAGTTCCCATAAGACTATCAGCTTATTTCTCAAAAGAAACCTTGCAGGCAAGAAGGGTCTGAGAAGTATTCAAAGTCATGAAAGGGAAGCACCTACAGCCAAGATTGCTCTATCCAGCAAAACTTTCATTTAGACTGGAAGGGCAGATAAAGTACTTCCCAGATGTCAAGCCCTTACTGTATGAAATGTTAAAGGGACTTACCTAAGAAAAAGAGCAAAACTATGAACAGTAAAATGACAACAAACTGACAACTATCAACAAACAAACCTAAAAAAAAACCTAAGCAAACAACTAGAACAGGAACAGATTCATAGAAATGGAGATCACATGGAGGGTTATCAGTGGGGAGTGGGGAGAATGGGAGAAAAGGTAGAGGGAATAAGAAGCACAAATGATACGTACAAAATAGACAGGGAGAGATTAAGAATAGTATAGGAAATGGAGAGGCCAAAGAACTTTTATGTACGACCCATGGACATATACAAAGGGTGGGGGAATAATAATGGGGTGAGGATGGGGTGTAGGGAAATAAAGGAGAGGGAAAAATGGGGTAACTGTAATAACATAATCCATAAGATATATTTTTAAAAATAAAAGTTGATGCATTAAAAAATTAAAAAGTTGTAAAATAAACAGTAACAGAAGGCTAGAAAATAAAAGGAAAAGATAACAAATTTAAGCCAAGAGATCTAAACTTTACTAAGTATGCATTTCAGATTTAAAGAGAGAAAGAACACTCAGGAAATGAAGGGGAGAAAATCATCAAAGAAAGATTCCAGCACCACAGGATCCAAGTCAAGACTAAAAGGGCCCTCCTCTTCCTAACTCAATGTAGTAAAATTTCAAAATACAAAGAAATAAAGAGATGATTCTAAATGTTTCAGAGAGAATAGGTCATATATAGTGGAATAGGAAATAGAATCATGTCAGCCTTCACAAGAGTAATACTGTAAGCTTGAAGACCGACAAACAATAGCTTCAATTCTGAGCAGAATTCTGAGTGATTTTCACCCTGGAATTTCATACTCACTGAACCGTATTATTAACTAAAAGTAATGATGAATAAAACTTTCCAAGAAACACAAGGGATCAAGAAATACATATCTGTATCCCTCCTTAAGAATTTCTTAAGAGAAAATGCTCTAACAAAACAAAGAAAATCAAGACATGGGTATAGTACATAGGGGACTCAACAGTGGAAAGTCCCAAGGTTCAAGAGATCTGGAGAGCAACCTATACAGATAGAGCAGTATAATGTAAGGTTGGGAGGGTGCAGGAGGTGGTGGTGGTTTTTTAAAAACAAAGACATAATAAATAAAATATATAGAGATGTGAGAATTTTAGAATAAAAGATTGATGAGATTATGACAAACCTACAGGAAAAAATTAGGGTTAGCAATGTTTAAAAAGGGAGAAAAATTGAGGCAATTAATGTCAGGAAAAATAAAAACTACAGAGGAAAAGGAAAAAAGGTCATTGTTCTGTTACTTTACCCACCAGTGAAACTATTTACATTAACAATGTAAACTGACTACTGATTTTACTAAAAATTGTGAAAAAAATTTTATCAAGAAGGGTGGATATGTGATAAAGCATGTATAATAAAATGCTAATTGTATAATCTAGGTGGTAGGTACATGGGTATTCACTGTAAAATTCTTTCACCTTTCTGTATGTTTGAAATCTTTCATAACAATGTGCCAAGAAGAAATTGTAAAAGTATCAGGAGGTGAGGAAGTTAAAATAGGTGTGATGGCATAGATGAGTTTGATTTAAACCCTAATTTACCACAACAGTTAACATAATAGACCAACAAATTAAGAACTAGCAGTATAGACAGTAGATATTACTTCAAAATATGAAAGAGAAGAATTAAAAGTGGTGGTTTCTGGGGGAGGTGACTTAAGGCTTTCAAAGCTTTGGTTTTTTAAAACCTATGTATGTATTACTTGATAAAAATAATTTTTAAAGTGCAAGGTAAATAATATAGGTGGTTAAGGAATCAGCAAAAATTGTGAAGGTAATATATGAATGATAAAATTTGGGGAAATACTATAGCACACATCATCCCTTTAAGTACCCAAATGGGTACTGCATTAAAAGAGAAAACATCCTTGAAGTCTGGTTTTAGCTAGAATACCCACATAGCTTACCAGCCAAACTGAGGCAATTCTGAGAATAAAAGGGTATACCATTAACAATTACATAAGGACAAAAGGTGAAGTTTCAGGAAAGACAAGATTTATGGTCAAGCAAGAATAAATGAATCCCAACCTGTCCAGGCATTTTACTTCCATCCTGACTCCTCTTTCTTTACTCAAGAGACCAAAGCATTATTTAAACCTTTCCCTATCTCCCTCCAAAGATAAAGGAGCTGTAAAGAACTGAGATGAGCTTTATCTCGCTGAAAGTAGCATGGGAATTGCCTATATTTCCTAATCCACCAAAGGCAACTGTCTAGTTTTGGAGAGCAATCCAGAGCAAAAAATTTGTCCCTGGAAAAAATCAGCAAACAGCCAGAGAGCAGCACTTGAGAAAAGCACTGACACTATAGCTTAGTTTTCTCCAAGGACATAAATTTTTTTTAGCGTTGCAGCCACCCATTACCTGGGTCCTGACAGGTAGAGCTACATGAATGAATGCATTGGATCAGCATTCCTTTTGAAAACAGCTGCTATTCTGATATTCTACAGAATTCATTTGGGATAAAAGGCAGATGACAGAAGTCAAAATTCACTCATAGCTGGATATCCTAATAGGTACTTGTAGATCTCAAGAGTTACAGTTGTGCCCGTATACTGTATCCCTCAGCTTTCGAAGCAGCTAAGACCCCAGAATGGTGGAACCTCCCTTCTGGTACCCTGTTCAGTACTAATCCCATTACTTGGTTAAAAGCAATCACAATCCCATTACTTGGTTAAAAGTAATCACACCCTGGCTGGGTAGCTTAGTTGGTTATGGTGTCATCCCTTACACCAAAAGGTTGCTGGTTCTGTTGGATTCCAGGTCACATACCTAGGTTGTGGGTTCAATCCCTAGTCGGGACACACACGAGAGGCAACTGATTGATGTCTCTCTCTCTTCTCTTCCCTTTCTAAAATCAATAAACACATCTCCAGGTGAGGATTTGAAAGGAAAAGAACAAAAGAAAAGATCGAAAAGGTCATGAAAAGGCTTGAAAGCCCTGAAGTGAGAGGACAGAGGAGAGAAGCCCAGAGCCCCTCTCATGACCCACCACTACTACCACCTGGGGTTTCCTGATGCAGAAATACAAAGATGTTGCAAACACTTTCTGCTCATAGCAGTTCTAATTTAAAAATAAGAGGCAGGTCTATACTAGACTCAAACATCCAGGAATCATAAAACAATAAATTCTAGTTACTATGAGGTCGCGTTTGATTTTTGGTTGAGTCTATTTTTTCAGGTATGAGGTTTTAGAAATTTCTACTCAAACAATTGAACTGTGTGATACTGCAACTGCTTTTAGGCCAGGTTATGAAAATTATAAGAAATAATATATCTTATTTGCAGTAGCCTCACAAAAATATGTACCTAACCCAAACTCAATTTGCAGATAGGTTGAGATTAGGAGCCGCATTAGCTTCCAGTCTTGTTTTTAAAAGGTGGAGAGAATGGTAGCAGCTTTCTGGTTTTTTACAACTTTCTGTAGTTGAAGAGAGTATGACCTACCTTGTGTTAGCTTGTGCAACCAGAGTTCCGAAACATGCTCAAAGGTATCCAAGACTATATAAAGTGATGTAAAGCCTAAACTAATTTCTTAGTTAGTTGACTTTTGTCAGAACAGAGACTTGTTAATTAACTTCAAGTTCTCTTCAATGCTACTTTTCTTATTAAAGGAAAAAAGTGTAAAAGAAAAACAGTATAGCATGTACCTACATATACCACTCTCTTTCTAAACAGCTAAGAGGATAATCAACCAGAAATTATCCCAGAAAATGATGATCTCTGCTTAAGCAGGTCGGAATGAAAGTACTCTACTGGAAAAGATGGTGCATACAGAAAGTAATTCTACAGGTCAGTTCTGGGCATAGTTATTAAAATGTAATTATTTTTAAAAGGCCATTCAAATAATTTTTTTGTAATTAGACACAAATTTTGCTAATTTTATGACTTGGCTCAATTTTATAATGCCAGGGTCTTAACCAACATCTAACATACCCCCTTCAAATGTCAAGTTAAAAAGGAGAGCCAACATAAATTTTAAAGACTTCTGAGAAATTAAAAATGAGGGCTAATAAATGAGTTTTTGTGCACTTAAAGACTTACTTGAGATTAAGGTTGCCAATTTGTCTTCAGGCCCCCAAGTTCTCCCTAGTTTCATGTTTTATATTTAATTATCACGTAGGGGAACACTGAGCTCTAAATCTTAGCTTTCATGAATGGTTTTGAGAGGATGAATAAGTTGATGAACTCTGAATCACCAAGACTAAAAGTAACCTCCACATCAAAGGTATATAATTTCAGGGTCTTTGGGTGGAAGAGAGGACTTCTGATTATTTCCCATACATCAGCATGTATACTCTTTGAACAGTGTCAGAACTTTTAGAGGATCTGTAACATGGATAATGTTTAAATTTTAAAATGTGATAGTGAAAGAAGCTCTAAAAACATTTGGTAGAAATTAACCAATAAAAACTTTTGAAAATAAAATTTTATGTTCAGCACTTGTGTAGCATAGAGTCCTTATTTTTGCTTTTCATGAAATGTTACTTGGAATCCACTTTATTTTCAATTATCTAATACATTTACACTCAAAAGAAGAAACATGCACAGGAAACTTTAATGTGAATAGCAGGGAAATGACCAATTTTAATAGCTTAGTTTTCAGTAGATCAATTTGAAAGGCAACTTACAATGCTGAAATCAGAATTAAACATTTTTGGCAGGACGTTTTTCAGGTTTTAAAGAATCTTTATTCGCTTATCTTCCCTGGATGACAGAGTTGAGAGGCCAGACTTATCATAGACAGCTTAGGCTGCATCACAGCATGCAACCAAGTGTCTCAACTGACAAATTACCATAAGAAATTTTAACAGCGGACGTTTTTCAAGCAACAAAACTGCCCAATCTTTAAAAGACTGGAAACTGCAACAGCTCTTTTTCTGTACTCACGCCCCAGACACTACCAGGCAGGAAAACTAATCACGTTTCATGCATCACATCTTTTTGCACTACTAATGCCTGCAGGTTTTCAGCGTTAGGTTTCTGTTACCCAAGGCAGGGCCTAGAACATGAGGCGGTTGCGCGTTGAACAGTATTCTTTAACTCTAGCAAAAGCCCCGCAAAGAATTAACGTGAAGAGCCCAATTTACAGTCTCCTAGCCCCTCCATCCACCCTTTACGAAGATGGTTGTAATTTTGGCGGGACCTGGATGGAATACTCAGGTCCTGGAAGGGGAGAGCGACTGCGTGGGTGTGTGCGAACTGCTGGAGCGGGCAGCAAGACGTGATCACGAAGTGGGAGGGAATGATGATGCCTCTTCTAGGGCGGGAAGAGACTACGAAAGGTGGCTGTTATGCATGACGGCGGCCGGCACGCGGGTAAGATGGTGGTGGCCGCAGGGCAGGGGGACTCCCTGTAACAAGCGGCGCTCCAGGCCGCGTTTGGTGAGTGATCCTGGAGCAACCAAAGGGGCGCGACACTGAAACCGGGAATTCTCGAAGGAAAGGAAATGTAGGGCGCCGAGAAACGGGGTTATTATGGGATGTAAGAGAGGGGCTCCCTTGGGAAAATTACGGATCTATCTCACCCGCCAATTGCTGTACAGTCTCTTCACTCTCCGGTAATAAGCATCTTTGTCCAGAGTCACAGCCATAGCCACAGTCGCCGCTCCGCCTCGGTTCCCGAGAATCACGCGAGGTCCCGGCTCCACCACCCTCTCTGGGCCCCGGAATCCCGCACTCTTTCAGTGACCCGGAAGTATCGACCTCAAAGGTGCCATTTCCGCTTCCGGGTCCCCACAGCGCTGGGTTTTGCTATTTTTTTTTTAACTCCTCCCTCGGAAGGTTAGAGGGAAGAAAAAGGGGAAATGAACAAATTGTGCAGTCTATTTTCGCGGGGTTTCTTAACTTAGTAACAACCGCACGCAAGTCCACGTCATCACGTGACGCTTTGCCTCCGCCCATACTCGCCGGAGGGCCGCAGTTTCCAGTAGCTGTTTCTACCCAGGCTGCAGGGGCCAGGCAATCCTGAGGCGGGAGGCTTTAGCATGCAGGCTCCGCCCCCCACAGCTACCATACGCGGGTGTAACGGCCCCACCCATCGGCAAAGGAAGGGGAAGCCCAAAGAGCGGGATCTGGCGTAGGATGGAAGTGGGAAGACTACAACGTAAGTGGGCTCATTTCCCTCGTAGAAATGGTTAAGCAAAAGAACCGAAAGAACCCTCCATGTCAGAACTCTAAGTCAGGGGCTCTGCGCAGTGTGTTCAGACCAGGGAGAGGGAACCCATCTCCTGACAAACCTACCACCCAAGCAGTGGGGGAAGGACTTCGCCTTGGAAAGGTAGATAAAATGTCCAGACTTCATCTGATCGCTGGAATGTTAAGGGAAGGGTCGTAAGAAACAAATGGCTTAAAATGATTCAGTCAACCCGCACCCGGGGCCAAGTCATGACATCGTCGTCAGTGCCCTTGCCATAGTTCATAAAGTAACACCAGTAATGCATGGATACTTCAGTTAATCCGAAACAATGTTCGTGGTTCTTGCCGACATTCTTCCTTCTCTTCTAAGAACCTGTTTGAATGGCGCATTTTGCCTGTTTAGCTTAAATCCCTTGCCTTTAGCAAACTGGACACCCTGCACTTAAAGGTGTGCAAATGACTTCTCTGCCCTATCCAAGTTAACTTTGCATGAACAGTACCGAACTTCAGTTAAGTGGTGTTGAAATTACCCATCTTGAACAGCAACTTTTAAAATTAATATTTATATTGGATTTGAGCAAATGTAGAACAGGGAAGAGTGGAAAAGGATTAACTTAAATTTATTAATGCCAAGGGAAGGAAAGTAACAGTTCCTGACCCTCCCACTGTATCCACAGTTCGGCCAGGAACAGGCTCTGCCAGAGGCAAGGGCCAGCGCTACATAGTCTGTGGTTAATGGAGGTGTCTAGGGAGGGGTGAGCGCCTCAGTTGCTCTAGTCTCCTTTCCTTCCCCAGAAATGAGGAAGTGGTCATGTATTATTTTAGGAGTTCCCCTGCCCACCCAATCCACTCAAATTTGGAAGCAGTCAGGTACAAGATTTCTTTTTCACCTCCTGGAGTGGGAGTCCTGGGTCTCCCCACATCTCCCCTGCCCCTCCCACTTTTCCATAGTCCAAGGGCCAGAGTAAATGAAAATACAGCAGCCACCCAAGCAATGGGGACCAAGCTGAGGCTTCAGTCATCCGCATCTTCGCTGGAGTCTGAGTTGGCTGGCATCATAGGATCATCAATGAGTGAGAAGTCCCTTTCTGAGCTATCATAGCCCTGAGATAAATCATCATCATCATCTTCATCCTCATCGTCCTCGTCCTCCTCAGGTTGCAGTTGTGGCAACCTCAAGGCAGTACCAGAGGTGGTAGTGGCTGGTGAAGAAGGGTAACCAGTGGCTCTCAGGCCTAGATGGTGATGGTGATGATGGGGGTGGGGGTGGTGGTGGTGGTGGTGATGAAGCATGGTGCTGGAGTCTACATGAGGGGATGATGTTGCACCACCCATCATAAATGGCATAAAAGGCAAAGATGCAGAAGTGGCACTGCTATGACCCAGAGATGACACAGACTGCAGGCCACTATTGCTGTGCTGGAAGCTATTATGCAGAGATAGGGACCCAGTGCCTCCACCCTGCATCAGGGCCATCATCTTCGAAAGGTCTGGTCGCATCCTGCGGGCTCGCTTCTTACTGTTGTCTGGTGCAATAGGCCCTGGCAAAACCCGGTTGAACACATTTTCAGCAGGGTGACCCTGGGAGGAAGGAACAGAAAAAGACAATAAAAAGAAAGGAAAAAATGAAACAAACAGAGTCCTAGATAAACAGAGTCCTAGCTTGCAAAAGCTTTTTCATTGAAGCTATCTTTAGGAGGGACAAGATATGAGGATAGTCACAGGAGGCTTAATGGTAATGGGGAGGAGATGCTGGACGTAGCTGGTTGGAGAATTCTGATGCTAAGATCAAGGAATTGATACTGATACTTGTATGAGCCAGAGTTTTGCTTTTTCCATGACTACATTATACTTTTATTCTAGCCAAGCACTTCACAAATGCTTACCTTTGTTAATGAGGTGCCTAAGTAAGACACAGAATGAATTGGTACTTGCACAGTAAACTTTACTGACAGCAGGTTGTTCACATGATCTTACCATGTGAAAGTGCCTCACAACTATATTGATATTCACAATACTGTCCTTCATTATCGAGTCATAGTGGGTAAACTGAAGAAAGGTCAGATTACACTTTTGGATGTCTGAACACCAAAAAGATTGGGGCTAGCTCCTTACCCAATTTAACAGAATTAAGTTTTCACAATGATAAAAACCTTACATATCTGGGTGCTGGCTGGCGTAGCTCAGTGGATTGAGTGCGGGCCTGCGAACCAAAGAATCATGGTTTGATTCCCAGTCAGGGCACATGCCTGGGTTGCAGGCCAGTTCTCAGCAGGGGACGCACAAGACGCAACCATACATTGATATTTCTCTCCCTCTCTCCTTCCCTTCCCCTCTAAAGATAAACAAATAAAAAATCTTAAAAAAAATAAAAAACCTTACATATCTGCTCAATTTTAAATTGCTTCTTTTGGATGTTCTGACTAAATTTTGGTTAAGTTCACTGTTGCTAGAAATTATTACTGTTAGTGCCTCTGCGTTGCTAGACATAAGTATATAATGCTGAGTAAACTGGCATTGTATTAAACTCAGACAACTGGCTCCTGTGTTTCTGGACATTGTCCAGTCTAAGCCTAACACCTAACATGAGAATATACCTTTGTATCTTGCAAAAACCAAACACCTCGAAACTATTTGTAAAGACTTTTAAAATATTATAATAGCACCTAAACTCCTGTAGATCTCAGTAATAAAGTATGTAGTGCTAGATACAATATCAATTCTGCATTATGAATTCTGTACTAGTCATAATTTTCTGTGATTTCCTATGACCCTTTCTTAGAGTTATCAACTGACTATAAAGTGGCAGCAAAAGTTCTTGAGGTAAAAACAGGTAATATTAGTTTTAGGATTAAAGGAGGAAAAGCCTTTTTTACAGGCTGCTCTAGAATGATAAATTCAAGACAGAGAAGGTACTAGCCTTCTAGTCTTCAGCTTCCCTTATCAACCATTCTGCTTACTACCCATTTGGTCCCATAGAAGCTAAGAGGGAAAATTAAAACATTTTTCTATGGTAACAAAATTTACATGAAACCACTTTCACTAATATAAAATAAACCTCATAGATTCACATCACAAATAAATACTATTATGTGCAAAATAATATTCCCAGAATTTGTTAAGTACAAAAGATAGTTATTGTTCATTTGGAAATCAATTTTGTTAAAAGAGAAATCATGTAAAAAGATGGATATAAAAGATCAAATGAGGAATGATTAGGTAAAACGAGTATACAAAAGTGCTAATCCGTTATAAATGATTGCTTACCAAACCAAACCATGATTTATATGTTTCAAAAATACAACTATTGCTTGAAGTGAGGCACACATAACTAAGAAACTTTCTGCACTGTATTTTGGTGGAAGGGATTATGAATACTTAATCTACCAGATTATCTATAACCATGATAAAACATAGGTATACCTGAAAATAATAAAATAACTTACTGACCAACAAAATTGTTATGATAAACTATAAAACATGATTTCCTGCATTTTTCCATTACTGGTGTATTATCAGTGATTCTCAACCTCATATGTTGTGAAATGCCATGACTGTTTTCCATAGTAGGCCTCCAAATCACTTCTAAAATAGACAATCATAGAACTTTTAGCTCTGGATGGTGTGGCTCAGTAGATTGGGTACCAGCCTGTGAACCAAGAGGTTGCTGGTTTGTTTCCCAGTAGGGGCACATGCCTGGGTTGCAGTCTGGGTCTCTGGGGGCATGGGGCGTGTAAGAGGCAACTAACTGATGGATGTATCTCTAACACATCGATGTTTCTCTCCCTCTCTTCCTCCCTCCCTTGCCCTTTCTCTAAAAATAAATAAATAAAATATTTAAAAACACAAGAAGACTTTTAGATATTATCTGCTCCAAACCCCTCACTTTTCAGGATGTGTAAACTGAGATTAAAGAATTTGAAGCCCTGGCTGGCATAGCTCAGTGGATTGAGCGTGGGCCTGCGAACCGGACGATCGCGGTTCGATTCCCAGTCAGGGCACATGCCTGGGTTGCAAACTGGTTCCTTGCAGGCTAACTACCAGCAGGGGATGCACAAAAGGCAACCATACATTATTGATGTTTCTCTCCCTCTCTCCTGCCCCTCTAAAAATAAATAAATAAATAAAATCTTAAAAAAAAAAAAAAAGAATTTGCCAAAAAACCCTCAGTAAATAGTAGAGTAGGTAAGGCCTTGAATGTTCTAACACATTTTACAAATTCTTGCATTTTAACGTTTAAGATGCTAAAATTAATTTTCAGAATTTAATCCCCTTCTGGAGATGATGATGCTATAAAACAAAAATATACCAATAAAAGTACTCTGGCTTATTTGTTTGTGAACTGATGACACATTTTCTCAAACATACATTGGAAAAAGGTAAATAGCATTAAATAATTTCTTTGATTACATCTAGTGTGGGAACAGAGCAGTAATACCTCAGGTCTCACTCACCTTTTTTCCATTCCTAGAGTTGGCGGTCTGTACTGGTTCCATTCCCAAACAGTTCAATTCTACCTTGTTATTTTTTTTACATCTCTGCCACTTTTGTTTTCTACGATCCTCCATGTACTGCAATAGAAAAAGTATCAATTACCCTAGAGGAATAAAAATATTCTGTGGAATAATTACTAAGGTATTTGTGTCTAGTTTAATAATAAGCGCTTATTTCATTGGTAAACAAAACATTAGTCCTAGTAAAAAACTGCCATTAAGCGTATCTCTCCAAAATTTTAGGTGGTTGTATAATAGTTTAGTAGTAAATATTTGCCTAGCAGTTTAACAACTACTTTAACATTTTATTTTGATCCTCACAATTCTGTGAGGTAGGATGACTGGCAGGTACTACTACTACCATTTTGCAGATGTAGAAACAATGACATAATATGGCATGCTTCCTCCCTCTCACGCAGCTTAAAAATTAAGGGAATGACTTTTAAATTTTGCTGGATGGAACTGCCACTCACCGCTAGAAATCGGGGATCGACAGCAAACTCTGGATGACCCTGTAACCACATCTCCAGTTCAGCCCGGCGAGGAGCATCCTCACCCACCAGCAAAGTACCATCCACCTTATTGATGACAGGGATCCGAGTCTCCAGGTCCACATCAAGGTGATTAGGCTCTTCCATGCATTCCTCCTCCAGCTGCAAACCCAGAATCCACCCCCATAAGCAGATACTCTTTTTTGGGGCAGGAAGGGAGGGGGAGCAGAGCCAATGGTAGCCATAAAGTAGCTATAACATCTTCTAGACCCTCAATCCCAACTGCCGTCATCAATTACTGAGAATAAAAAGCTCTTATCTACTCATTACATTAAAGACTTTCTCTGCCACTCACCTCAACTAGCTTCTTTCTGTTCCCCTTCTTCTTATGAAACAGAGGATGTCCATCTCCCATTACTCCATTAGCCATCAATTTGTGCTTCTGGAATGTTAGTTTCAATCCTTCCTCCTAGGAAGACAGCCCACCCACATAAGACATCATATGGCACCACACAGCACATGTTTTTAAAGTAAAGATTAAGCTTTGGGGGACCTGGGGTAAGTCATCTTCTGGCTCAATGATGGTGAGAGGGCACTAAAGGGTAGAAATTAGAGATATAACAAAAGATATATACTTTTTCTTTAGAAATGTTTCATTTCTTGACCTAGTGCCCATTAGGTGGCTTTAAGAGAAGCAGAATGTATCTCAACGACATCGATGCAGGGTGAAACCCCCTACCTGGTATTTCAGTACTAGCAATGGAAACTCATTACAGGGGCAAAATCCTGTTATTCCTGTCATATACTACTGGGTTGACCAAAAGTCTGATACATTTTTTTTCTGTAAAAAGACACATTTTTCACTTTCACCAGTAACTTTATTGATTTAGATTTTTTTAAGTATGCCAGCCATATCCTGCTATTGGCTTCTAGTGGGTAGTGGCTAGGGGTGCTGCTGAACATCTTCTAATGCATAAGAAAGCCCCACAGCAAAGCGTTATTTGGCCAAAATGTCAATAGTAGCATGAAACTTTGCAAATCACTTTTGACAATTCTGATTAGTCATAGCACCTTCTCCATATACTGCACAAATCCTTTTTTTTGCATTTCAGTTGCATTTTTACCTTTCTTGAACTAATAAAGCATAACACACCAAAAATGTTGCACATTTTCTTTCATCTTCAATATTAAACTGGCTACACAAAAATTCACCAATGATAATGTTTTTTAAAAAAATGTATGCTGGTATGACAGCTGTCACAATATAATCTAACAAAATTATTTCAAATGAAGTTAAAGACACATAAGCCCTACTAGAACCATTATACAGAAAAAATGTAACAGACTTTTTGACCAACCCAATAATTTAAGAAATTTTTCTTGTTGCATACTTAATAATCAGCTAGTAGAGTTCATTAATGGAAGAGGATCAGGAAAAATACAAAATTTCCATCTACAGAGTAACACTTAATTTCAGTACAAATGAGTCTTTTTTAACTTAGTAGGCCCATAATATTTAAGTGTCATTTTATTAGCTTTCCCACAATTTAAATTTTTAAAAACGAGGTTTCTAGGATCTAGGATCTAGAAACAAGCCACTCAATTGAAGCCACTGTCAATTAAACTTCTTTAAAAAGTACAGTTTCTTTTAATCTAGTCCTCAGGACTAGGAGATACAAACCAGAAGATCCCTTTCTTTACTGCAATGACTATTCCTACACGGATCTTTGTGAGCTCTAATTTTTTTTTTCTCCTCTCATTTTTAAAGTTAGGTAACCAAATGACTTTAGTGAAACTAGTTAGCAAGAACTGGAGCCTCCTTTCCCACTTCCCAATACCTAAATACTAAGCTTACATCTTTGATCTGAACTGTAAACTCCTTCTCATCCATGCCTCGGCGCAGTTTGGTGAACTGAGCTGCGGCTGTGGTGGTGACTGCAGACACTTCCTCCTCTGCCATGGAAGCTGCACTGCTACTTCGTGGTGTGGGGACTGGAGAGTCGCCATATTCTCCTGGAGTCAATAAGGGACTATCTAGCAAGTGGTTGCCTGGCTCCAAAATTCCTCCTGTTATCATTTCTTGGCTCCGGCGGCTAGAAGGCCACTTCCCTGAGAGTACAGCCTGGCAGACGAGGTCAATGCGGTTTATCAGGACACGATCCTGAGTGGGGAAAAAGAAATCAATACCAGTTTTAGGGCCCAAGTACTAGCTACGTGATCCTGTGACAAACAATAATGCCATCATTATCAGGATGGGTACAACCATAAGGCAGAAAGAGGGAGGTTAACAGTATCATATTCCTAAATCAACTGGAAAGAGTTTCGTAAAAAAACTTTTAGCACTAAAACACAACCAGAGAAAACTAGAGACAGCTGTTTCTTGTTCCCTTGCGTTACACTGTATTTCTAAACTCTACATTTCAAGGAATGAGGCTGTTACCTTGGGCCACTCAGAAGCTCTTTGTCTTTCTTGTAGCAGCAGAAGCTCAGGGGTCATTTGTTCTCCATCTTCATTTGGGAATCCATCTTGGGACATAGTGAGGGACAGGAGACTCTCTTCATCATAGAGCTTTGAGTGGGACCGGTCAGCAGCTAGAGATCACACAGAATATGTGAGTAAACACGAAAAAACAGAGTTATATAGAAATGGTATTATATAGGCTTTAAATAAATACCCAAAGAATTCCAATATTCTATCAAATCAAAATCCTAATCTCCCTCAGAGGATGTATGTAGAAAAGAAGGGAAAAAGTGCAGAGAGGAATAATAGGGAAGAACTCCCAACAGACTGTCACATGCACTCACTTAGCTTTTCTTCCTTCTCATCCTCACTCTCATCAGTGCTGGAGCTGGAGCTGGATGAAGATGAGGAAGAAGAGGATGATGGTGACAGCTTACTCAAGTCTAGCTCAGAGTCTGAATCATCCTCATCCTCCAGTTTGACTGGTGGGACACTCCGGGAAACCAGAGGGGTAGTATCAGAGGGGGCTACTCGCATCTCATAGACTTGAGGGGTTGCTCGGCTCCTGGCCACCACTTCATGCTCTAGCTTTAAAGTTAGACTGTCCAGACCGGGGTCCTGTGCAGCCGTCTCCTCGGGTGGCCTTTCAACAGGAGCTTCTGGGCGCAGGGGCAGTGGTGAGGCAGTGCATGAAGTATACTGCTGGTGTAGCAGTGGCGTAGAACAGCGTGACAGGGAGGGAGCTGGTGCTCCTGCCTGATGGTTCTGCATGTAATTCATTCGGGCAGCCAGAAAAGAGAAGTCTGGGTCCTGCATGATGTTGCAGTCTGTTTGGCTCACCCCATGGCGGGCTGCCCCTCTTAGAAGCTCCCCATCATGTCGAACAGGCTCCCACCACTTCGGCAATTCAGGACCTGGAGGCTGACATAATGCCAACCGGTCTTCTAAAAGGGGGTGGCATAAAACTTGTTCCCGTAGACGCCGAAGCAATTCAATACGGTAGAGAGTCCGTGAAGCCCTCTCCTCAGTGATGGGCTCAATAAACAGATTAGGGTCCGGAGGCTCTGTAAGAGATAGCAGTGGAAGGAGAAGTGAACCAAGAGCTGGTTCTGTCACCATCCATCCCCACTCATCCCCAAATCTTCAATCTCACTCACCATCTCCAGCTGCTGGGGGAAGGCGGCACACTTGGCGGCACATGGCCACAAAGCCATGGAAATACTTGGTAAGGCTTTCATCTGTCTTTTTATCCAGTCGAGCAAAAGTGCGGAAGCGATCCCAATGGAACTGCATGGTGTCAGGGTCATACTCCACACCAAAGGTAGACACTACTCGATAGAAATCAGTCTGTTCACGCCTTGTCCATCTACAAAGGGAAGAGGAATCAGACAACAGTGATTAGAAGAACACATGGAAACTGGTTACTTCTTAGTGCAATTTGAAGTATTTTTGCTGTGGCGACTTCTGGCCCAGATGGAGGTGTAGGTGGAAACACTGTGCTTCCTCAAACAACCAAGTTTAAAGAAAACAAAGTTTTAGTAACAAAAATGCAGCCAAAACACAGAAAATCGAACTGTACGGACATCCAACAACGAACCATTCAGCCAGACTGGTAAGAGGGGCGGAGTCAGCGGCAGAGTGGAGTCACCGGCAGAGCAGGGTCCGGCAGGAAAGATCAGCTGGACCAACCCAGGAGCCTAGGCTGTGGTTGGTGGATCCCAGGCATAGGGTGGGAACAGGCGTACCCACTGAGGGCACAAGACGGCTGGCTGACAGCAGTCACACATTTGCGTGCAGATAAACCAAGCGAAGGAGTGAGCAGTGAGACAGACTGCTCGGGCTAGGGCCCTAGGGATGGGAATCAGAGCCTGAAAGCACCAATTGGAAAGACTTTCGGGGTCAAGGTGCTGGGAGAGGATTCCAGAATCACAGAGAGTTTATTGGAGAGACCCACAAGGTCCTGGAGGGTGCACAGGCCCACACACTCAGGAGCCGGCACCAGGGGGGCCTGGTTTGCTTGTGGGAAGCAGCAGAAGGGAGCGAAATCTGAGAGAGAGTGGAACAAATGCCATTGCCCCTCTCTGACCCCACATAGAGCATTACAGCCCAGTGACTGGGTCACCCCACCCTGGTGAACACCTAAGGATCTGCCCCTCATACCGAACAGGTGGGAACAGATCAAAACATTATGGCTCAAGAACAGCTCAAACCCCTGGAGCCAATAATTCTAAGCGACCAAGAGGTAGCCAACCTTTCACATGCACAGTTCAAAACACTGGTGATCAGGATGCTCACAGAACTGCTTGATTTTAGTCACAAATTAAAGGAACAAATGAAGGCTAAACTAATTGAAATGAAGGGAAATGCACAGGAAACCAATAGTGATGGAAAGGAAACTGGGACTCAAATCAAGGGAGTGGACCAGAAGGAAGAAAAAAATGACCAAACAGAAAAGAATGAAGAAACAAGAACTCAAAAAAAATGAGGAAAGGCTTAGGAACCTCCAGGACATCTTTAAACATTCTAACATCAGAATTATAGGGATACCAGAAGGGGAAGAGGAAGAGCAAGTGGAAAACTTACTTGAACAAATAATAAAGGAGAACTTCCCCAATCTAGCAAAGGCAATAGACTTCCAGGAAATCCAGGAAGCTCAGAGAGTCCCAAAGAAGTTGGACCCAAGAAGGAACACACCAAGGCACATCATAATTACATTAGTCAAGATTAAAATGATGGAGGGAATTCTAGAAGCAGCAAGAGATAAGGGGACAGTCACCTACAAAGGGGTTCCCATCAGACTGTCAGTGGATTTCTCAAAAGAGACCTTACAGGCAAGAAGGGGTTGGAAAGAAGTATTCCAAGTCATGAAATCCAAAGACCTACAGCCAAGATTGCTCTATCCTGCAAAGCTTTCATTTAGAATGCAAGGGCAGATAAAGTGCTTCTCAGATAAGATCAAATTCAAGGAGTTCATCATCACACCAAGCCCTTATTATATGAAATGTTAAAGGGACTTATCTAAGAAAAAGAAGATAAAAAAACATGAACAGTGAAAGGATAGCAAACTCACAGTTATTAACAACCAGACCCAAAACAAAAGCAAACTAAGAGGACAGCGAGATTGGGAGCAGAAACATAGAAATGGAGATCACACGGAGGGTTAGCAACAGGGGAGTGGGAGGAGGAGAAGGGGGGAGAAGGTACAGAGAATAAGTAGCATAGAGGTAGGCAGAAAATAGACAGGGGGGAGGGCAGGATTAGTATGAGAAGTGTAGAATCTAAAGAACTTGTGACACATGAACACAAAGTAAAGGGGGGGAATGGTGGGGGAGGGGTGTGCAGGGTGGAGGACAATGAAGGGAGGGAATAAGACAACTGTAATGGCATAATCAATAAAATATATATTAAAAAATAAAGTATTTTGCTGTGTATAATGCACACCCACATTTTTGGTCCAAACTTTCAGGAAAAAATATCTTTCTTTTTAATTTTTAAATTCAATTATTTATACTTAGATACCTGTTTTTTGTATTATAAAGGAAGTTTAGCATTTATTTTTGAATATATTATGGTACAAGAAATTTTATGGAACAATTACAAAATAAGAACAGATACAAAGTATTTCGGGTACCACCCATGTATAATGCACATCCTATTTTTCCCGCAAAAAATGTGCATTATACACAGCAAAATATGGCATCTGAATACACAAAAAGTGAAAGCAGAGGCCCAGGATATAGCAGAAGATGTAGTAGGATGTATTCCGTAACATGGAAGAATAAGCAAGCTAAGGGGAAAAATGATGTGAGTAAATAATGAGAATGACTATACAAGAGATCTTCCTGGGAGTTATGATTATGCAGAAAGTGAGGGTTTTGTCACAGAGGTGTAACAATTATGGGCAAAGAAGATGGTCCCTCTGTAGTGAATTCCAAATAATTTCTTCCTAAGATAGTTTTCAATATAGAGCCTACAGTTGCAGACAAGCTTACAGTTCAGCCCAAATCCCCAGTCATATTTTACCGTTGCTGTTTTTCCCGCCGTGCAATTTCTTTCAGCTTGAATGCTGCCTCACAACGCCTCCTTCTCCGGTCCCCACGTTCTGCCGCCTCTATCTTCATCTGTTCTCTCTTGTAGCTGCGCTGATAGGCTGTAACTAGGCGCCGAAGCCTAGCTGTCAGAGCAGAGCCTGGAGGCCAGAATAGATGGCCTGGCTGTTGGGTTACCTGGGCTGTGGGAACCAAAATTAAATGAACAGAAAGAAAGTATAGGAAAAGTAGTAGAGATAATGCTCATATTTCAACCCACCCAAAGGCAAAGCTCTTGCAAATCCCAGGATAGGACAGAATTTAGTCAATAATACCCCAAACCCACCACCCCACATAAATTGTACTAGTTCACCTAGAAGTTTACCTTCATCTCCATCAATCACTGAGATCTCCTCATCCATCATCATCAAGGGATCACCCTAGAGAAGGAGATCCACCCCACAGGATGGAGGGGGAGGGAAAGGGGGGGAAGTTGGTACTCTGAAATCACTCTCTCATGTGTGTCCTTCTATGGCACCAAGGGATCAAGAAAAATCTGAGGAACCCTCACAAAAAATTGGAAGCAACCAAGTCATAGAATAAGAAAGAAGATCCTGAAAAATCAATCCTTACTAATGGCTTAAAGAAAACAAGACTAAGGAATTTATTTAAAAAACATTTTCCAATGACCAGCTTGGGTCCCACCTCTTCCACAAAGTCATCCCTGATCTCCCCCAGCTGGCATTATAATCCTTTCCATTAATACTTTATATTCTCAAATGACAATTACATTTTGTATTATAAATTAATCAACATACTTCAGTGTTTAAGGAATGGGAGAATGTTTAACTATTCAGTCACAGAGAAAATAGACTTAAATGACAATCCTCACCTCATCATCTTGGTCCTTTGGGGGACCCTGGAGTGGTTTATATTCAGGATCTTCACAATCCTTATCAAAGTCAACCCTGAAATTATCCAGAGGCATTAGCAAATGTTAGCAATATATCTTCTTTCACTAAGAGAAACGTAGGATGAAGAGTTAGCCAAATACACACTCTAGCATCGAACAGTTTTTTCTTTTTGTGCTGGAAGGAATGGCAGGCCAGATCCTAAGCTCTGAGTAAGTTAGGTATAGCATCAACAGAACAAAGAACAGGGAAAACTGAAGCGGACTCTAAATTGCTTTAACTGAAAACGAAACACTGACCAACACACCTGCTGTCTTTTCATAGCCCTTTTTATTACTTAACCCATTTCCCACCTCCTTCCCAACTATTTATTTTTATTATTTCACTTGAATGGCCCACACTTATTTTTATTACTTTGCCTACTGAGCAGAAGGGTGACACAATAAATGATTTGCAATGAATAAATGGCCCACTTTCCTTTGCAGGTCCTTCACTAAGCAAACTGAGTTTGTGATCATCAAAGAGAAACCTCTCAATCATGAAGGTGTGTGGGTTTTAAGCCAAGTCCTTCACATGCCCCTCAGGTCTCCATATGAGAAGTTTTGTTCAACTCACTGGCACCCAAACCAGGGCAAGACTGCCCTACCTGGTGGCTCAGTATTAGCATGGCAACTCATCACTGAGGCATGTAGAGGCAGAGTAATGCTTTATGGGTCAACCATCCTTGACAGATGATGAACCAGAGCTCAAATTTCCTGAATCTCTACCACATAAGAGTCACAAAAGAAAACCAGCCATCCTCTCAACTACTGCGGCTGTACAGAAAAGCACTGCTTTTCTATCCAAAGAAAAATGGATAGAACAACAAATAAGCCATTTATGATTAACATTAATTTTCACCTTAGTTTCATCTTATGGCAATGTATGGTTTTAGGCCAGTTTATGGAGTCCTTTCTGCTGGTCTCACTCTTTATTAAGAGTTTATCACTCATAAGTATAACCACCATTAAGAATACCAATGGGTCCAGTCAAGGCTAGTGTGATCTCTTAGCACAAGCACCCAATAGCCTTTATAGGACAGACTCAGGACTTTAAAAGAACTAAACACCAATGCTCACCCTTCTACTATGTCAGAGAAATTATCCAGCACACGATGTTCTGCTGCGATAGCTTTGTCATCTGGTCGGCCAGCCTTTTCCAGGAAGCATAAAGCTGGGTCTGCTCTCATGGTGTTATATTTTTCATAGCCTAGAAAAAAAGGGCCATAAACTGAAGAAAATTATGGATTCGTTTTGCCTTTATGCTTATTTTGTATGCTGCTGGAATAAGTAAGAGCGTATGGGCTACTTAGCTAGCAATGCAAAATATAGTTTAAGTGTTAACTTGGACAGTTGTTGGGTTATATTATTATATTTAACTTTTCTATTTGAATTTAGAGTTATAAAGTGCTTTAATACCAATTATTGAAGATAGGAATTTAATGTTTGTGTAAAATGGTAATAGAAATATATAAGCATTTAACTGGTAGTCTTTCTACTATTCTTACTACACAGATGGGAAACTAAAAAAAAAACAATTTAAGGAATAGTCATGTACTGTCAAACAAAGGATAAAAAACTTGTACTGCAGACAGTGAACTTTTGATTAATGGTAAATGAATGAACATACTTCAGGATGTTTGTATTCTTCTGAACCTCTGTGTCTGATAAGTAAATCTACGACCACAAATGCTAATGCTTTTTCTTATCCCATTATATTTTTCAAGAACACGTGGATCAGTGCCATTACTTTTACTTTACAGAAGTAAACAGAAAACTATCTTTTTTTAAAATCCTCACCCAACAGCACTTTAGTTGCTTTTGGAGAGGAAGGGAGAGAGAGAAATATTTATGTGAGAGAGAGAAGCCATTGACTGATTGCCTCCTGTACATGCACAGACCAGGGATTGAAGCCGCAGCCTAGGTCAGCCTAGCTGACCTCCAGGTCAGCTTCAATCAAAATCACAACTTTCTGGACTTCCGCCAAGATGGAGGCATAGGTGGAAACACTGTGCCTTCTCCCACANGACAGAAAACTGTACTTGAAAAAGAATTAAATAAAAATTAAAATTTAAAAAAAAAAAAATCACAACTTTCTGGTTATTAGAAGACACTCCAACCAAGTGAACCACAGCAGCTAGGGCAGAAAATTATTTTAAAAAAAGAAATGATATTTCAATTCACTAAATAATTGTGCTGGAATTTAGCATTCACTGCTTTTAATGACTGGGATTTATTAGGTAAGAATGAACAGGGAGTATTCTCCATTTTTATATTCTATTTTTATTTCACGCAAACTATTGTTTGTACCTACATCAGAGTGACTGCTAAACATGTAAACAAATGAGATGTTATACAAGTATAACTAACACCTTCAGCAAGCCACAGGAAAATCATATAAATTAAGCATAGTTAATGACAGTCAGCACATTACTACCTCCCCTGATTTGTGGAGCCTTAACCTAGAGGCCACAATATATAGATTGGTAACACTTTATTAGAGAACAGATGGAAGACTCCCTACATGCGGACTTAACTATCCATCTGGTCTTTCTTGAACACCTCTTTATAGAGATGAATTGCTCTGCTTTGGATATTTAAGAACTAGATTCCCATTAAAATTTAACTCTATTGAAGATCAATCACAAAACTCAATTACTGGTCATGAGCATTTTTCTAAATGTTCTATCTGTGGACATAAATCTACATACAACAGGAAAGAAACACTCTGAGAAGGAACCTACCGTGCTTAAACACACCAATGAGCAGGGACTTGTCAGCCTCACTGTCCCACCACGTTGTTGGAACCTCCAGCTGATCCACTACTGGGAACCATATGTCAATCTCACTAAAGGTATAAGAGGGTAACACCAAAAAAATCAAAAAGGAAACTGAAAAATAAAATGCCACATTTCTATCCAAGAAGACAGACAACTAACAGTATACCTGGGAGAAGGAAAATTATAGATATTACCTAGATGCTGGTAAAGTTAAAGGGTGTATTAAAAATATTAATGATAATAATCCTAACTTGTGAGGGAGGGAATCTATTAATGTTACCATAGGCAAGAAAAAGGATGAAAGGAGTAATTAAAAAGCCTAGAAAACAAGATAGCAGAATTAGTTACATAAAAATTATGCAAAAGTTGAACTCTAACTATCAAGAGAAGGATATTTCACTTATCATTAATCATAATGTAAATCCTGAATTTTTAAAAAGATTTTATTTATTTATCTTTAGAGGGGAAGGGAAGAAGAGAGGGAGAGAAATATCAATGTATGGTTGCCTCTCGTGTGTCCCCTGCTAGGAACTGGCCTGCAACCCAGGCATGTGCCTTGACTGGGAATCGAACCGTGATCCTCTGGTTCGCAGGCCTGTGGTTCAATCCACTGAGCTACACCAGCCAGGGCTGAATCCTGAATTTTTAATTAAACATTTTTCCTTTGAGGGAAAAAAGGTGTAACAGGGTAGGAGTGAGCACACCAATATAGGAAAATGAAAATCCTTGGAGAGATTACTGCAAGCACCATCTTTTATTGTTAATTTAAATGCTCAAGCAGTTACCTATTTCCTTCTACTGGTATCAGGTACAGAATTAAAAACCTAGTATATAAATTTTAATTACCAGGTAATCCCAAGACATTGGGTTGGCCAAAAAGTCCATTACATTTTTCCTATAAGGTGGCTCTACTAGTGCTTAGTTGTCTTTAGCTTCATTTGAAACAATTTTGTTAGACTGTATTTTGACAGCTGTCATATCAGCATAGTTAAAAAAAAAACTTACCAAAATTAGTAAATTTTTCCGCCTTTTTAATATTAAAGATGGAAGAAAATGTACAACATTTTTGGCGTATTATGCTTTATTACTTCGAGAGGTAAAAATGTAACTGAAATGAAAATGGATTTGTGCAGTGCATGGAGAAGGTGCTGTGACTGCTTGAACTTGTCAAAAGTGGTTTGCAAACTTTCTTGGTAGTATCAACATCTGGCCAAATAATGCTTTGCTGTGAAGCTGTCTTTGCATTAGAAGATGGTTAGCGGCACCCCTGGCCTCTACCCACCAGAAGCCAATAGCAAGATAGCTGGTATACTCAAAATATCCAAATCAATAAAATTATTGGTGAAAATGAAAAATGTGTCTTTTATTTTATAGAAAAAACGTAACAGACTTTTTGGCCAACCCAACAGTAGACGAATATAAGCAAAGTAATCTTTTCTTCAATAAGGCATGGCATGAAGAAAAATACACCAGAACTTTACCTTGCAATGGCACCCCCTAACACCTTCTCTGCTTGGTCTCCAATCACCTCCTGCCTCAGATAATATAGCATTCGAACCCGTAATAGCACCCTATAAAGGAGAAAGGAAGAGCTGGCTCAATAAGGGTGTAGAAAATTTGAGGTGAAAAATGATTTAGTCTTTGCTAAATTCTATCCTTACTTATTACACTGATGTTTCAAGTGCTTCTTATAACTTTCATCTTGGAACAGAGTATCAGGGTTATATTTCCGGATCCAATCTGCCTTATGAATATCAAAAGTGCTTTGTGACTTTACTTTTTTCCCCTTGCGTCCACGGGGCACAGGGATAGATAGACCTGGGGAAGGGGAGACATTGAAGACTTGGATTGAGAAAACCCTTTGGACCTGAAAATGATTAGATAACCTACAGAAAGATGAAAAGTAAAGAGTTGATAATTACCTGAATGATTCTGCAATTCTTTTGTCTTGCCATTTTCAGCAGGGCTAATCAAGTCCCAAATGAAGCCTTTGATATTTTCGTCCCCACGATAGTGCAGAAGACAGTACACGAGGATGGCTCGGCAAATTGTCTCCACATCTCGTTCAGTCATACGTCGCTTGAAGCGTCCATGAGACAAGATATCTCGCCATCGTCCCCAACTAGAAAAACAGAAAGGAAATTGTATTAATATATTCCATGAGACTCTAACTCAGTGACACTCCCCAGTCACCCAAAATCACATCTCCCAAAAGGTGGAAGACAAAAAGATCTTGAGAAAACATGGTAACAAAACAATGGAGTAAAGTTTTTCCCATTATCCCCCCCTTTGAAATCTCCAATTTGAAAGGCAAACAAAGTATCTGACAGGATGAAGATGCACGACCTCTGATGGCAAGGTGGGTTCTTACCCATACACAAGTAGGTGCTTTTCCACTCGAAAGCAATCAGTTCGCCCATAGGTATGATGACGGTCATGCCGGCGAGAGCGTGGTCTCTCGTCGTCTTCACTTTCCAAATCAGAGAATTCTACCAAGTCGTCATCTTTCAGAGTGCTGAAGTGGCGAGTCTGTTTTCGTACTCTAGGTGTGTCAATCACCAAGTTATTCTATGCAAAGAACAGAAGAAGTAACTCTATAATATGATCATGGGAAAGGCATTAAGATAATCATAGATTGAAATAGCCTTGGATGTAATATCTGTAGGTACTCAAAGATATATATTTTTAGACCATACAAAATAATATAAGAACTCAGGAAGCAAACTATCTAAGCAGTTTTCTGGGGCCTACTAGGTAAAGTTTTCACAATGGCCCTTACATATAACACACCATCATAAATCAAGGTCAGCCTCTAAGAATCAGAGCAGCTATAAAGATTCCTGAGAGTACTGTGCCTTTTGCACTATTTCCTCTCTCTAGAAAAAGGAAGCTCACCTTGCTATTGAGGAGGTCCATATCGAGGTCAGCCTTTTTGGCCCACTTTTGCCAAAAGTTGGGGTCATCCAGAGAAATATCTGTCCTATTTTCAGAAGCAACAAAGCTTGCCTAGTGAGAAACAAAGGAACAGAGTAAAGTTAACAATACCACTGTTTTGAGTGAGGGAAAACAGTAATTACTTAAAAACAAACAAACAAAAAAACTATTTAGCCCTTCCGAAAAGCAGCCAGTGGTGACCTCTGAAAATGGTTCCCTCAACCCAGAAAACCCCACAAAATCATGCAAATCCAGAGGTTCAAATCTTCACATTCACTTTAAGACCACTCATCAAACTGCTAAGGATATGCATATCTGAAAAGCCACCAAGTATCTGGTAGATGTCACTTTACAGAAGCAATGTCTGCCATGCCTTTGTTACAATGGTGGGGTTGGTAGGCGTGCCCAGGCCAAACAGAGGGGCCAGACACAGGGTTGGTGGCCCAAAAAGAGTTGCTGAATTTTTGCTGCACATGCTTAAAAATGCAGAGTAATGTTGAACTTAAGGGTCTAGATACAGATTATCTGGTCATTAGCACATGCAGGTGAACAGCAGCGCAGAACTTAAAGAGAGCTCATGGGTGGACTAACCCACACACAAGCTCTCCCTGTCATATTATGAGGATCCTTACTGAAGAAGAGTGGACTGTTCCTAAACCAGAAGAGGAGGTTGTACAGAAGAAAAAGATATTCCAGAAGAAACTGAAGAAACAAAAACTTTTCGCTCAGGGCTAAGTTCAGCATAAAATAAATGCTAATAAAAGTTTTTAAAAAGTTTATGTATATATATAAATGTTCTAGAGATCCCTGTGTCTATCCCTGCTTCTCTAGCCTCTGACAGGCACACAGAGAGAACACACCTTGGCAAAAGTAGAACCTTTTCCTTCAGACTCAATGGTGATGGTTGTGGTTCGTCTTAACAAGATCTGGTCAATGTCTTCTTCACAAAATTTGGAGCCCTCATCATCTTCCTCCATTATGGCTGCGTAAGCTCCTTTTCGTAAGAGATCTTCAATTTCCTTCTTTGAGAATTGCTGGATCTACAAAATCCAGTAGCAAGATGAAAAGACTACAAAATAATATATTCTAACCATATCACATTTTAGTTTCTTATATTTTAAGAGGTAAAAATTGAGACTCAAAATAAGGTGGTCAGATTCTAGTACAAAAAGAGTTTTTGACTCCATCTATCTCTAGGACCTGCTATAAACATTAGCAACAGACTAAGAGGACTCACTCCAGTAATGTTGCCGTCCCGACCACTCATGGACTGAAGCACAGCTTTATCCAATCCCAGCTTGAGGCTAGCCTTATCAAACATCTCTCTCTCATAAGAATTCCGAGTAATGAGACGGTAAACTTTCACAGCTTTGCTCTGCCCAATTCGATGACAACGTGCCTGGGCCTAGTTATAAAACAATGGAAGGAAAGGGCAAAAATAACATAAAATAAGGGTGACAAGGAGGGAGAGGAGAAATCTCAAAATACCAATTTCACATCTATAAAGTTTCCATGATATCAACGCAAAAGCAAAAGTCAATTTAAAGATAAAATTTACCCCATCACGTAAATGGGGGTTAGCAAACTATGGTCTGCTTGACCACCCATTTCTGTAAATAAAGTTTTAGTGGAACATAGCCCTACTGATTCATTTATATTCATTTACATATTGTCTATGGCTGCTTTTGTGCTTTAAGAGCAGAGGTGAATAGTTACAACAGACAGTATATGTTCCACAAAGCCTAAAACATTTAGTAACAAGTCTTTGCAAGAAAGCTTGCTGACCTCCTTGCTGACTCTAGACTGCCCCCTTTAACTAAGTAAACAATTCCATACTCTCTGAGGGACAAGTCTTTCAAAGAGATCCTGATCCTGTTAAAAAACCTCCCAAGTTAGGTAGTCCCTAAGACAATGATTCCCTTTACCTGCAGGTCATTTTGTGGATTCCAGTCTGAGTCAAAGATGATGCAGGTATCAGCAGCTGTGAGATTAATGCCAAGTCCACCAGCCCGGGTGCATAGCAAGAAGACAAAGCGGTCTGAGTCAGGCTTGCTGAAGCGGTCAATAGCTGCCTGTCGAAGGTTACCTCTAACTCGCCCATCAATACGCTCATATAAGTACCTGTATGGGAGTCACAGGAAAACATTTTAACCGACTGAGATGAAACATAGAGCATAAGAGCAGAGTAGAATCAATACCAGTACCTCCCTATCTTTATCTGACCAAAACATTAACAGAAAGTTGACAATGAGAGTCTTAAATACTTCTCTTATCCCAGTACTGATCAAAATTAAATGTTCCTACTTTTTTCAGCCTTGTGTGGATATAGTAAACAGAAAGCAAGGGACGACTCTTTGCTTACCTCCTCTGGATTAGATAATCCTCTAGGATATCTAGGCAGCGTACCATCTGAGAGAAGATCAGAACCTTATGGCCACCAGCTTTAAGTTTTGGAAGTAACTTGTCAATAAGAACCAATTTGCCAGCTGAACGAACCATGGCCTGCAAGTGGAAGTCATGAGGTATAATATGGCAAGCTTCTCGAAATTCTGTTAGGATTTTTTCTTCTGCACCTGTCAAAGAAAAATCAAACTTGATGGTGAGATCCAGAAAAACATACTAAGACTATATGTTATTTAACCAGGATAAAGAAGCAAAGAGAAATCTGACTTGATACAACATACCACACACACAGAATTCAGCACCCAAAAAATCCTAAGTCATCTTCAACTGTGTTATACAAAATATTTCAAATAAGTAAGGATTAAAATTATTAATAGGGTAAAAAAATATGTAAGCCCTGGCTGGTGTAGCTCTGTGGATTGAGCGTGGGCCTGGGAAGCAGGCCAGATCCCCAGTAGGGGACACATGAGAGGCAACCACACATTGATGTTTCTCTCCCACTCGTTCTCCTTCCCATCCCCTCTCTAAAAATAATTAATTAATTAATTTAAAAATATGTACATGTGTGGATGAAGACATGCAAGCCACTATTACTACCCCACTGGCATCCAAAACAAAAACAGCAAAACAGAAATATCAGTAAGGACATTTATCCAGAGAAAAAAATGACTTGAGTGGTTATTCATGAAATTCCAAACAGCAAATCCTATTTAATTTCGGAGATTATGCAGGATCAAGAGGGTAGAAAGAACTAGAGAAAAATGTTTCACATAAGAGTTGTTTCAAAAGGAAAACTTCCCTCCACTCCCAAATTAGGCTGAATCCATCAACGTATCCACTGTTCCTGGGAAATATAATTTAGAAAGTAAAAAGCTAATACAGAAATGGCAGGTATTTTACAGAAATTTCCTCACCATTGATGAGATATGGGTGGTTGCAGCATTTACGCAACTCCATCATTGTATTGAGTAGATTAGGCATATTAGTATGACCTGCCCCTTTGGAAAGAAAGGAGAAATTCTTCTCCAAAATAGCCCGGTAGTATTTCTTCTGGATGTTGGTCAGTTCTACTTCAATAATAGTTTCCTGTTTGGGTGCCAGGTTTTTTTCAACATCCTCTTTCAGTCTTCTCAGCATCATTGGCTTGAGAATGGCCTGTAGCTTCTGAACCTAAAACAGGAAGAAAAGAATTCAATAACATGAGGACAAACATTCTAACATTACGTGTAAACACTGAGAAACACAAGTTTTCCACTGTCTGAAAAATACAGATTTTTGGACAATGCCACAAATGATGTAGGCACAGGTTATAAGATCACAAAAGCCCTTGATGCCTATGGCAATAGACACCCATCTTGTACAAACTTTACCTTTTTTGTCTGGGGTTAGCACCTCATCAGATACAGGTTTTCCTACCTGTTCCTCTGTCTTGAGATCCCCAAAGTCCTTGAGGAACTCTGATTCTGAGGGAAACTGTGATGGTTCCAAGAAATGAAGCAAACTGAACAGCTCCTCCACAGTATTTTGCAATGGTGTTCCTGTGAGCAGCACTTTGTGTTCCTAGAAATGGAGAAAACAGAAGACCGAGAAGACTCAAAAATCACAAAGGACTTTTCGGGTTTTCTTTACCCATAAAATTATGGGAATGGACCAGATTATTGTCTTAACTTTTCTTTAGCTTGCTTGTTCTTTCAATAAACATAAAACATTCAAGAAAACCTTTGATGTTATTTAACACATTGAATTAACTTGAATATTATAAATTATAAACAAAGACATATTCAGAATATGAGACTATGTGTTTTTTCAACTACATATGCCTCTCCACACTCAACTCCCCACAGATATACTAATGTCCCCCTCTAGGGACAGTACCTGTGCTGGATTAAATACGCCATTAATTCTTTTCAAATATTTTATTTACTTATCTTTAGAGAGGAAGAGAAGGAGAGAGGGAGAGAAATATCAATGTATGGTTGCCTCTCATGCGTCCCCTTCTGGGAACTGGCCTGCAACCCAGGCATGTGCCCTGACTGGGAATCGAACCACAATCATCTGGTTCGCAGGCCCACGCTCAATCCACTGAGCTCCACCAGCCAGGGCTAAATACGCCATTAATTCTTGTAGCCCCTCCTATCAAGGTTCACCCCTCGAATCTGGGCTTGCCTTGTAACTTGCTCTGTGTAGCAGAGTGATACTGCGTAAGTTTCAGAGCCTACACCTCAAAGGCACTGCAGCTTCTGCCTTTGCCCTCTTGGAACACTGCCCTGACTCCACCATTTAAAGCAGTAAAGCCTGACCAACTGGATGATAATAGGCCGTGTGGAAAATGACCCAGGCGCTCCAGCCAACAACCAGTACCAACTGCTAGCTGCAGCTGCATTACTGACTCCAGACATGACTACCAAAATGATGACCTAGTTGAGCCCAGCCCAGGTTGCTGAGCTACAGTATCATGAAAAACATAGTTGTTTTAGTAACTAAAACAGTATCCCACCTCTCCACCTGCTTGAGAACCACTAACCTACAGTTGCCTTCCAATCCTAAAATTTTCATGACTTTCAGGCTACCATTCCCACAGCACCCAATATCAATTTCTCATTCCTTTCTATTTTCTGCTGAATTAGGGGTATAGTAATTTCACAGAAAATTAGGCTTATTTTCATTCCAGGCATTTCTACCCAAAAGCCAGTTTGAGGAACTCACCAGGTCCATGTGCTTGAGACTATCGAGCAGCTTGCAGTTACGATTCTTTAGTCGATGGGCCTCATCAATGATAACACAGCGCCATTCAATCTCACGAAGTTCAGGACAGTCTGACAATATCATTTCAAAAGTGGTGATCAGGGCATCAAACTTGTATGCACCTGGGATGAGGCGCCCCTAAGGCATGAAGGTAGTAAAGTCAAAAAAGGCCTAAAACGTACCCAAATAAGAAGCTCTTCTGTTTCTATTAAACTTGAGCTAAAAATTAAAAAAGGAAAAGAATAAAAGAAGCTCTTCAGAATTATACATTCCCTTTTCTATATTCAGAAAGGTTTACTAGGAAATAAAAATTGCACCACCACCCTCTTCTGCTGCTGTTTATCTTCCCGATAAACAGTGCCAAAATACTCAATCTAAGATATACTGACTCCTCAACATATTCAGCTTCTTGGAAAAATGACAGACTCAACAAATAAAGTTGGACACTTTCAACTCTGGCATGTCCAGCTCTTGTACCTCAGCCCTAGATCTTTTGTTATTTAACTGTGAAATCCACAAATGCTAGGCATTGATAAGACATCAAGGCAAAACTCAAAGTGAAAAATCACTGACACAGTATGTCACAGCACTTATCACAGTCTAAAAGTGTACAGAAAAATTTAATCATCTCAAAATGAAAAGCTGCAAAATATAACTTCAATAAACTCAGATCAGCAGAACCAACAATCACAGAAAACTAATGGCAGAAAAACAATTTGTAAAATCTGATGTTAAAAAAGATTAAAAATTTTTATTTTCAGATTTACATAAAAAAGAAACTGATCTTGATAAAAAATTTTAATAGACTTTCAAAAAAAGAAAAGAAAGGAAAGGAAATGGTTTAAGTTCATCACTGTATGGATCAAGGAATTAAAGTGGCTAAATAAATTTTATTCTGAAAAGTACTTTTTGATGAAATTGTATCAATTCTGGTAAAATTCTATTTAAAATGTATGTATTCATAAAGTCAAAACATCCACTGATTCAAAATGTCCACTTGATCAAAATAGCTAAGTCAAAAAAATGCCCTGCAGAATCTAGACAAAAATGACTCATGCAAGAGAGCCACAATTCTCTTTTTATATTAAAGCCTCTAAAATACCAGGTACTTTGGCCCGCTATCTCTAAACTGTACCATTTCTATGAAATACAACTCACCCGTGAATCTTTGCAGTACATTTCATATTGTTGAATCATCTGCCGGCTGGCCAGACTGCCATGGTACACAATAGTGTTCATCTCTGTCCATGTATTGAATTCCCGCTCCCAGTTAGTAATTGTGGACAGTGGGGCAATGACAAGGAAGGGACCGTGAATGCCTACATTATATACCTCCTGCAAGAAGGCAATGGACTGAATAGTTTTGCCCAATCCCATCTCATCAGCCAGGATGCAATTCTGCCTGCAAATTCAACGTGAAAAATGAAAAGCATGTCAAAAGCTATCTTTTTAAAAGTATGATTTAAGAAAAAAAAACCTATTTAAAGAGAAACTAAAAATAACCCCAGACTAAGCCTCCATCTATAGGCCCACTTTTTTCTTTACCTGTTATACCAATTAAAGAGCAGCCAATTGACCCCTTCCAATTGATACTCCCGTAACTGGTTTCTGTTTTTATACTCATGTGACAGCTCCAACTTCTTCCAGGCACTTGCCTGCGGACGATTCTTAAAAATAGGAAATTTGAATAAATGGGGTGGAGACGTTAACAAAATTAGGCAAACTTACAAGGTAGTTCTAGTAGTTGAAGTCAATTCAAAATCATTATTTCTTGGATTAAAACATGTTAAATATATTCAAAATCATGAGTTCATAATGCATTTTTTAAAAAAGAGGAAAAGCCCACTGGTCACTTTTGGATGATGCTAGGAAAGTACTTCATTATTTTGAAAACTAGGGGGAAAAAAAAGAAGAAAGTATTTTTTCTCCTTTCCCATACAATCTATACCTTAGGATAACCAAACAGTAGCTGAAACATCTTTCTTTTCACAGAAGATTTTGGCTAATAAATGAAGGATGATAGAATTAAAATATCATCATTTTAAAGCCTTTACATAGATCTAGGCAATGATGATAAATGGCTGATAATATCACAAAAGATAACTTAGAAGAACCACCTACGAAGCAGATTTAGTGGCTTCCCTCTCTTATCTGATCAAGCCTCTAGAACAGTGATATCTAATGGAATGGTCTACAATAAATGTTTTACTACTAGCCACATGTAACTGTTGAGCTGCATTTGAAATGTAGCTAGTGGCTACTACAATGGACAGCAGAGCTCTACAATGTGCTAATGAACAGGGCTGCCCTACATGTAACCATCATATGAAATACAAGGGACAGAGAATGTGTTAAGAGGTTCCAAGAGAAATGCAAATTGGTAAACTTCAGACTACGAAAAACCCTAGAAAACAAATGACCTGGTTTATTTCAGAGAAAAATGGTAAAGGAGAGAAAGGAAACCAGAGAAATCTATAATTAAAAGAAATTTGAGACGTTAACTAACAATATATGGGCCTTATCTAGAATCCAACTCAAAGACTATACTTTCAGGGATCATTTCTATAGTTTGTTACTAGAATCCAACTCAAACAATTTAGGAAAAGTTAGAAGAGAGTCAGGAAAATATATACAGTAAATCAGTTTTTTAATATTTAGGAATGCTTAATTTTTTTCAGGTATAATAATGGAATTAATAATCTTTAGGTATAAATACTGAAATATATACAAATAAAATAAAGAAAGCTGGTATTTGTTTTAAAATAATTAGGGGAAACAGAAGTGAGCGTGTAGAGAAATACATGAAACAAGATTGGCTATGTACACAGACAAGAATGTGGTGATAGCTGGGGGAGGGAGTGGGTGGAAGTTGCAGAGGGTATAGCAGGGATAAATGGTAATGGAAAAAATACAACAAAAAAAAGGACTGGATATTTGTTATTACTGAAGGTAAGTGAAGGGTATATTATACTACTTTTTCAACTTTTGTATATGTTTGAAAATTCCATAATAAAAAGCTAAAACATAAACTTCTATAGGAAAAAAATTAAGTTACCACCTACATGGACTTTAAACTCTAAATGCAAATGTACTTACCACTCTTTTGAGTTCTGGGTGCCTTGACTGGATCCGTTTAAATTCTCGAATCTTGCCCTCATCAACATCCTCTTTCAGTTCCCATGTACTATCCTCATAGGGCAGAGAGCACCATTTCACCAGGTAGTAAATTACAGGCTAGGAGAGAAGAAGCCAAAGCCTTTATACACTGATTCTGTGTTATCTCCTATTGTAAAAGGGTAAGAATTTGACTACAGAATCAGATCACAAAATGTCCACACCTAAAAAAGGTACAGAAAAAGTCAGGCTGAAAACACCAACCATAGGCTTACCTGTTGATACAATACGGCTTTTATCATTCTTCCAGACAATTTACTAGAATTTGTTCTAAAAGTAAAATTTCTGCCCCATAGTTTCTAGAACAATAAGCACTGAAACATGCTCATCAACCAAAGATGAGAAAAAAATTATTTTCCTAATTGTGTTGAATTAAGTTGAAATTAAAAGATATTACTCTGTTCCATACCATTCCTCTAGCACTAAATTTGATTAAGAGTAGAAACCACCCTATTTTTAGAAGCAGAAAACAAGTTAAACTCATAGGATCAGAGAAGGGTGCAATCACTGGAATTCTGAGTTCTTAGAGCTCTGAGTGCAGATGCTACTTCAAAGAGCAGGCACAGGATGGTCGATTTCCTTGAGAGCCCCAGAAAGCCAGGAGATAACTCTGAGAGGTTTAACTGAAGAGAGATAATAAGAGTGAAGAAAAAGCAGAAATGCTGAAGTTCTAACCACAGTCTTGTGCTCTCTGTAGGCAAGCCACTACAAGGGAGGGGGCAGTGACCAATGGCAAATGGCTCCTATTCTTACTACTCATAGTGACTACTTCATAAACTGCATTTCCATTTTTGGCTGATATGAATCAAGAGGGATTAGATTGGGCCTAGTGTAATCAACAGAAGCCTCTAACTATACATTCATAGAACAGCCAGCAGGAAGTTTTCACAATCACAGATCAAGGATCCCTAGGATTAATCTAACTGCACCTGTACATTTTTCTTTATTGCAGTGACATATGTCACTTTCTACATAAAGTCATTTGTTCAGGTGACACATTTCCAACATCATAACTTACTTTTCCATGAACTTTAATAATTATTATAATAATTATTTCCACGATCAGATGTTAAAAACGATAATAAATTAAATTTGGAGGAGGAAATGTATACACATGATGTTATTATTCAATGTTGGGGGCATAAATTTCAGTATCTGCATATTAAAACATTTTTATGTCATACCCATTGTAATACTTTACCCGGGGACCTAATCAAAAGCCCATGGTGGCAGAGGACAAGGCCAAGAAGACTGAAATCCTTAAAATGATAACACTAACTAACCCATTCTGACTAATAACTGGCCCATTGCCCACTGACCTCTGACAAATAAAAATAAACAGTAACTCCCACCCCTAAACCCCAAAGCAGAATATATGATATCTGAGACATGCTTGTTAGTATTTGAAGACATGTTGAATTGTAATAGGCTCTGGACATCTAAGATTCTATCTGAGTGACCCTGCAGGCTTTTAGATAAACTTTGGGTTTTACAGAGGGAAGACTTCGACTCTTAGGTCCCATCAGGATGATGTACGTGGGAAAGTCACTTAGCTCTTGAGTAAGCCCAATTTACCACTTAGCACTAACATCTTAATAAGACTTTGTTGTTTTCTGCTTGTCACTGTTTAAGTCGTAAATGTCAGAAGTGACTAAAAATTTTTATGAAATATGACCCTGCAAAGCTAAACCAACAACTACTTAAAGTGAAAAGAATACAAAGAGTTATAAAAAATGGTTAGCCTAACCACTTCTTTAATTCACAGCCTAAGTGAATTTGAAGTAAATTTACCAAAGGAAAGAATGTTGAATTCACTGGTAGCTTAGATCTATATGGCTGCTACTTGGAAAGTGAAAAAAGGGATTAAGAAACTGTATTAATAAGTGTTTTAGGATATTTAAAATCTAAGCCCTGGCTGGTGTAGCTCAGTGGATTGAGCTCGGGCCTGCGAACCAGATGATCACGGTTCGATTCCCAGTCAGGGTACATGCCTTGGTTCAGGCCAATTTCCAGCAGGGGATGCATAAGAGGCAACCATACATTGATATTTCTCTCCCTCTCTCCTTCCCGTCCCCTCCAAAGATAAATAAATAAAATCTTTTAAAAAATAAAAAATAAATAAATAAAAATAAAATCTGTTCCCCAATCTAAGAAAGCATTAATGCAGTGATTCCCAAATCAAGCTATATGTAAGAACCCACTGGCAAACCAACTTAAAAATACAGATCTCTGTACCCCACCCTAGACCTAGTGAATCTGAAATCTATGGCACTGAGACCTTGCTATCTGTTTAAGAGAACAGATTTAAATGCAGTAGATCTATTTTAATAATAAATGAAAATGTTTTTAACTGATATTAAGTTCAGGAAATAAATAACTCTCAACAACATAGAGAAAGCTATATGTCAGTACAAATATTTTTATATTCATAAATTTAGGTATTTGTGAAGTATTCCCTCCCGGCCCCATTTCTCACCTCCAAATGAATGTCAAGGTTTCCCATATAAAATCTGAGAGAAAATGAGACCAAGGTGAATGAGTACTTGCAAACGTAACTCTCAATGCTCATAAACATATAGCTCCCATATGTTTAATGTTATGGGAATCTTTCCATTTAGACATTCTCCTTACTCCTTTACCTTCCCAGTATCACTCTAAGAATAACCTCAGAAAAAATTAAAAATACCTTTTCCATCCTAGGGATTTTTCAGCCATATCTGAAAAATAAAGGAAGGGCAAGCAGACCAGCAGAAACCTATAGAGGCCCTTCATGTTTCTCCAAGACCCAACTCACCTCCCCATTGTCCTTGTCAATACTGTGAGACTCATCCAATATCCTGTCCACCTCTACGTAGTCTGGGTTGAAGGGCTCTTCATCCTATAGGAGTTATAAAACCCAACCATAAGATCAAAAGACCACTGTGTGATGAACCTATTTATCAAGAAATCAGAAACCATCAAAAGAAAGTTCCACATTTTCATAATACCAAATCCTACAAACCTATCTACATCTGCATACATCTTGCCTGCTACCAGAGAAAGTGTCTCTTCTCCCTAACATAGACCATTATCTCCATATATGCTCTGGATACCATCCCTTCTCACCTTTTTGGGAATCCCTTTCTACTGTATCATTCCCATAAACATACAAATAGCTCTACTTCAGATTTTAAAACCACCACTCTTGATTCTATACCCCTCCCCCCCACAACTATTTTTTGTTGTTTCACACTCAAACTTTCCTAAGAGTTGTAAATATACAGTTTCCATTTCGTCACCACCTTCATTTCCTGGCACTTATCACAATTTGAATTATTTTTTAATCACCCTCCATAGACAGTGAGACATGCAAGCACAGACCTCACCTAGTTTGTCAACCACAGTGACTTAGCATATAATGCATAATGAATAAATGAATAATTAATTTGGTTAAATGTCTATTTATAAAGGCAGATTTAAATGACATGAGAGTCCCTGGCCAGCTGGCTCAGTTGTTTGGAACATCATCACACACACCAAAAGGTTGTGGAACAGATTCCCAGTCAGGCTATATACCTAGGTTGCAAATTCAATCCCCTGTGGGGGCGTGTACGAGAGGCAACTGATTAATATTCCCTTCTCTCTCTCTGCCTCTCCCTGCCCCCACCTGGCCTAAAATCAACAAACGTATCCCTCAGGTGAGGATTAAAAATAAATTAATTAATTGAAAAGGTAGTGGTTTGCACCAGTCATTTTAAAAAAAATAAATGACATGATTTAGTAGAGATTAGCTTAACGGTCACAAATTGTACACCTAACAACAGCAGGAATACAATTACAGTTTCATGGTACATTCACAAATTAGGCCTTAAAAGAACACGGATGAAAATGCAACCCAACTGCCATTATTTTCATAGGAATGAAATGATAAAGTCTACATGGTCCTACTTGCCTTCTCCAGGAAATGTAGAAAATAATTCATTTATGGGCAAACCTGGTTGTATAAAGGTAACTTTATCAAGGTGTTTTCAGCCAGAACTGTTATTTTGCAAAAGTTACACACTATTACATCTCTCAATCTTTTTTACTAGACCTTTTCCCTTTACCTCTAAGAAGCTTTGAAAAATAATCCTTCTTCTCTAGGTACTTAGCACTCATAAAGTACATGAAGGTGAAAGCTTTCAAAGCAAAATGGAGAGCTAAATATGACTCAAGAGACCCTTATGCATGCACTAGTGTTTAGTAGTAACACTAGATATAAGAAATTAAAGTTCATTTAACACCATTTCTAGTTACGCTGGGTTAGAAATTTGAGAAAATAAATGCTGTCTCTTAAAAGATATGGTTGCTTTTGGCTACAGTTACCATCACAACTGCTAAAATTACAAGAAGAACGCCTCAAGTGAACCAGAGGCTGGGTTGTCACCCATTGTGAAAACACTTCATGAATACTGAGCAAATCAGTATCAAAATACACTATAATTTATTTTAAAAAGACTATTTAGACCTGGCAAAACTAAGCATGGGGCAATTAAGAAAAGTCCAATGTCCAGTGTATATACCCATGTATACAAAACAACTGTAAGTCTCTTGAAGAATCAGACAAGGCTGATAACCCCAGTAATTTATGTTTCTATGAAACAGGACAGGCAACAGCTATTCCTAATTACCTCATGGAAGAAGTGTCTCATCTGAGCCATTTTGGTTTTGAAGCGCTTTAGTTTTTGATGGATCCTCTTATCTTTCTCTAGTTGGGAGATGGTAGCCCATTCACAGTGCAGATATGAGCTAAAAGGGATGAAAACAGTCAATCATGGTGTAGGGAAGGGGACTACGGGGCTGTGTTTGAGGTATGGGGATTACCCAGAGGCAGACGTAATGACTACATGCTTAAATGGGGACATAATCTCTTCAATTAGTAATTCTTAAACTTGAATTTGCACATAAACCACCTGGTCTGGGTTGGGCTTAAGGCTGCCAGTTCCTTTCTGGGTCAGAAAACAAACCTGGGTCACCAGCCCGGTCTCCAGTTGGAGGTGTGCAAGAGGCAACCCAACCAATACTTCTCTTGAACATTGATGTTTCTCTCCCTCTATCTCCCTCCCTTCCACTCTCTCTAAAAAATAATAAAATCTTTTTTTTAAAGTTCACATGAGCACCCAAATGATGCTAATTCTGCTGGCCCAAAATTAGCATCATTAATGTTAGGCCTAGGTCTAGAGGATCACAAGGGATTTTATCAGAAATCACCCTCATTCCACTTTCCTGCAGGAATGGCCATGCCAATTCCTGAACCTCTCTGAATAGACATTTTCCTCACTGAAAACAATAATTTGGGCTTAAACTATAAAAAGGACACATTTCCACCCCGGGACAGACTATACAGGAGAACTTTTTACAACCCTGCGGAGTTTAGGGTGAAAAGTTTTTTGCACAGATCACATACTAGTTCTTGTACTTGACAAAGAATTCTTCTGCTTCAGTATATTGTCCAGACGGAAGCTAAGAAGGAAAGAACTATAGTTACTAATAATTTATGTGTCAAAGAAAGAGTATTTCATTTTAACCATACATAGAGGTTCATACCAATGCTCCCAGAATATACTATTAACTGAGGGATTAAATGAGGCCTGATAGGAGAAAATAAGTCTTTACCCATTTTAAACAGATAAGCAAAATAAGAGGAAATGAGACAGTCCCTATTTTCTAGTTAACCTTCCTCCATCATCTTTTGTAACACTGTAGCAATTATCCTGACAACCAAAGGTGCTCATTAAATAAAACCTGTGAATGTAGCATTATGGGCTGACATAAAGATAGAGGCTTCCATATGCAATAACATGGACAGATCTTAAGGATATCACGCAAAGCAAAATAAGTCAGATGGAAAAGGGCAAAAAACACGTAATTTCCCTCATATGTGGGATATGAAACAGAAGTCAACAAACTAAGTCACAGACACAATATGATGAGAAGAAGGTAGGGGGAGGCTGAAGAGTGTGAAGGGGATCAAATATATGGTGACAGAAAGCGACTAGACTTTGGGCAGTGAGCATAACATGCAATATACAAATGATACAGAACTGTACACCTGAAACTTACACAATGTCACTCTAATAGATTTAATCTAAAAAAAAGAAGATAAAGGTCTCACCTCCTTCTTCACAATCCGCATAGAAAGCACTTTGTCCACAATGGCTGCATCTTCTTCACTGGGATTCTCCTATAGCAAGAGATGCAGTCAGTCAATAGAGATTGTGAGCAAATTCTGGGCAAACCTATCAAATTGTTTAAGTTCTCAGCTTACCACAAAGAACTGCATGGAAGGCAAAGTTTCGCCATCTGGTTCCTGCACTGGTTCTGGAAGGATAGGCTCAGTTTTTATTGGACCAGTTACATCCACTTCTTCTTCTTCCTCATCATCTGTGATTTTTATATCCAAATCCTCTGTATATTTTTTTCGCTTAACTTGACGGTTTGAGCGTCTCTTCTGTAAGGGCAAAAACTGTTAAAATAACTGCCTACTCTCTCAAAGAGAATACCTTTATAACTATTTGCCTATTCCAGGTCCCCAGTTAGGGGCATGCAAGAGCCTACTGATCAATGTTTCTCTTGTCCCTTCTCCTTTCTAAAAATAAATAAATAAAATCATTAAAAAATATATTTGCCTATTATTATATACTGAGATTTTATTTTAAAATCCCTATGAAAAAAAAATTAAACCAAACAAGGACAAAAAGCTCATTTATCGCCCTCACTGGTGTGGCTCAGTGGATTGAGCACAAGCCTGCGAACCAAAAGGTCATCAGTTCAATTCCTGGTCAGGACACATGCCTGGATCTCAGGCCAAGTCCACAAGTTGGGGGCATATGAAAGGCAACCAACCGATCAATGTGTCTCTCAACATTGATGTCTCTCTCTCTCTCTTTCTCTCTCTCCCTCCCTTCCCCTAAAAGTAAATAAATAAAATCTTGGAAAAAAAGGAAGTTGGAATAAAAAAAGCTTATTTATCAACTATATTATGTCAAACCATGTAATTTATTCTATGTACTGAATATATATACAGGGTAGGGCAAAAGTAGGCTTATAGTTTTGAATATGTGAAACACAGCTTATTCTAGTTATTATTTATTTATTATGGTATTCTTTTCCATATAAACAACTGTAAACCTATTTTTGTCCCAACCTGTATATTATTTTGCTGAACTGTTATATCAAAGAACCATAATCCATCTGAAAGAAACCTGGGTACCACTGGCAGGAAGCTATGGGAAATGAAACAAAACTGCTGGCCCATAGGGTATGTGATTACTTCACACCAGGAGCAACCCTAAAGTGCAAAGGTGTAGGAAAAGCATTTTGTTTCCTTGTTTTAGTTTTCAAGGTTTTTTTTGTTTCAGTAAATAGAATCAGCCTATATGTACCATTCTTCTGCTTAGTTTTTAAGTTAATAATGTTTCTTGGAGATGTTTTCCATATTGATATATTTTAGGATCTACAGCATTCTTTTATGTGGTTGATATAATTTTTTAATTTAAGTAACACTTGGAGACCATAAGAAATTAGGAAAAATGGAGAAATAAAATTATTTTTTTATCATTATTTTATCACCTGAAAAAAATCAAGTGAATTATTATAAGCAGAACTATTAAAATCAAGCGAAGCTGCATGGCATAAAATAAATTTTAAAAAAATTAAAGAGTACGCCTACGTAGACTCAACCAGAAAATATAATGAGTCTATGAAAACAAAGAGATTATCTAAAGGATTAAATTTAGTAAGAAAAAAAAATATATATAAAATCTATATGATGAAAACTTTAAAACACTATCCACAGACACAGAGAAGACTTGAATAAATAGTAATACATATTGTTCTGGAATAAGCAGACTTAGTTTTCCCTAATTACGTAAATTTGATAAGACAAGATTAGTAAAATTTTTAATTGGATAAGCTGTTTCTGAAATTTAAATGGAGAAATAAACATCTAAGGATAACCAGGAAAAATGTGAGAAAAAATATGAGCCTTAGCAGATATTAAAAACAATATAAAGCTATACTTACTAATTAACACAGCTGTTACCTTTCCAAAGAGAGAGAGACAAGTCAATGAAATAGCACCCAAATATAGACTAAGTATTAAAAACATGGATAAAAAAATAGCCCCTCTAATCAGTATTTAAAAAGTAGATATTCTATAAACGGGATTGAAAACAAATGGCTAGTCATCTAGAGGATCAAAGAAAAATATTACAAAAGAATCAAAGATTTAAAAGTAATACAGAGACACAGGACATAGGATACGACCTTTCTTTTTTTCTTAAATTCTCACCTGAGGATATTCTTATTGATTTTTTTTGAGAGAGAGAAACATCAATCAGTTTTCTCCTATACACACCCAGACCCAAGGATTGAACCCACAATCTAGGTATATGCCCTGACTGGGAATCAAACCCACAACCTTTTGGTTGTGGGACAATGCTCCAACGAACTGAGCAACCTGGCCAGTTGACAGAGACATATTTCCAAATGAAAATGTGGAAGCATTTTTTATAATCCTGGAATAGAAAATATATTTCTAATAAATTGATCAATTTCACCTTAAAAAATTAAGATATCTGCATAATCCATTCTAAACAAGTGAGACAAATAATAAAACTGATGCAGAAAATGCTATCTGATACATTTCCTAAGAAAAAGAATTTTTCTGAACTAAGAAGAAGATCAATAATACTATAGTATGGGCAAATAACATGAATAGATAAATCACAGAAAAAACACAAATGGCTTTTAAATGTAAAATGATGCTAATAAAATAGTTACACTCACAATAAAATAATTGCAACTGCACACTAAACTGAAACCAATTGTTTTGCACATAACAGAGTGGCAATAATTAGAGAGTTTTGATCAAATATTTGAACAGGAACTCGTACGCAGTTGGTGAGAGTACACATGAGCATGACCTTTACAGATGAAAATTTGACAACACCCTTTGATTCAGCAATTCCACTTCAAAAATACTATCCTACAGATAAATATGTACAAGTGTATAAATCTCTGTAATAGTAGAAGACCAGAGAAAATCTAAATGCCCAGAGAATTGTTTAAACAAACTACAATGTAATAAAAAATGGAATACTACCAAACTATTAAAAAAAGAATACAGTATGTCCTGGCTGGTGTGGCTCAGTGGATTGAGTGTTAGCCTGAGAAGCAAAGGGTCACCATTCTGATTCCCAGTCTAGGGCACATGCATGGGTTGTAGGTCAGGTGCCCAGTAGGGGGCACACAAGAGGCAACCACACACTGATGTTTCTCTCCCTCTTTCCTTCCCTTCCCTTCTAAAAATAAATTAAAAAAAAAAAGAATGAAGTAACCCTAAGTGGGCTCAGTGGGTTGGGCATTATCCTGCACATCAAAACACTGGAGGTTCAATTCCAGGTCAAGGCACATGCCTGAGTTATGGGCCACATCCCTGGTTGGGGACATACAAGAGGCAACCAACTGATGTTTCTCTTCCTATCTTCCTCTCTAAAAATAAATAAATCAGATCTTTTAAAAAAATAAAAATCAAAGAAACGTGGTACATTGACAATACCAAATGTTGAGGATGTGGAACTGAAACTTGTATCATTAGTGGCAGAAGTTTAAAACTACATTAAGTTTTGGAAGGTGGCAGACTCTTATAAAGTCTTATGTTTATGTATTTAACTACCCTACAATCTACCAATTCCATTCCTGGTTATTTAGCTGTGGATATGCAAATTTATATCCACAAAATTCTTACACTAACACTGTTCATGGAAGCCTTATTTGTAATACCTCCAAACTGGAAACAACCCAAATGTCCATCAGTAGAAGAATGGATAAACACTGTGGTATATTCATAAACTAAAATATTTCTCAAGGAAAAAAAATACGGACACATTCAACAACATTAATGAATCTCAAAAACATTATGCTGAAACAAGTGAGACTCAGCGGTAAATATGTTTCCATTTACATAAAGTTCAAAAACAGGCTGTTAATTTATGTTAATAGAAATCAGAATACTGGTTGCCTATGATGGGAGGTATGGACTGACTATAGGAGGGCACAAGGGAACTTTCTGGAGTGATGGAACATGAAACTTCATTAAATAATCTCTCCATTTTTGTGTATGTTTCAAAAGTTACATTATAAAATGACGGTGGAGGGAAGAATGGGCCAGATCTACTTTTTCTGATAAAGATCAACCTCTAAGATATACTATTGGGGGAAAAAATCACAGTACAGAAGAGCAGGTATAGAATATTAATACTGAATGCAGGTAGAAGTAGAGTGTTCATGAAAGTGAAGAATATTTCTGAAAGAACACACACACAAAATGGTAACAGAACTTCTGGGGAAGGGAATTGTGGGATTGTGAGGTTGGGATCTAGACGGGGAAACTTTTCAGTGTCTGCTTTTTTGCATTGTTGTCGTTTTTCTCACATACATGTATGTATTTTTTAACCTAAAAAAATAATAAATGGTCAAGGAGTTTACAAAAACCCTCATGATTCAAAAAAACAAAACAAAAATCAAACTACAGCCCTGGCTGGGTGGCTCAGTTGCCTGGAACGTTATCCAGTAAAAAGGATGCGAGTTTGATTCCTGAACAGGGTATACATGATGGACTACATTGTGGTTCCATTCCCCATCAGGGCACATTTGGGAAGCAATCGATGTTTCTCTCTCTCTCTCAAATCAATAAGCATATCCTTGGATTAGGATTAAAAGTAAATTAAAAAAGAAGCTACAGTAATCATGACCCACTTATTCTTTAACCCCTCCCCTCAAAGATAGGTACTCTTATTTTGTGTATCCTTCCAGAAAAAAATATGGATATATATGCATGTATATTGTGTAAGTACAATACCATTATGTCTTTTTTAAAAAAAAGGAACAATGTAGACTTCCTTAATTTAAAATAATGCCCCATTGCTTAAAAAATGCTAACTATCACCCAAATTTTCAGCAAGTCATCATCATCTTTTTTCTGGTGGAGAGACTTAGCTCCAATTTGTAAAAGATGCAATATATGTGGAGTACAAAAGAGCAAGGTGCATTAAAACTAGGTAGGCTGCCCTGACTGGTGTGGCTCAGGGGATTGAGCGCCAGCCTGAGTCAGGGGACATGCCTGGGCTGCAGGACAGGTCCCCAGTAGGGGGCGTGTGAGAGGCAACCAGATTGATGTTTTTCTCCCTCTTAAAAATAAACAAAATCTGCCCTTCTGGTGTAGCTCAGTGGATTGAGCTCAGGTCTGCGAACCAAAGGATCAAGGTTCAATTCCCGGTCAGGGCACATGCCTGGGTTGCAGGCCAACAGACACATGAAAGGCCACCATACATTGATATTTCTCTCCCTCTCTCCTTCCTTTCCCCTATACAAAATAAATAAGTAAAATCTTTTAAAAAACACAAAACTTAAAAATAAATAAAATCTTTAAAAAAAAGGGTATGCATATATTACATACACTATTCTACTACACCTAGCTTTTTTCATTTAATATGGAGTGTTTTCCAGATTAGCTTACTTACTCTATGTCACTGCTTTTAATTGTCATGTAGTAGTCTATTACAAGGATTTTCACAATTTTACTTAACTATTTCTCCACAAATAGACACTTGTTTTTTGTATATTTTTGTTACTGCAAATATTGCTGCAATACGACCTGCGGCCAAGACGGAGGCATAGGTGGAAACAATGTGCCCTCTCCCACAACTAAATTTAAAGACAGCAAAGTTTTAGAAACAAAAAAGCAGCCAAAAGAGTGAAAACTGAACTGTTCCCAAGTCCGACAACAACCAACCACCCAGCCAGACCGGTAAGAGGGGTGGAGTCAGTGGCAGAGTGGGGTTGGGCTAGAAAGATCTTTCGGTTCCACCAACCCAGGAGCGGAGGTGGTTGGTGGATCCCAGGCATGGGGTGACAATGGGCGGACCCAGCGAGGGCGAAGGGCGGCTGGCTGACTGCGGTCACACATACACGCACAGATAAACCAAGTGAAGGAGCGAACAGTGAGACAGACCACTTAGGCTAGGGCCCCAGTGACGGGAATTAGAGCCTGAAAGCACCAACTGAAAAGACTTTCTTGGGGTCAAGGGGCCGAGAGAGGCTCCCAGGCTCACACAGAGTTTGTTGGAGAGACCCACAGGGTCCTGGAGAGTACACAGGCCCAGACACCTGGGAACCAGCACCAGAGGGGATCAATTTGCTTGTGGGAAGCCTCAGAGGGGACAGAAATCTGAGAGAGGACGGAGCGAAGCAAAGTGCCATTTTTCCCCCCTCTGACCCCACCCCCACATACAGCATCACAACTCAGCGACTGGGTCGCCCCACCCTGGTGAACACCTAAGGCTCCACCCCTCATACATAACAGGTGCGAACAGACTAAACATTATGACTCAAGAACAGCTCAAAGCCCCAGAGCCTATAATTCTAAATGACCAAGAAATAGCCAACCTTTCACATGCACAGTTCAAAACACTGGTGATCAGGATGCTCACAGAACTGCTTGATTTTAGTCACAAATTAAAGAAACAAATGAAGGCTAAACTAATTGAACTGAAGGGAAATGCACAGGAAACCAATAGTGATGGAAAGGAAACTGGGACTCAAATCAAGGGAGTGGACCAGAAGGAAGAAACAACCAAACTAAAAAGGAAGAAACAAGAACTCAAACAAATGAGGAAAGGCTTAGGAACCTCCAGGATATCTTTAAACGTTCCAATATCCTAATTATAGGGGTACCAGAAAGGGAAGAGGAACAGCAACAAGTAGAACACTTATTTGAACAAATAATAAAGGAGAACTTCCCCAGTCTGGCAAAGGAAGTAGACTTCCAGGAAATCCAGGAAGCTCAGAGAGTCCCAAAGAAGTTGGACCCAAGAAGGAACACACCAAGGCACATCATAATTACATTAGCCAAGATTATAAAATGAAGGAGGGAATTCTAGAAGCAGCAAGAGATAAGGGGACAGTCACCTACAAAGGGGTTCCCATCAGACTGTCAGCTGATTTCTCAAAAGAGACCTTACAGGCAAGAAGGGGCTGGAAAGAAGTATTCCAAGTCATGAAATCCAAAGACCTACAGCCAAGATTGCTTTATCCAGCAAAGCTTTCATTTAGAATGGAAGGACAGATAAAGTGCTTCTCAGATAAGGTCAAATTCAAGGAGTTCATCATCACCAAGCCCTTATTATATGAAATGTTAAAGGGACTTATCTAAGAAAAAGAAGATAAAAAATATGAACAGTGAAAGGACAGCAAACTCACAGTTATTAACAACCACACCTAAAACAAAAGCAAACTAAGAGGACAGCTAGATCAGGAGCGGAACCATAGAAATGGAGATCACATGGAGGGTTAGCAATAGGGGAGTGGGAGGAGGAGAAGGGGGGAGAAGGTACAGAGAATAAGTAGCATAGATGGTAGGTGGAAAATAGACAGGGGGAGGGCAAGAATAGTGTGGGAAATATAGAATCTAAAGAACTTGTGACACATGGACATAAACATAAGGGGGGAAGGTGGGGGAGGGGTGTGCAGGGTGGAGGGGAGTGAAGGGGGGAATGGGACAAGTGTAATGGCATAATCAATAAAATATATTTAAAAATATTGCTGCAATACATACCTACTGCATACTTTTGAGAATATATTAATAAAGTAGTTTCCTACGTGTAGACTTAATGAGTTGAAGGGTAGTAACATTTTAAATTTTGATACATACTTATTTCCCAAAAATATTGTCTCAACACTTCCAATAACTGTGTATAAAGTGTCTGTTCCTTAAAAGTCCATTGCCAACATTGGCAATACCATTTTTTTGTGGCTGAAATGTATCCCCCTCCTAAAAATCTTATACTGAAGCCCTAACCCCTAGCATCTCAGAAGGCAACTGTATTTGGAGACAGGGCCTTTATTCATTTTTATTTTGTTGCTGAATAGCTTCAATTTCATTAAAAAATTTAATACTAGCCTTTAAAAAATTTATTTTTCATTTACAGTTTTAAATTATTATTACTGAAGTATTTACTTTCAGGTATATCATATACTGGTTAGACCATCATATATCGTACTCTGCAAAGTGATTACCCTCCGTATTTCCAGTACCCACCTGGCACCATAGAGTATTACTATGTTCCCTATGCCGTAATTTATGCCCCTGTGAGTACTCTGTAACGACCAATTTGTACTTACTAACCCTGTCACCTTTTCTACCCAGTCCCCAACCTCCCTCTACTCTGGCAACCATCAGTCTATTCTCTGTACCTATGAGTGTTCAACTTTATTTTTTCTTTGGATTCCATACAGAAATGAAATCATATAGTACTTGTCTTCTTCTGACTTACTTCGCTTGGCATAATACCCTCTAGACTCTAGGTCCATCTATACTGTTGCAAATGGTAATATATCATTCTTTTTTTTAAATCCTCATTAGAGGATATCCAGAGAGAAGACAGGACAGGTAGTGGGGGAGGGAGAAAGAGGGAGAAGGAGGGAGGGAAAGGGAAACAGAAGAAGACATTGATGTGAGAGAAACATGGAATGTTTGCTTCCAGAAAGTGCCCCAACAGGGGACCACAGCTGCAACCTAGCCAAATGCCCTGACTAGCAATTGAACCCATGACTTTTCAGACCAACTGAGCCACATAGGCCAGGGCAGATGTCAATCTTTTTTAAGGCTGAAGACAGAGAGGGCTTTAAAAAGGTGATTAAGCCCTGGCTGGGTGGCTCGGTTAGTTGGAGCGACGACCCATGCACCAAAAGGTTGCGGGTTTGATTCACAGTCAGGGCACATACCTAAGTTGCCGTTCGGTTTCCAGCTGGGGCATAAACGGGAGGCAACCAATTGATGTTTCTCTCTTTCTCCCTTTCTCAACCTCTGAAATCAATAAACATATTCTTGGGTGAGAATTAAAAAATAGTAATAAAAATAAAGAGGTGATTAAAATGAGGCTGTCAGAGTAGGCTCTAATTCAATCTGACTGGTGCCATTATAAGAGAAAATCTGGGCACACAGAAAGACACTAGGGATATATGCACTGAGGAAAGACCATGTGGCGACAGAGCAAGAAGGTGGCCATCTGCAGCTTAAGGAAAGAAGTCCCAGATGTAACTTAACTGCTGACCTCTTGATCTTGGACTTCAAAACTGTGAGAAAATAAATTTCCACTGTTTAAGCCACCCAATCTGCAGTGTTTTGTTATGGCGGCCCTAACAAAGTAATACACCATTTAAAAAATTTTACTAATCTTTGCATTTCCTGTATTACAAAGATTTGCCTTCAGTTTTATTTTGATAATTCAAGACCTTATTTAATCCTGTATTTACTTATTTAACAAACATATGTAACTTTTACTGTACCCTCTTGGCATGAGCTATAAATATTGTTCTATCTATGTGCTTTATAAATTTTATATTTAATATTCCTAATAACCCTACTGGATAGGTATTACGATCACCTTTTCAGAGATGAGGAAACTGGGGCACCAAGAGGTTAAGTAAACTTGCCTGAAGTGACAATGTTAGCAAACTGCAGAGTTAAGATGAGAACCCAAGGAATCTTGCTCCAGAGCCTATGCTTTGAACCACTATGCTGTTTATGAATTTTGTTATACATGCCTAATTTTTATAGCCAAATGAATCAATGTTTCCCTTTATGACTTCTGAATTTAAATCCTTTCTTAGAAGGATCTACTCCACTTGATAATTTTTTTAAAAATTCATCCATGTCTTATTTCAATTTTTATTTTTAGATCTTTAAGCTACCCACTAGAATGTTTTTGTTTAATGAGTGACACAAGAAATTGTTTTGTTTATTTTTCCTAAGTGGGTAGCCAGCTGTTTTGACATAATTTATTAATAATCTTTGTCTCCACTACTTTAAAATCAGACCTTAATTCATAAACTAAATTCTTATAACTATATGTATATTTCTAGAGTCTATTACCTTTTATTAATGTTATATTTTCTCTAATTACAAATTCTTAGTAATTATTATTTCATAATATAATCTGTTTAATCTAGCTTTTTCCTCATTTTCCTTTTCATAAGTGTCTTGGCTATTCTTACATGTTAATTTCCCCCAGAAGAACTCAACCATCAGTTTGTCAATATATTGAACATATATTAAGAAAGAGGGGAAGCATATACATTATTAGCTAGAGAGGTACTTAATATTTGTTTAGTCCAAATCTCGATTTACAGGTGAGCAATTCAGACACAGCAAAGTTAAGTAAATGGACTAGGCCCACGGAGCTATTCAGAAGTACCATGAGTCTCTCGAATCTTTATACCAGGTTCTATCTATGGTTGGAAATTTGAGCCAAAGATAGTATCCTAAGGCAACAATTCCAGACAGACAACTGAAGTTCTTCTGGTCTGGCTTCTTTTATTCACACTTCCAGTGTCCCTCATCTTCAAAAAGTAAGAAAAAACACTGTGCTTAAGCACCCCAGTTCAGAATCAGAACCCTGAAGTGTAGGAAAAAGGAATAGCTGGATAATTCTAAGAGAAACCAAAGTACTAACATTGATTGCCATGACAATAATCATGCAGCATAATTTCATGTTTGTTTAGTGTCTGAATCACTAGAACTTAGGAAAATGAATACTGCTGTTTTTACAGTAATATTTTTTTTTTTACTAAAAAAAAAAAAAAGAAAAGAAAAAAAAGATTTAAAAGACATGGCCATGACCACATCGTACCTCTTTTACCTTTTAGACCGACTTCTAAATTAGAAAAACCGATGAAATATGTATCAGCTTATAGCCTCTCAGTCTCTCCTGGTTTGTCTCTCAGAATTTATTCTGATTTTTCTACTAAGTTCTCTACAGATTCTTTTACCTGAATGCTGCTTTCTTCATCTTCCCGGGGTGATTGTGCAGGCATGATTTCCACATCTGAATTATCAGATGAGGTATTACGCTTTCTCTTCTTACCCACCACAGGAGTAATGGTGCTAAAATGGAAGAAAACACAACCATTTTCAATGACTGAAAGGAAAATTTAGGAGTAAAAAATGTAATTAATCTAAAGCATTACAGATGAAGTTTCCAAGCAGACAGAAGTGTCTAGACTTCAACCTGTAGAATATACAGCTACTGAGGAGGGTGTTTGAAAAAAAGGTACTGAGGTTCCTAAACCACTGGGTGACCTTTACCCCAGATTTGTCAAAACCTTACTACCGCTGGATTCACAAGGACCTGCAGGAAGGTAAGTTAAGAGAGCAGAATGAATACTACACTAAGAACTACTAGATCTTATCTTAGTCCCCGTTCTGTCACTAGCTGGGCAGTAGTTTCCTTTTTTGTAAACACTGAAGATACCTGGCCTGACAGTTGTTAAGGATCAAATAAGATAATTGATATGAAATTTGTTTTTAGAAAGCTAAAAAATCCTATACCAATATAAAGCATTATTGTAATTACACCACAAATGCTGAGAAGTCCTAGGGAATAGAAGCTAGGGAGAAAGGAGTGAAGCTGTAAGACATGAAAGGGAAAGAGAGAACCCTCAGTTGTGACAAGAATTACGTGGCAAGCCATGGGTTCTGTCAGCCCTGCTTAAGATAGACAGTGGTTGCTGAAATCTCTAGTTCCCAGATGAGATGCAAGAACAGGGCAGCGATGTCTCCAGCAGCTCTCTTACTAGGGTGGGTGATAGGAAAGTAGTGAGAAACCTTTCACGCTACAGTGATGCCAAATTAGGAAGAATAAAATAAAAACACACCCATAGCTTTTAAATGTAACCCCAACACAATGATCTTTTCCTGTGCCTTAGAGATTCTTTCAAAATATGCAATCTTGCAAATTTTTATTTAACAAATAAAGTAAGCACTGACACAGAAAGGCCTTATTGTCATCCCTGACAGATCACTTTGAACTGTATTGCTGCTAAATACAAATATTTCCTCTCAACGCTAACTTAAAAATGAATACACTACCCTCTAATGTGCCATCAGAATAGCAAAGGGTAGTACTTACTTTAACTTACTCTTGCCCTTGGTTTTGGAGGTACCAGATGTTTTGCTCTTCTTTGGCTTTTCTTCCTTGAGTCTCTCCCCACTGCTCTTTTTCCTGCGTTTCTTTTCACCTTCCTCCTCAGGCCGAACGCTGGGCAACTCATCCTCATTCAGGACTCGAGGTATGTTCTGTTCACCCCGAGCACGGGCCCTAGCAATGGCCTCTGCTACAATCCGATTCGCTTTCTCTTGTTTCTTCTGGTGCTCCAGCCTGCGGTTTTCCTCCATTCCTGTCTTGCCCCCAGTATGAGGAGCAGAGCTTGCCGGTGAGGACAGAGCTGCCACTTCACTGGCACTTAGGACTTTAACTACAGAAAGTCCAGAAGAGGCCCCTTGGGAAGAGCCAGCCTACAGAAATGAAAATACTAAATTGTCAATATGTGGTAGGTAACTGGCCTAAATAAAACCCAGCTCTGAAGCAGGTTGGCTTGAAACTTTAGTTTACTAATTCCTTAACAATCAGGCCCAAATCTCACTAAACATGCACACATTTTTTAAAAAACAAGGCTTTTAGGGGTATTTTATCTGAAATGGGTATTTTATTTCCCATTATCTGAGCCCCCATTTGGTGGGAAGGGGTAAAAAAGGGCAGTAATTGTGCCAAATTAAACTTCAATATCCTTTAACCATGCTCCTAATGTCAATACCCGTCCTCATCATTCTAGAAAAATTCCAAAGATAACCAATATAGTACTGTTCTCTGGACTGAAAATTAAAAAAACTCATTCTCCTCTTAGCTTACCTTTACCTCCCTAGGGATGGGGGGTGGGAGGAGTAATAATCACTTGACTTCTTTAAGACTAGTTATCTTGCAAATGAGGATATTTAGAACCATTTTTATTTCACGAGATTATAAATGGGGTTCAAAGACAAAGACCTCTTATCCCAACCCAATAAAAACCCTTAAATCTTTTCATGATATAATTAAAACAAGATTTCCATGGGGGGAAAAATAAGTCTACATGCGAGTTGAGAGGTATAAATCTACAGAGGCCCCACAGTCAACAATGAGTGGTGGCTGAGGGCAGTAACAGGGAGCCGAGGTCTATCTTCCCTCCTGGGTAGGTCTCACCTGTGGCTGCAGCACCACCTTGAGTGGTACCGAAAGTCTTTGTCCTGGGCTCTGCCCTGGCCCCATTATCTGAGCCTGCTGCACGGAGGAGAGTGTCACTGGCTGGGCTGAGGGTGGCTGCTGGGGCTGTGGCTGTGATGACGGAGGCTGTGGTACAATCTGGATTTTCTGTTGTGGCTGCTGCACCTGCAGCTGGATAGTTACTACTTTGGCAGGCTGCCCCTGGGCATTCTTGGCTTGAGTCAGGGCTGCTAGCTGGTTGCCCTGTAACACTATCTTCCCTGGTAGACTCCCTAGCACGACCCGATGTCCTTGGGGACCTCCAGACTGTGGCTGCTGGAGGACCAGGGTGATGCGCTTTGATTCACCCTAAAGAAAGGAAATTGCAAGAGGCACATTAAAAGATGGTATACACCTTACATATTTACACCAGTTTTCCTCATCCTTGAAAAATAAAAACTGAGGGGGATTAGGCAATATAATTCATTTTGCTCATCCTCCTTTCTATCTTGATAGAATCTTTTCTACAACACCTCTGCCCCATGGGTATCAAGCCTACCTTTGAAAAATTCCTAATGGGAGGGTATCTTCTAAGACAGTCATTTCATTTTTTGGAATTCTATTAGAACAAAAGTTTTTACTGAACTGAAATCCACCTCTTTATTTCTACTAATTCTACTTATCTCGATACTGCTGCCATCACTCCCAAACTCCCTATTCAGAGGTGAGTGCCTCTATTTTCTTAGAACAGGAGTGCCTTTTCACTGAGCAAAACTGGACAACAATCTTAGTAATAAGAATAGGGCAAAGGTACACATAGCTTCTCTCAGCCTTACAAATATTTTCCCCCCAAAATGATTCTTTGTTCCCACAACATCCTATGTTTCTCATAAAACTTTCTGGCATCCGTTACTATGAATTTCCGTCTATCCTGCCTGGCAGACCAAAGCTCTATAAGCAGAGGAGCTGTGGCTGTCTGGATCAGCATCAGCACCAGCAAGAATTCAAAAAACTATGTTAACACTAACTGTTTCCACCTGGTAAGCAGTAAGTATGTGGATGTCAATATTAACTGTTAAAAAGCAAAGATGGGACTTAAACAGGATTTCCAACAGCTAGCGCTTATGTGTTCTCTCAAGAGTTGCTGGACCCTCTACTAAACCAAAATTCACCTCCCCCTTTCACTCAAGTCACCTGAGTAGGTGTAGAGGTCAGTGTAACTGCAGGCTTCAGTGGGGGCCCTGTGGCCCCAGGGTTTCCAGCAGGAGCTGAACCCTTAACTGGTTGTAGGACCAGCTGCTTTACTGGTCGGCTGGGCTGGACAATGCGCTGAACAGTAGTAGCCTGGTTCCCAGGGACCTTGGCGGCCAACACTGTATTACCAGAGACAATGGAAACACCTGGTCGAAGGGGAGTGCCGGTCAGCACTTTGGTAAAAGTGACTTTTCCACCATTGGCTGTGCCAGCCACCAAGGGCTGAGCTGTGCTGGTGATACCTTGGGCCTGAATTTGTGCCACATGGGCACCAGTGACTGAGGAGCTTGGTGGGGCTTTAAGGATAACAATCTTAGGGGCTGACTGAGGTGGTTGCCCTCCAGCACTACTGGAGGACACAGCTGTGGCAGAGACACCCATGAAAGGATTCCCTTGGCTCAGAATCTCCTGGTTCTTGGAGACCTGCAAAAGTCCTGATGGTGGCGTTGATGTCTGTAAGACAGGTTGGGCTGGCTGCTCCTGGCTGACAGGCTGAGTGGTATAATCATGCAAAGTTAAAGATTCTGGAGTTGGAGCTGTTGATTCCTTGGGAAGTTCTGTGGAGGCGGTTTCCCCCGGTGGGGGGACCAGGTCACTTGCTGATGGATTCCCCACATCACCACCTCCACCATCTTGGTTCATCTGATCCAAGGAGTCCAGAGAGCTTGGCAGTCCAAGGGCTTCCTCAATCGGGTCTTGTGTGACCTGGTTGAAGCTGTCATCAGTCAGAGAGTCCAGGCCAAATAAATTTGGGTCATCAAACAGATCCATGATGGGGTCTGCCATCTTGAGACAGCAATGGAGGGTACTTCCCCAAGGTCTAGGAAGGGAAGGGGAGGGGGGGTACTGGCTCTCCCCTCCCCTCCCCTATTAAGAAAAAATGTACACAGTGGAAGACTACTCTTCAGGTTAAGAGGCAAGAAACAAGTGCATGTCAGATTGTCCTGACCTTCATGGAGCAAGATGGCTAGGTCTTCAGAGGAAGATGGTGGAACTCCTGTTTTGGGAAGACAAATGAAAAATAAGCAAAGTAGGTGAGCTCAGAAAAAATTCCTCCTTCTTAGGTGCAACCCTATGATCAAATTATATCAAAATAATAAAAGAAATTGGGAAATATGAAATAATCTGAGGATAGAGACAAAGAAGAAAATACATTTCTGCTTCAAAACTGAAACTAAAAAAGTAGTAATAAAATAAACCAACCCCCTTTTGAGATCCTTACACCTCTATACTCGGAAGCTTCTGTCAACATCATGCAGCTATCTTTGTCCATTTCTTTTTACAATTATAGTTCTTAGGTAGAGATCAGGTAATTTAACGGTCATTCACCTTCTATTAAAATTTCTTAAGTTGACAGAACTAAGTTTGTCAGCAGCATTTCAGTGACTGTAGGTAAAGGTTTCTGAATATATTGTATTTTATAAATTTCCCTTATATCTTTAATCAAGGTCATAGTACAATCTTCCTAAGCTAATAATATAACTACCCAGGAAGTTTTTGTAAACTTTATTCTAGTTAACATATTAATCTATAGATAGTATTTCTGTTCTCAATCTCCTCCCCATTCTCATATTTAAGGTAAAAAAAACTTCCCTTGCAAGGGATTCAAAGAATTATGTATTTTAGTTCCAGTTTAAAGTTGGGAATATAAACTTTCTCATCACTTCCTATATATACCCTGTATTTCATTCTGACTAAACAACACAGTTCCCTTAATATGATTCTTCTCTGTATGTCTTTGCCTATTATGCCGTGGCTTCTGTCTGAACACCTCCACCATAACCCCACATCTCTTCCAGGTAAAATCTTTCCCACCCTCAAAGGTCTTCTCCTCTACAAGGTGAGGGCCTTTAACACAGCAATTTGTGATGACTTGGTCCCTTCACCTTTAAACAGCACAGCACTGTGTGCACCTTATCGAGAGCACTTGTATTTATATTATACTAACGTAAGTGTCTTGTCCATAACCTCTGATGGCCCAAATGGTTCCTTCACGCAAATCTTAAAAAGCTGCCTGCTCAAGATACTTGTCTGCCCCCTGCTGGAAATCTGTCACACTATCTATGAGGATAATGAGTATGTACAATGCACGTCCTGCACAATCCTACACGGTGGCCCAGCTCCTCCTTCCAAAAGAGACAAAAAAGTTCCTGATGATGGGGGACCATGTATTATTTATCTGTGGATCCCTAAAGAACAAGCAGGGTATCATATATAGTAGCTACTTAAAAAAATTTAATGGGTTAATATATTTGCTTGCAGTATCGGGAATGAACCATGCAGACCTTACACACACGAATCAGGGGTGTCTAACCCTCAGCCCACAAGTGGCCCAGATGGCTATGAATGTGACCCAACACAAAATCATAAATTTCCTTAAAACCTTTTTTCCCCCTCATCAGTTTTTGTTAGTGTTCGCATATTTAATGCATGATCCAAGACAACTCTTCTTCTTCCAGTGTGGTCAAAAGGTTGGACACCCCTGCATGGTATTCCCTGATTCTAAGATGAGACAGTAGAAAGCTTTCCATCTTGAAAAACTATTCTACAATAGTTGCAAGTATGTTTAATAAATCCACGTCTAGGGCATCAAGTTCATGAAAATGTTGGAAAAAGGAAAAACAAATAAAAGGAATTACAACAGCAATAATTAAACTATATAAAAATGTTTTATCTGTTCTTTGTAATATGATATCAGAATATGACAATCCAAGAAAGCTTTGCTTGATAAAACTGTTTCTCCTAACTTTTAGAAGACACCAGAGAAGAAACTTGTAATCGACACAGTATAGACTTGACTCAAGAAAGTTTTCCACACAATTCCCAAATTTTTTTTCTTCCTTAACCCACTCCAGTTATCCTGATAAAACAATATAGCAATGTGGGCAAATATCTCAGAAACAGATTAAAAAAAACCCAGACTCATCAGTAGCTGGCACATCAGTCAAAATTACAAAGCATACATGGCATCTCCACCAGTGTTAAACAAGATCTCCCTTGCTTCAGTAACTGTGTACCCTTCACATGTTACCAAGGATCCCTATCACTTCCCTCTCCTGGGTAAACTATTCCATCAGCTCATTCCAGCCTCTCCTATCTAATTCCCTGCCCCAGCTACTCAAAATGATGATCAGAAAAGTTATCAATGTTTCTTCACTAAGTAAAAGTCGACTCAATAATTTTATGAACTTCCTGAACACTACCATCAACTTTTTTCTAGTTATGCCCTTGCTCTGCTACTTAGTATCTTTCACGTCCTATTCAACGGCAGAGAAGCTACACTATCCAAGAAAAGCTACACTAAATATCTAACAGTTAGGTGTCACATAAAAACTACAATGAAAGTTTCCACTGACTAGAAGTTTATGCTGATAACAATTTATAACTTGCTTTTTCTTCCATGGGGTATTTTGCTCTTTCCACGGCTATTTATTTATCCAAATGCTCTTTCTTCCCTCAACAACAGCCCAATCTCATTCAGAGAACAAACTTTTTTTAAATCCTCACCTGAGGTTATGTTTATTGACTTTAGAGACAGAGACAGACAGAGAGACAGAGAGAGACAGAGAGGAGAGAGGAGAGAGGAGAGAAGGAGGGAGGAGGGGGGTTGGGGGAAGAGATGAGAGAAACACCAATGTGAGAGAGAACCATCCACTGGTTGCCTCCTGCACAGACAGGGGATCAGCTGGGGATCAAACCCACAATCTTTTGATGTGCGGGATGACACAGCAACCAACCAACTAAGCCACCCAGCCATGTTGACAGAGCTTTGTTTCTCCACTAAAAAATGAGATAAGTTTCTGAAATATTTCCTTATTTCCCCCCTACTCCCAATCTGACTCAAGCACTATACATTCCTAAAGATCAATGTAATTATCATTTTTCTCCCTTCCCAGTTTTTGGGTCAAATTTCTGCTTCTCCTGGTTCAGTCTGGGCCCAGCAATTTAAAAAATCTCACCACTGACTTAAAGCCCACCACCCAGTTTTACAGCTTTTCAGTCTCACCCCATCAACTCACTTCTACTGACCTCATTCGTCTTGTACATATTTTTAAGTCCTAGTCTCCTGCTCCTTTCTAATTCCCACCTTGAAACTGTCCTTGCCTCTCAAAAGATTAAATCTCTCTCAGCATACCTCCAACTTTCTTCACTCCTCCTCCTATTCTTACTTATGGGTCACCTTAGCTCTGTCCACCTACATCTGGCCTATCCTACCACACTCTTCTATCCCATGCTTCAAACTTTTGTAGTAAAAATGGAGTTTAACCATTCAGATACATGAAGCACTTAGATACCCCAAATGAAGTGCCTAGATAAAGAATCATATCACTGTCCAAAAGAGAAACATATGTATATGCTCAAAAGGAAATAGTTTAATGACTGCAATTAATCACTTTCACTAATTCCAAACTACTGACAGAAACCTTTAGGGTTAGGAGTTAGAGAGAAGTGGAACAAACTAGTCAGTTATGGTTAAAATCCAAAACCTTACCTATATTCTCCAAATAACAAGCCAGCTAACACTAAGAAATACTTTATATAATTGCCCCACATCTCACTTCCCCTTTTTAAAAAAAGATTTTATTCATTTATTTTTTTTAGAGAGATGGGGAAGGGAGGGAGAAAGAGAAGGAGTAAAACAACAATGTATGGTTGCCTCTAGTACACCCATACTAGGGAACTGGCCTGCAACCCAGGCATGTGCCCTGACTGGGAATCAAACCCGCGGTGCTTTGGTTCGAAAGCCTGCGCTCAATCCACTGAGCCCACACCAGCCAGGGCTCACCTCCTTCTTAAAGGGGTAACTACTCTTTCCCTTCCATGTAAGTCTAATTTGCTATTCTTCTACAGTTTTATCACCTTCAATATAGCTCTTGTTTTGTTTTGTTTTTAATCTAGAGTTCCAACTCTCCCTTTTTTATTTTACATGTCTCCTCACCCTTCCTGATTTCAACAACTTTTTGGTCTAATCATGAAAGACTTTATTTTAATTCAAGTCTATATACTTTTCCATCTCAATCTTCCCATACTTGTCAACAAAGCAATGATTCTCAACTGGAGAATTGGAGGAATGGCAGTTTGAAATGTGTATTCAATACCATAATTTTATATTTTTCAAATGGAAAGGGAAAACACACCTCATTGTTTTGGTTATGTGTATAGTCAGTAACACTGGACAAAGTCTTCTTGGCTAGTGAGGATGCATAAAGACAAGGTGCATGGGGGAGCAGAGAAAGCAGCAGCATTCCTGGCTTGGAAGGATTATCAGCAGCTCTGTGGTGGAATACAATTTCTTATGGACTCTCAGAGGGAAATGTAGCAGTTACTGTTTATGATGGACGAGAAGCACTGCAATAGAGATTAATCCAGTTGTCTAATGGGTAAATCTATATAAACTGAACTACAGACATCCATTGTCCATTTAGAGATTTCTCTGTACTGCCCATCCTCTTGGAAGATAATGAACAAATGCCATATTGACAAATGCAGGTCTTTTTTGGTAATATGTACTTTTTCAAAGTACCACCCATGACCATTTAACCTCTATCTGCTCAAAGATTCAGAAAATAACAAACTATTTTACTTCAAAGTATAAATCGTTATTGGAAACTGTATCCTTTCAAGAGGGATCAGCTGCAGATAGACAGAAACACGTTATTGAAACATAAGATGCTCAGAAGCAGCTTAAACAAGAAATCCCTTGAAAATAATCAAAAGGTCTAAAATGAAAATCACCAACATAGTTTTAAAAGAGGATTTAAAAACTGTACTGTGGAGACATTTGTGAGACCCAAAGGGTATCCTACCTTACAAAGAAATGGGAAACAAACACGCAAGGAGAATGTAATCACAATTTAGGGTCAGCTAGGGATCAGGATGGAAGGACATATACCATTAGAAATGGAGCTTTTAACTTGGAGCCACTTGGAAATCAGAAGATTTCCCCCAAGACTGAGCTCCCAGGCCATCCCCTCTATCTTCATCATTCTCACTGCTAAATGTGGCTACCATGTTTTTGTTTTCCCAATTACTTATGGCAAAAGTACACCTCAATCAGGGGTATGGACATTTGGGGGCAAACATGGCTGATAAAGTGAGCCCTTCTGAATAAACAAGAAAAACAAAACAGTCAATTATGAAAACTAAAAGCATATACGTATGTTCAGGGGGTAAAGAAGAAACTACAGAAATTATGTACTTATATGAAATAAAGGAAGGGGCAAGGTAAGGAAGCCAAGGGCTTTGAACAGAGAAACGCGACTGGGGGGTGGGGGTGGCGGGGACCCGGGTACATTACCTGCTCATACTGCCGGGGTTGGTGCCAGTAAGGCCCATACAGCAGAGATGGGTAATTTCTGGCAACTGGCGCCCCAAGATGGAGATGAGGTACATGCACTTGAAGGAGGGAGCTAGCGGGGTGCCCTCCAGAGTGGGGATGGCCAAGACGGAAAGATGCGGGGGGGTGGGGGGTGTGGATGCCCGGGTGGGAGCAATGTTAGGGCGGAAGCTACAGACTGGAAGGCCAACAAGCCCTGAAGGAGAAAAGGAGCTGTGCCTCACCCCTATGGGGGAAGAGAGGTGCCTTTACCTGCAGCGGCGTGGGGGGGGGTCAGTTCGCCCCTCTCGCTGTCTCTCCAGCACCAGTTCCCCCTCCTCCTGCTCAACCTAACTTGCTGTGCCAGCCCGCCCCACACCCTGATTGGCTAAACTACACTGCCAATCACGAGAAAAGCACAAACGCAAAACAGCGCAAAGGGTGGGACTTGGGAGAGCTTCCCCCTCCCCCGCCACCGCGAGTTAGTTTGAGAGCGCACGGAGAGGCCTATCCGGTTTCTAGGGCCGAGGCAAGCCTGCAGCTTGCTTGAAAAAAAAAGGGGGCCTGGCCAGAGGAACGGTCTCATACTGCAAGAAACTAGTCCTAGGGATTAAATTCTCTACCACCTACACTTTATTCTGCATACCAAAGAGTATAAACTCAGGAAGGAGGATTCCACACTAGGCCAACTCTACCTCCCCCTGAATTCTGTGCCTTCTAGCAGCCCTGTCAAACCCTCTGCTGTAGTGACTACACCTTAACCCATCCATTGAAAGGGGCCAAATCTTCCCTTCATCATGGGGGTGAGGCTGCCCAGTTGACGAACATGGCGCCTTCTTACTCTTAAAAGATAAAGCACTCACCACAACTCCAAATACTGGTTTGCATTCTTGACACTCCAACCCGGGGGCAGCAGTTACCTCTTTCCAAGAGCCCTCTAACAATTCTCAGCCCCCACCCCTCCAAAACACACACCCAATTCCCCACCTCAAAACCTGGTGGTCTGCCCCCCACCTCATTTCCGGTGAAACTCAGTCTCTTTGACATACTAGCTAGTGTCCACTTCGCAATGCCACTTGACACCACTCATTCCCAATGAGACTAGTCAACTCCAGAATGATGCATACTTAAATTCCCCGAAGTAAACTGTTATTAAAAACAGTTGCTGACTTCCCGACCATGTTTCCCCTGAAATGTAACCATTCTCAACATTGAAATCCTATGTTCTGTACTTTGTAACACCAACGAGGAAGCAGATCAACTTGGCTGTAGAGCTCCTATTTTGAAACATCCTAGTATTACCACTATTGCTAGGAACATTCAATTACCACTCCTGTAAACTGCAACACTGTTTTCCTACTCACTCAGGCTCAAAACCTCAAAGGTGTCTCTGAAACCTTCTTCTGTATCCACCATCCAGTCATTTGTCAAGTCCCATTGATGCTTGCAATATGTCGGGGCCAAACTTTGGAGCTGGCAAAGACTTCAGCAATCATTTGAAGTCTGCCCTCTTGTACAGATGAGAAAACTGACGCTTAGAGAGTAGAATGATTCAACTATGAAGTTAGGTGGCGAAGTTAGGATTCATATATTCTGACTCTTCTGCTTCTGCTGCCTGCCTCCTCTTTATTCATTTAGTTGTTTGTGTAAGCGCCTCATAACTAATCCATTCTGTTACCAGATTAATTTCCTAAAATACAGTAGGGCCAAACCAGTCTCAAAAACTTTCAAAGGTTCCCTTTCACTTAACACATAAATCTTAAGAACACATTTTGCCTTTCCAGTCTTATTTTCCACGATTCTTCCACACATACACTTATAAACTAGGGAAAAAGGCAACTTACTCTTTATTATTTCATCATTTACTAAGCATGTGATATACCAAATAATGAGGTAGTATTAGAATCAAAGATGAATAGACATGATCTCTACCCTCAAAGAACTCACAATATGTAGGAGTATATTTGAGTATATGTGGGGAGAGGGTAAAGAGTAGGGATCATGACAGTAGTGACAAATGTAAACAATTACAATACTGGGTGATAGATGCAATGAATTAAGCAGGGGGCTATCACAGAACCAGATGAAAGGAACTTAATAACTTAATAAGATAAGGTAACAAGGAAGTAGTTTCTTAATGGATGAAGAGTTACCAGGGAAGGTAAGTCAGCTACAGGAAAGGGTATTCAGACAGCAAACATGGTAAGAGGAAAGACAAACCAAAGCACAGCAGTGAGAAATAACATGAAACATGTAGCAGATGCTCTAATATAGTTCAGTCTTGCAAATTATAGATCATAAAGAAGAAATCAGAGAGAGATGAGACTGAAAGGATAGGTAAAGGCTAGACCCTGCAACGAGGGTCTTGAATACAATGTTGAAGCATTTTTCTTTCTTTAAAAAGAGACTTTATTTATTTTAGACAGAAGGGAAGGGAGAGAGAAAGAGCAGGAGATAAGCAGTGACTGGCCCCCAACTGGAGACTGGCCAGCAACCCAAGCATGTGCCATGACTTGGGAATCAACCTGCAACCATTCAACAACCATCCCATTTGCAGGATGATGCCCAACCCACTGAGCCACACCAGTCACAGCAAAGGATTTCCTTAAAGGTAGATGAGGAGCCAGTGAAACAGGGAATGACGTGACCAGAATTGCATTTTGGTTAGCTAACTGTGGCTGTTAGATACCGAATAGATTTGGAGGGTGAGGGGACAGAGGACACAGCAGTTAGGAGGCTGCTATGGTAGTCTCAAGAAGGGTTGTATACTAGATATTTGCTGATTTTCTTTCTGCCCAGCAACCAAAAGCACCTATACTGGGGTGGCCCAGTAAGAGTCTTCAATGGGAGGCTAGATACTACCTCCCACTATAGAGCCAGGGGGTTAGGGGATGGGAGGGTGGAGGAGGAGGTCCCACCTTCTCTTCCTGGCAGAAACAAAGTATACACATGACCTAGGCTACTTAGACTGGACACTTCTTAGGGGAACTTTGACTTTGAAGAGGTAATGCAAAGACCCAGAACCAAGGAGTTAGGCAACATTCAGCTTCTAAAACAGAATGTTCACTGGTGTGACCTTGACTATGTTCTTCATTTCTCTAATCTCTCTTGATTTTAGGTCATTTTATAAACCAGGTACTCTAGCATTCCTGTTGATTTTGTGAACCATACAATATCCTTCTAATAAATTCCCTTTCTGCTTGAGTTAGCCAAAAGATGATTGTTGTGGTTTGCAAACAAGGATCCTAACAAGATGATTAGAGCCTGAATCATAGCAATGTGGTTCAAAAGGTATTGATGAGAAGGAAGGGACTGAACCAAGTATACTTATGGGATAAAAACTGTAGAATTTGGAGTTTAGAGGCAAAGATGACTTCGACCATGTCAAGTGTGAGTTACCTATACTATGCTAAGTCGTGATACCTAACAGGAGGTTAGGTGTAGAACTCTAATTGACTGATGACAGGCTTAGAGTCGCCAGTGTCTAAATGGTAGTTCTGAGAGTAAAGGTTACCCAGGGAGTGTGAAGAGCAAAGCAAGTATACAAAAACTGCATTAATACTGTTGGGGAGACAAGAGAGAATGCTGGGGTCTGCGAAGAACTGGAGAACCCAAGTCCATTCCAAAGAGTTGCTGCGTATCAGCTGCAGTTAAGTGTTGCCATATGGAAATACACATCTAAGGTTGAGCAAGAACTTCAGATTTTTCAAAAGCCAGAAGTAAGAGTTTTATGCAAATCTTCTAGGTTTTAAATGTACACTGCATAATAAAAAAATCAAAAAGAATGTTTTAAATGCTATAAAGACTACACAAAACACTTAGCTGGAACCCCAAATTGTTGAGATTTTTTCATGTTGAGAAAAGCTAAGGAAGAAGCCAGGAGAACATCAGGATTTAAGAATCAGAATAAGATACACCTACCAAGCAGCTAGAGAAGGAAAAGCTAGAGAAGCAGAGGGGGTGATGTCACAGAGGCAAAGAGAGTAGAACATTGCAGGGGGAAAGAGTGATCAATCATATTGAACAAAGCAAAATGTCTAATAATATAAGAATTTTAAATATCTATTGGATTTCTTTTTTCTTTCTTTTCCCCCATTGTATTTAATAGTTGAAAACCTTCTTGATCCTACTTTTCATTGTCAAGCCAAATGTTATCAGTCTGATATGAGTTTTCATAGCATTTTAAAGAACTTTTTAAGAATAATTAGTCTTCCAGCCAAGATGGCAGCGTAGGTGGATACACTTTGCCTCCTTGTACAACCAAAAAGGACAACAAATTTAAAAGCAAAAAACAGCCATAACTGCTAGAAAATTGAACTATATGGAAGTCTGACAACCAAGGCTTTAAAGAAGAAACATCCATCCAGACCGGTAGGAGGGTCGGAGACTGGCAGCCAGGTGGAGAGGACTCGCAGCAAGGTAGTGGTTGGAGGACTGGGGCCAGCGAGGCAGCAGCTGGCGGACCAGGCCAGGCGGTGGTTAGCAGACCTGGTTGTCCCACACTTGCATGCGGATGAACCGGTAGGAACAACTGGGGAATGAGACAGACCACGAAAACCAGGGTTCCAGTGCAGAGAAATAAAGCCTCAAAACCTCTGACTGAAAAAACCTGCGGGGGTTGCAGCAGTGGGAGAAAGTGCCAGCTCCGTAGGCAAGTTCACTGGAGACACCCACAGGGTCCTAGAATGTACACAAGCCCACCCACACGGGAATCAGCACCAGAAGGGCCCAACCTGCTAGTGGATAGTGGGGGAAGTGAGTGAAAGCTGTGGAGAGCTCAGCAAGTGGCACTGTTTCCTCTCAGACCCCTCCCCCACATACAGCACCACAACACAGCCATGGAGGTTGCCCCAACATGACAAATACCTAAGGCTCTGCCCCTAACTATGTAACAGGCCTGCCAAGACAAAAAATATGGTCCAAATGAAAGAACAGATCAGAGCTTCAAACACAGAACTGAGCGGTGAAGAGATAGCCAAGGTATCAGATACAGAGTTCAAAGCACTCATAATTAGGATGCTCACAGAAATGGTTGAGTATGGTAGCAAAATAGAGGAAAAAGTGAAGGCTATGAAAAGTGAAATAAAGGAAAAAGTACAGGGAACCAACAGTGATGGGAAGGAAACCTTGACTCAAATCAACAATTTGGAGCAGAACAAAGAAATAAACATCCAACCAGAACAGAAGGAAGAAACAATAATTCAAAAAAATGAGGAGAGGCTTAGGAATCTCAGGACAACTTTAAACGTCCCAACATCCAAATCATAAGGGTGCCAGAAGGAGAAGAGGAAGGGCAAGAAATTGAAAACTTATTTGAAGGAATAATGAAGGAGAACTTCCCAAATCTGGTAAAGGAAATAGATTTCTAGGAAGTTCAGGAAGCTCACAGAATCCCAAACAAGTTGGACCCAAGGAAGCACACACCAAGGCACATCATAATTACATCACCCAAGATTAAAGAGAAGGAGAGAATCTTAAAAGCAGCAAGAGAAAAGGAGACAGTTACCTACAAAGGAGTTCCCATAAGACTGTGGGCAGATTGCTCAAAAGAAACCTTACAGCCAAGAAAGGGTAAAAAGAAGTATTCCAAGTCATGAAAAGCAAAGACTTATATCCAAGATTACTCTACCCAGCAAAGTTAACACTTAGAATTGGAGGGCAGATAAAGTGCTTCCCAGATAGGTTAAGTTAAAGGAGTTCATCACCAAGCCCTTACTGTATGAAATGTTAAAGGGACTTATCTAAGAAAAAGATGATCGAAAATACGAACAATAAAATGACAACAAACTCACAACTATCAACAACTTAACCTAAATAATCAACTAAACTAAGCAAACAACTAGAACAGGAACTGAATCACAGAAATGGACATCACATGGAGGGTTATCAGCAGGGAAGACGAGGGAGGTGAATGGGGGAAAAGCTACGGGAAATAAGAAGCATAAATGGTAGGTACAAAATAGACAGGGGAGGTTAAGAATAATATGGGAAACGAAGAAGTCAAAGAACTTCCATGTACAATCCATGGACATGAACTAAGGTGGAAAATGCGGGTGGAAGTGGGGTACAGGGTGGAAGGGAATAAAGGGGAGGCAAAAAAGGGACAACTATAATAGCATAATCAACAAATATATTAAAAATAAAAATATGAAAAGGCGAAAAAGAAGAATTTGTAATATTCTGGGTATACTGGGCTAAATAAACTGTATTATTAGAAATAAAAAAATAATACTCATCTTTGCCCTGACTGGTGTGGCTCAGTGGGCTGGGTGTCATGCTGTAAACTAAAAGGTTGCTGGCCCGATTCCCAGTCAGGCATGAGCCTGGGTTGCAGGCCAGGACCCCAGTTGGGCGCTTGCAAGAGGCAGTCTTATCAATGTGTTCCTTTTACTTCCATGTTTCTCTCCCTTTCTCCATCCCTCCTCCTCTCTCTAAAAATAACTAAATAAAACCTTTGTTTAAAAAAAGAATAATTATCTTCTATTTTGTATTTTATATATATTTGCATATGGAGGTACTATGGGCTTTCAAGTCAGAGGGATGTGCATTCAGACCTTTATCCCACCAAGTGTATTAACCTTTTTGATTCCAGTTCATTCCTCTCTACAAAGGAGGCTTATGTTACAGGGCCACTAATTAGGATTAATGAAACACCTAACACAATATTTGGCATAAAACTACTATGCCCTAGGAGGTACTCAACAAATATTGCCAGATAGACAGCTGGGAAAAAATTTTTGCCAGTGTGTCCACCTAATCAGCTTTATTGGGGATCACTTCTCAGATTAATGGTCTCCGAAATAATTTGTTAATTTCAGCAGGCTAATTCCTACAAACTTAAGTATACATTCTCGCTCTCTTCCTTTATATTAAATCTAATTTAAGGCACACGGGAAAACTGCACTATAGATTCGAGAGTCTAAAGATCATGCTCACCTAACTGGCTTTGATCAGTCTGAACCTGCTATAGATGTTCTAGATCACTAGTATACAACTTTGAGTGGTAAGAGACCTAAATAAAGATTCTCAGGGACCCAAGGAAGGGCTATAATGATTTTAGAAAAAGCAGCCACACCTTCAAACACTTTTTTGGGGTGGCTTCCAGGACATACTTTTCTGGTTTTCCTTCTACCTCTGTGGCCACTTCTCCTTTGCTATTCTCTTCCTCTTCCAGGCTTTAACTGTTGAAATTCATGAAACTTTGGTCCTAGAGCCCTTTTTAGTTCTCATTCTATACTTTTCAAGAATGTCTAATTCAGACTCATTATCTCAATTATTGTTATTTTTTCCATCAAATTATCTATATACTTGTATCTCTCATTTGTATTTCCAGACCTATGTATCCATTTACTTACTCAATAGTTCTTCTTGGTAGTCTGTCCAGTCTCCTTGGTTGACCTACTTGTCCAGCTCTCCCTACAAGGGACTCATGACCTCAGGAAGTTCGATTCCTTGGTAGTCTGTCTCACTTCCTCCGTCCCCACCACCAGGCACACATATACACAAAGGTGGTAATCACCCTCCAGCATCTCCTATTCAGTCATGGCTGCAGGGACCAGAGACCTTCTTCCTTACCACCTATATCCAATATCTGTAAATCCTACCTTTACCTCCTAAATATCCCTCCAATCTATCCATTTCTGCCTCTATTGCCATTCTGGATCAATTTACCATCCTCATTTCCCCGAACTAGTACAATTACCTTCTACTGGTTCCCTTTCATTCCTGCCTATTTAATTTTTACTTATCCTTCAACAGTCATTTCAACATTTCAAAAAAAAGCTTTCCATGATTTCCCATACAAAACACAACAAAATTCATGCAGTTTGCATTACATGTCAGGTATTCTTCTACTCTTCTAAACAATACAAATAACAGAGTCCAGCAGAGGTAATGCCTGCTTGAGTGTGGTTGGTAGGGAAATAATATGGATGTCATAATTTGCAGTTTTAATTTGAACATTTCACCAAAAATGTCAAATGGTGTACTGGCGATACTGTTATGGGACAGAATTATATACTTACGATTTTGTAATGAAAGATTTTGTGCCCTGGCTGGTGTGGCTCAGTGGATTGAGTGAACTGGCCTGTGAACTGGGGGGTCGCCAGATTGATTCCCTGTCAGGGCACATGCCAAGGTTGCAGGCCAGGTCTCCAGTTGGGGGCACAAGAGAGGCAACTGCACATTGATGTTTCGCTCCCTCTCTCCCCCTATCTCTAAAAATAAATAAAATCTAAAAATAAAAATATAAAAGATTTTGTAATTCAAGGGGGCGTTATTTGTGCCAGATCCTGTACATAAACCTATTTCACTTTCTTAAGCCTGAAATAACTATCTGTATTTTATACATGAGGAAATGGAGGCATAGAAAGATAAGTAATTTGCCCAACATCCCACAGCTAGTGAATAGTGGTGCCAGATTCAAATTTAGGCAGTGGGGCTTCAGAAGTCACAATCTTAACCTCTCTATATTAGGGCTATAGGTTACATGCCCCTATTATAAATTGTCTTGTAACATCCATAACTTCTTTTTTGTAGTAGAGATTGATTATGGAGTAACTAATTGTTTGATGCCCTACCCCCCGGCATAGTACAACAGAATGCAAGTTCCACGTGGGCAAGAGCTGTGTGTGACTGGTTCACTACAACATGCCCTTTGTTATGAGGTGGTACTGGACATTCAGTGTACATTTGTTGAAGGGATGCATTCTCAACTTTCAACCAAAGGTTTGTGGGAGTGAGGCTGTGGAGAGATAATGGGGAGGTTTCTGAGCAAAAGTAAGGGCTTCTCCCAGACTGCAGACATAGTAACAAAGGGCAGTGGCAAATTTCTTACCAGGGACACTGAGAAGAGGTACTATAAAATCATCAGCATCTTCATTTTTTAGAACCTACAGCAGACACAGCTTTTACATATAGCAAAAGGGGCTACAGGTAATACACTTAAAAACTATTTTCTATAGTGAGATAATCACTGTTGGAAGCAAGGAAATTTCAGTCATCTTCTTTAGGCTTGGGCCCATAAAGCTTCAGTGGTGGCCAATTTCAAGCTGTGGCAAGAAGCAAATGGATGACACTATATCCACATGACTTGAAAATAGAGCATGCATTTATTTTTAAGTCAGACTCATTATTGATTTTTTCCCCCAGTAAAACTTCAGAATTTTGGTCTAAGTCTGAAACAGAAAATAAGAGCCTAATCCTTATGGCCTTAGGACAAGTTAGACTGGATCTGGAGAAGTTCCTCTTCTCTGGCACATGGTCACCAAGGTGAACATAATACTCTGGGTTCCAGATGAGGAGCATCTCGCTGGATCCATATATCCTTGTATACGATGATGCTTTTGGTCATCTGGCATAAATCCTGGTCCTCTTTATGCCCTTGCATACCACTCTTACATGCTCTCCTTTAACTGGGCCACATACATACATTTGTTCACTCTAACAGAAAAATATAAATATTTTATTTAGGAGGGATTGTGTTCCTTGCAACATTTATGTTAAAAAGGTGTGTGTGGCTGCAGAAGGAGAAACATAAAGCACTGTTACCACACTTGTGCCTCAAGACACAAAAATGACCCTAGTGACATGGGACTAATGAAAATTTAGTGTGCCAGTTTGATGTGCATTGGTTAAAAAGTAGTTATTTGCAAGCCTGACCAAGTGATTTTCCTCTGTGGAGCATAAAGTATTTCACATAATCTTACCTTCAAGATAATTAAGTTAAATAAGAGAAACAAATGATTATTTTTGCCTTTTAATAAAGATACAAAGACAAAAAATTTTACATTCTCAAGCTTCTACAACTGCCACAGTTACAGTTTTAACAGGCTACTGGATGCTCACTTGTCTCGTGTTGTGGACAAAGACACTTCTGCACAGGGGTCAGCACTGAACTTTTATGTAGGGGGAGGCAGGATAATGGATGGAGCTTAGAGTCCAACAGACCAGGGTCCTCCTATTCCTAGTTAAGTTACCTGCCCTCACTGTCTTATTTTCTTCTCTTCCGTAAAATGAAGCTAACATCACATATATTTCAGGATTATTCTGAAGATTAAAAGACAATGTACAATGTTTGGCACACAGTAGGCAAATAAAAATTATTCCTTGAAGACTTGGCTGAGCTGATCTGCTACACAGAATGGTGGGATACTGAAACAGACGTGAAAGCTTCACAATGACAAATGCAGTACTGCTGGGCAGGACGAAAGAACTCCAGCAATACTGTGCTGAGAGAGTAGTACAACCCTTTAACCTCAAAACCATGAAAAAGATTTCAACCAGCCCTGGTGTCTAGGGCAACATCCAGGTAATTCAGTTAGTCATTTTTCATCTTTGCAGGAATGATGCCAGTGTCTAGCTCATACTACTCCATTTACTTCACAATACCTGCTCGTGGGAACCTACAGTTTCCCAACTAACCAGGCTGCCCCTTGGTAGTTCATACTGCCCAGATTCGGCTGCCTCAACTTTTGACTCCCATGGCGTTCAGGAGAGCAGTGAGTGGAAGTGACCATTACCTATATATAAGGCCTCATGAGAAAGATTGCCCCTACAGGAGACATACCAGAAAACAGACAAAAGCACTACATTTGACAGGAAAATTGATGCATTAATAAACAGCAGTCTCATGTGCCCCACTCCCCAGACATGGGGTAAAAAAAGAGAATAACTGAGTACTGAGTAGAAACAATGAAGAAGAAAACACTGAGTAAAAAGTTCGGTATTCATGTAACTTGGTAGCCCCTATTCAAAAATCCAGAAAAATGTTCCCAGTCATTCAGTTTATTTAGGCAGATATATATCTGACAAAAACGTTCTATTATAAAATCCTGCTATGATTTGGGCTCTCAATAGGCAACCCAACTACTGAAATCACTGGTTTCTTCTAGAACTTACCAAAAAGAAATTTCTATATCATTAAGGGGACAAGGTACTTCTGAAAACTCATGTTCCAAAGGAATAATTCCCAAAGAAGTAGTGGATTCCCAAAGTACGTAGTGGGAGAAAAAAAACCTGTGGATATCCCAAAAGTTTCTATAATGAGTGAAAGACAATTTGAGAAACCTGAGACTTTAAAGCTCTTGAAATTCTTTCTCTCAGATGAAATTAAGAATTAAGCCCTAGCTGGTGTGGCTCAGTGTGTTGAGTGACAACCTGTGAACCAAAGGATCACCCATTTGATTCCCAATTTCAGCACATGCCTGGGGGTGAGGGTCAGGCCCCCAGTAGGGGGCACCAAGAGGTAACCACGCATGGATGTTTCTCTCTTTCTCCCTCCTTTCCCTCTCTCTGAAAAGAAACAGATTTAAAAAAAAGTCTGCCCCAGTTGGCGTGGCTCAGTGGATTGAACACCAGCCTGTGAACCAAAGGATCTCCGGTTTGAGTCCCAGTCAGGGCATATGCCTGGGTTGTGGGCAAGGTCCCCAGTAAGAAGTATTCAAAAGGCAACCACACACTGATGTTTCTCTCCCTCTCTTTCTCCCTCCCTTCCCTTCTAAAAGTAAATAAAATCTTTTTAAAAAGAATTAAGTTAGTATACTTCCTTTCTCAGAAAACTACTGACATAGTTTTAGGAGAATTACAGACTCTCAAAACAGAGAGCTGTTATTACAAAATTGCTAATTACTAACATATTGGGACATTATCAAAAGAATTAGAACTATCACACTTACTGTACTAACATACAGGGGAGAAAAGAAGCACAGTCCAATTATTACTTAGTAATTTCAGTAGCATGCCACTTAATTACCTTTTTTAAATGAAATAATGTCCAAAAATGCCAAATAAAATGAAGTCATACACAATGAACTCCTCTGGAAATATACAGAGGAAATAAAACCAGGGATGTTTCATTCTTTCAATGACAAACCAGGTAATTTCTTAATAATTATGCTTAAGAGTAGTACTTTTAGAAAAATCCTTGATTTGCCTTTGAAGTTTTTTTGTGTATCTTTATTTGAATAGGAGTGAGTCTAATGTTCTGGGAACTCTTTACAAACAAATTAATAAGAATATATTTAGACAGTGTGAAATTAAAGAGGCTGGAGCGTTGTCTAGGTTGCACTGTTTAGAATATATTCCCGGATGCATCCCTGCTGAAAGTGAAGGTACAGCAATTATCTGTGCCAGTCTAGTTTCTGTTTATGCCTGCTGGACTTTGATTATCATGTAACATACATTAGGGGTATAAAATGAAGTATTTTACTTTTAAAAGTCACCTGCTATACCATGAAGGTAAGAATGAAGATACTTTAAAATTGACCATTTTGCTTCATTAAACAACCAAGAGCCTGGTGAGGGACAAAAAGTAATGAATAGTAAAAGGGACGCACACACACACACTACAGAACAGTGTAATGAGAAATCTCAGAGACTAACACACTTTGTGGTTTAAATTTAAAACATTCAGTAACTACAAAGAGGCAGACTTATTTTGCAACACAAATACAACAAACATCTTAAAGGCAATATAAACAAGTTATAAAGTACAAAAAAGAGCTAAATTACAACTTCATACATATGCACACATGACTGAGAGGTTAAAAGAAGAAAAGGTTTATTCAGGATAAAATGTAGAATGTAATAACTAGTTAAATAAATGCTTCGGCAACAGTACACAGTTCATTCAACAGCTTTATACAGAAATACAATTATCACTTGCGTACTAAGTACCAAAGGAACTTAGTATTTCTCAGTATCAGTATTTCTTTACATTTCTTAAAAGGCCTCAGCAAGACAGAAGCAATAAGGCACAAAGTCAGTGAATAAAAATAAGTGAAGCGAGCAAAATCATAACGGGAGGATGAAAGGAAGACCACCAACTCTGTGAGGAAAAGAATATAAAAGATATCTATAAAGTTAAACTGTTACTCAGTTTAACTGAGTAACTTGAAACAGTAGCCTGTCAAAGAATCCAATGTTAGAGGTAAAATAGCAAGTACAGTACTTACAGGTTGGTCACAGTAGAATAAGGATACGCTATGCAAAGACCTGCAGATTAGGGATTTGCTCAAATGCAACTCCAGAAGAGAACTGACTTCTAGGGGTGAGGGTGAAAGGTCCAGAAATATACTTGTCTTCTGTTTATCCCTGAGGTATTAGGCTCCATGTAAGCTCAGAAGATAGCTTAACTCTTGCAGGGCTTTGGACAAACTGTTCCTTCAAAACATTTGGCATCTCTCTGAAAGCTCTGAAAATGTTTCTCTTTCAGGAGATGAGAATATCAAATCTCTTTCAGTAAGCAAGCACAGTTCTTGGCAACTGCAAATTAATCTCAAATGACAGTTTTGCTTAGAAAAATCTCTCCTTTAAAAAATTTATTGATTTGAGAGAGAGAGATAGAGAGAGGGAAATATGGATTTGTTGTTTCACTTATTTATGCATTCATTGGTTGATTCTATGTGCCCTGACAAGGGATCAAATGCACAGCTTTGGCATATGGAGATGACCGACAGAGCATATAGAGCATATAGCATAGAGCATAGAGCTCTAACCAACCAGCTATACGGCCAGGGATTTTGAAAGGAAATGGGCAATGGTTTCCTTTAAACACGGATCCCCCTCACCATCCTACCTTACCTATTAGGAACTCAAACTTTCATATACAATGTCAAAATTTCCTTTTACAACTAAAACTCTGCAGTGGTGGTTAATACAATGCCAAGATTCTCCCACCCTAACACCCAGCGGTGCTGCAGAGAAGGCTGTCTTGAGAATTACAAGATCTGTTTCCCAGTGATTCACAACCAGCTCAGAAGATTTCTATCATTTTCTATCCATGTCTAAAAGAAGCTGTCAATTTGAGAACTGACAAAATCAAAAGCCCAGATGTACAGGATAGATCAAACACTAGGGAAGGGTGAATTGTGCAAGATGCCCCATCAAATCCATTATCCCAAACTATTACTGCTTTGCTAGGTCAGTTTTAAACCTCCCACCAAGCCTGTCTCTTCACACACACGCCTACCCTGTCTTTGGCCAGTGCCTTGCAGACCTGCTGGGATGTCTCTCTTGCAACCCAGGTCTTCTTAAATGGGAAATGTTGTTTTCCTTATCATAACTCTTCTTTTCTTTTACGGGGTGGGACAATTCCAAAATACTTGGAAGAGAAGCTTCTCATGTTCTGACCCTAAGAGGTTGACAATTGGTTCTGCAACCTATTCGGTGACCAACACAAAAGAAATTCTTCAGCAAAAGACATTATCTAATTAACTAACAGAGGATATTATTCACATCACAAACTCATCTCCTAGTATCTAAAGTGTCCCACACCAGATGGGCCCTCAGCTGACAGTAAGAATAACCCAGTCAGAGAACCCCCCGACTGAACTGACGGGCTCAGAAGAACAGAAAACTAAATAATCTGTGCTGTTGGTGTGATGCTAGGATGCAGTAGTCACCAATTATGCAGCTCCTCTGACTTGGGTTTGAGACATTCTTTAAAAGAAAAACACATCGAGTACTAAGTCTTTGACTTTTGACCCAACTTTGCTCAGTTACTGAAAAGAATGGTCCGCTAAACATCTGTACATATATATTCCTCCACTACACACCTTTTCTTTGAAGACTTTTGATCACTTCAGGGCTGCCCCTTAAAGGGTAGGAGCTGCTGCATTTGCACCGCTGCTGCAATGGCAGGAAAATTCCCCGCGACACTAGAGACAGGTAAATAAAGAAATTGTATTCGCTCCGAAATAGAAGGAGAGGGTTCTTCTGCCAGTGAAGAGTTTACATAATGCAACTGAAAACCAAAAAGCTCTGCAGGCCTGCCCATGGAGATCCAAGGCTTGAGCTCCTCTTTTCCCACCACCTCTAAATACTCTCCAAAAGCCTTCTCTACTCTTCCAAAGATCCACGGAAATCAACACCTAATAATGTATAACGGTCTGCACACGGTTACCCCAAACGCTCCTACACAACTTTATTATTAAAATACAAAAACACAAGCCAAAAATGGGGGAAAAAACCAAAAACCCTAACCTCCCGCTTCTGAGTCCAAAGTACGGAGTAACCAAAAGGAGCCGGGGAGTTTTCCCTCCTTGGAAAGAACAAGGAGAACAAGGAGCTGCCCCTAAACCTACGCCACGCCCAGGAATGCAGTGACAAGCCCTAAAACTCCACCGCGGTCAGGGCAGATCCCTTCGCGGCTCAGCGCGGCTCGGCCCCGCGGCCAGCGGCCGGCCTCTTCCCCCAGCCTCTCACAAAGGAGAGTGGTTCAGTCCAGAGCATCACCCTGCACCTGATCCCTCAACAACTGGCGGACGGGCAGGGGACGGTAGATCGCGGAGGAGGAGGAGTTATTAAGACCAATTCTAAGAGGCTTAGTTTTATGCAAAGTCCGTTCAACCAGCACTGCGGAAGAGGCAGGAACGGGAAACCTACCTGAACCAGTCCCGATGCTTCCTTTCCAGCCAGCGTTTCCCGATGCCTCCCTTCCAGCCAGCCTTTCCACTCACCCTTTTGGAGAACAAGGGGCCTTCCGGCGGAGCATGGCCAGCCCTCGCCTCAATCTAGCTTGCTAGTAGTCCCTTCTCGCTAGGCTCCGCCCACCGACTCTCCCACCCACCAATAGCAGGGCCGACCCCTCGTCTCTTCTAGCAGGGTTGTGTGAGTGCCATCCAGGAAGTCTCTCGAGGGTGGGAGGTCCTAAAAGGCTCGGAAGTGTACATAGGTAACCTCAGATATGCCTGACTGAAAATAAAATCTGGCGTACCTGGCCTCTGAAGGCTCAGTTCACAGGCATTCCGAATTCTTGGCATTTCTTTTAACCCCCGCCCTTGGGGGCGCTCTAAGTTAAATCATTTAGTTACCTGTTTCTGGGAAGCCATCTTGGATTGGGCTGGTGCCTTGGGGAGAGGGAGGTGGGAATGCTTTAAGAAATTGGAGCTCTTTTTGGCGTTCTGTCGAACTGCTTAGGTCCAGCTCCAACATAATCTCCTTTATAGAAGCAGATGGAGAGAAACTCTGGAATAATGCTGAATGCGGTTACAAGCAACCACCACCCCTTCACATAGGAGTGAAGTGATCTTACCAAATAACAGAAGCAAGAGTGAGTTCTTAGAAAGATAGTGGGTTTTCCCAGTTCCTGGAGTAATCCTTTATGGTAACCTTATTCCTCAGGATATCAGCAGAAGATGAACATAGGTTATTTATCTATTCTGCATGCTTCTGACCCAGTGTTTTGACTTTGGCAGTACGGAGGACTGGGAATCAATGGGAAGTAAACAAACAGGATTCAGGATAGAATTTCATTTTTGTAAAGGCCTAAATTCATCAATAGACACAAATTATCTGTATGGTGATTACAGATGGAGCAAATGATGGAAGCCAATTATGAGACAGCCTTAAAATATTGGCTGCAGAGTAATTTTCTAATAACTGCAATTAAATTGGAAGGGAAATAATTTTATAGTGGCTGAAATCTTTTTGTGCTAAATGAGATTTTCCTTTGTTTCCTAGTCTAAACCACTTGCTACAAGTTTTTGTTTTTTGAACTAGGGAGTGAAAGTAGTCGTTACAAATCATGAAAGGGATTTCTCAAGGAATAACATATTTGCATTGTCACACAGAGACTTTTTTAAAAAGTCATGAGTCAAAATTTTATCACAGAAGTAGTAAGACTTGGCTGCATACATTTCCCTGTATATTGAACAATCTGTTGGCAAATATCTCCCCTATCATTATATCAAATTTGGGGTATTAGGATTTACCAGAACAATGTGTTTGTCTGTAAGGCAGATATAATCTTAATTATTACTAGATTTTAGAATTAGAACCTATTTTAATTCTGCTTATTTAATACAAAACAAACTTGCTGGCCTGAGTATTATGGCTCAGTGCATTGGGCATCACCCCAGAACCCAAAAAGTAGCTGTTACGATTCTGGTCAGGGCACATGCCAGGGTTGCAGGCCAGGTCCCCAGCTGGGGGTGTGCCAGAGGCAACCACACATTGATGTTTCTCTTCTTCTCTTTCTCCCTCACTTCCCCTCTCTCTAAAAATAAATAAAATCCTTTAAAAAAGTAAATGAATTTGCTATCAAAGGAACAGGTTATAAGCATTATAGAAAGAAAAAAGGATGTGTCTGGACTAATAATTTCTGCTATCTGCAATGATCTATAACAGTATGATTTAGACTGCTTTAAATTATATGATTTCCAATGGTCTTGGCCTTCAAAAACCAACCAACACCCATATCATCTCATAACTACTATTCTTCATCAGGGGTGGGAGATCCATTTTCTATAGTTTGTGTCCATTTCACTCAGAACATCAGTAACAAGTAACACAGATGATGAATTTGTCCAGATACTTTTGTTTCTCATGTTTATTTTACAATTGGTCAAATACTCAAGTATAGAAGGTTATGAATGGTTTGGAGAATAGAAGTTGATGTAGGATTCTTGGATTAAAGAGATAGGCTCCAAAATATCAAAATGATATACTTTAAAACCTCTGAAAGCAGCAGCTCTAGACAGAATGCTCTTTGATCAATGCTGTGATGCCTACAATCACTCAAGATTTTTTTTTGGTTGGTAAAGAAAAACTGTACAGAAACTGTAGGGTTATATTTAGTGTTGTCCCATGTGTGAGGGTATACACTAACCCCAAATTCAACAGTTTCAAATAAAGTCCTTTTGGAATGAAGTATTTTTTAAAAGATTTTATTTATTTATCTTTAGAGGGGAAGGGAAGGAGAGAGGGAGACAAATATCAATGTATGGTTGCCTCTCATGTGTCCCCTCCTGGGAACTGGCCTGCAACCCAGGCATGTGCCCTGACTGGAATCAAACCGTGATCATCTGGTTTGCAGGCCTGTGCTCAATCCACTGAGCTATAACAGCCAGGGCGAAGTAGTATTTTTTTAAAAAATAAAAGCATAATCAAAGCAATACCCAAAATGTCTTCCAACTTCCTATGGTGCAGTGTTAACTGTTACCACTAGTAGTGGGGGTAGAATCCAGTACAGAATGGATGTATCTCAAGGAGTACTTCTTCTAACAACCTTTGATATAATTTCCTAGAAGGAGAGTATCCACTTATGTTTGGGATACAATCAGAAATGACACATGAAATATGAGTGGCTTGGATACATGCATATATTTAATAATGAAACAATTCACCACCAACAACAAAAAAATTAGAAAAAGTCATGAGACCTCAGTACTGTGTAGTACTATGGGACATCACAGCAAAAAGATTCAGCAACTGACCCAGAAGACTGAATGATGAGGGAAGCCAAGGCAAATTTGGCTAGGATAGTATTATATATGCTCTTGAAAAGGAGAATGCCTGGAGAAACACCCACCTTAGTACTAGACTGCTTAGAAGCAGGCAGCTTTACTGTACAATGCATGGAATGGAAGCAAAGAGCTAGAGAAGGGAAAGAGAGGAGAGGGAAAAGAGCAATATAGAATAACCGAGGGTACGCAGATGGAAGAGACTGAGATAGAGTTACAAATAGATGACTTCTGTTTCCTCTGAAGTTTAAAATAGACTTGTCCAAGTCTTTAAGTATGTCAGTTAAAGTCAATGACCACATAAATAGCACTAGGCACTGTGAAGTGGTGGAGGGAGTGGTTTACAAAAGTATAGGAATAACGTGGTCCCTACTCTCGAGGAGCTTACAACTTATGTGAGGAGACAAATTCCACACACAAAACAACTATAAAACATATTTACAAAGCAACATAAATACAAACAAATATACATATGAATAAACAACATATGAAAGCTAAGGGGTCCTGTGTCAATAATTGTTTAGAAATTCCTAGGTCAGTCAAAAACTTTCTGAAGGAAACAGTTTTGGACTTTGAGTATAATGTTAGCAGAGAGTAGTGCATGTGCAAGGGCAGAGAAGTAGAAGTAAATATGATGTCCAGTAAGTAAGCAGATTAGCTTGATTAGAATAAAAAGTCTCAACAGATCTCATTAAAAAGTGAGTGTGATGAGACAGTAGGGGTCTATTCAGTTAGAGACACTGCAATGTTAGGTCTGGACCCTAAAACCAAATAAACAGAGAACCATGTTTTCTTTAGGTAATGATAGTTAAGTGGCCACAGGTCCAGGAACAACTCCACCATTCTCAAAAGTTTCGTAGTTACTCTTAGGGCAACTAGCAATAGAATGGTAGAGAAGTATTCAGCATCCTTGAGTAGTTGAAGCAGAAGGAATTGCCTTCTGCAAGAACTCATACGAAGTGGCATATGGAAAAACTCAGTACGATTCCTAGACTGAGGAGCTAGCCAGATCCCAGTTATCTCAAGTGCTCACGCAGAATGTCCCAGACTCTTGTTACTAAGTCCTGGTGGGGAGCAGATTATGTATACTTCTAAAATACTTTATTTTGAATTGCCATGACAATCAACTTTTATCCTAACATTTTAGAAATTAAAACAGGAGGCTAAGAAGAGCCCTAGGCTATAGGTAATGCTCACATCCCTGAAGAAGGGACAGTTCATTAAGGACCCAAATTCTCCCCTGGTCATTAAGTGGAAAGGCAAAACATCACACCTTGAAAATAGGCTTTTCTCAGCCAAAGTAAGACCTCTTTCTTTAAGCCTATTGATCTGAAGCTGTTCCAGGAAGGAAAAAAAGGAGTCCAGGCCAGGTGCTCAGCAGCAGCCAGAGTTGGACTCTATGTCACCAGAGTTCCGCTGGGTGGTGCTGGGTCCCACTGATGTTGAAATACACTGTTGAGGACCGATCTTGATGCCATTTGCCTGTAAAAAAAAAAAAAAAAAGAAGCAACATTCCCACCTCAAGTGCTAAAGTAAATGGGAGAAAGAAGAGAGATGAAAGGAAAAAGCATTAACTACACTTTCTAGAAGCAGATGTGACCTTGGCAAGCACCCATGTGTTCTAACCAGACTGTTGTGGAACAAGAATCTGGGATGGTGAAGATCTGAGGATGGGCTGTGGTGTAAGTATTACAGATGACTAGAAATGGCTTTTGTGCCCTTTTTAAGATGACTGTTGTAATTAACGTTCATAGCTATGTGGAGAATCAGGATGTGATTAAGAAAGGGTAGGAGCAGGCAAAAGAGTAGTAGTAGTATATTAGTATACAATTATTTTTCGTTTTGCCCCAGAATTTGCCCTGCTGAGTAATTAAGAATTACAACTCTCCCAAGCTCTGGAATGGTAAAGAACTAAAGTTGAGAAGAAAACCTCCCATACTGTATAAGCCTTTTAGATCACCAAGTAACAATCATGTTAAGCATTCTAGATATCAGAATTGAGAAAAAAAGAAATAAGGGCAGGTTTCTGTGCACGCACATGCAAAAACCAACTCTGAACCCACATGGTTTCAAATAGTATACTGTTAGGGGATGCTTACATTCCAGGGAGCTCCCCATGCTCTTTAAGACAAAGCAAAGTTAATTGCCAGCCCCACCCTTTCTCACCTCATTGTGAACATCAAATAAACCTTGCTGGATCTTCCTATATATTTCTTTGGCTGTATTAATGAAAGCCTAAAGGAGACATAAATTAGACTCAAGTTTAGGTACATAAATTAGGAAAAGAGAATACAAATGTTACTCCTATTTGAATTTTTTAAGTAAATTGGGAACCATTAGGAGAACCAAGTGAAAATGCAAAAGGTCCCCCAAAGTCCTTGTAAACACCATGAAAAGTAGGTTCAGAAAGGAAAAAGGAATTACATGGCATTATGGTACTGCCCCATATGTTCCTAGATGGGCACCCTCTTCATATAAAACAGAAAGGCTTTCTTCTGAATCAGGTACTGAAGATACAGTCAACCCCAGGCTGAGAAATGACCACAGCAGAACCCATTACACTCTCCACCCAAGTAAGTTACTGATTTCCCTCCCAGATGAGAAATTAGTATTTTTGAAAGGGAATGCAATTGATATTTTGGGTGGTATCTAAAAACTTACAATTAACGTTACCCAAAGCAAACATATAACCTTAGAAATCAAGGTAAAAAAAATGGGGCAATTCTTTTAAAGGCATATGGTCACTCTGACCACAAGACATCCATTGCTTACCCACGTCTCTGAATAGAAGGACAAAGATAAGTGATGTAACCTCTGAAAAGCTTTCCTTACTTTTTTTTTTTTTTCAAATAATACCTCTTCAACATTGCAGGCTGTTTTGGCTGAAGTTTCCATGAATATAAGTCCATGTTCACGAGCAAAGGCCTCTCCTTCTTCTCTCTTCACATCCCTGCGGGACTCTAAGTCACTGCAAGAGATTAATTTGGAGAGAAAACTAAAGTAAAATTCAAGTGAAAGAAGAAACTCTTCTGAAAGAGTCCTATAGCTATTTCAACTGTCAGTTAATCCATAAAGAATGTAGATCCTGCATGATATTCTCTTATGTAAGGTTAATGATTTCTATATTCTCTTGGAAAGTATCCTTCAGATCCCTGAAAGATGCTGCAGGGTTGAGGATAACACCTTACTCTATTACAGAGAACAGGGTTTATAAAGTGTTAGGCAAGCCCCATTGTGGCTCAAGGCTTATGCCCTGTGCTGCTTTTTCAAATGAGATGCAGTGACAGCAAAAGAAAGAAGATTGAAGGGAAATTCCAGTTATTAGAAAAGGAAAAAAGTCAGAGTCTCATCCCATCGTGATGTCTTCCTCCTCTACTGGAATCAACCCACAAGGAGAGGAGGGCAGCTGACTTCACTTTCAGTAGTCTCATTTATAGTGTGTATAATAGCAGCTTGCCATCAGGTAAATGAAGGATTCAGGAAAAATTATAAAGTCAGGTGTTATGGGGTCAGGAGAATAGAGCCAAGGACTGAGGGAGGGAATAAAGAGTGGCATAGGAAAACTTTATGAAAGACAGGCTAAAAGGCTATAAAATATGTTAAGGATGGACTGTTTGATTTTTCACCTTTCAAATCAGAAATTTTCATTTGGGAGGCTTCTAATTTTTCAAACATGAAAAAAAAATCAAGGAGTAAGTCCATTAAAGAACAACAAATCTACAAAATGTAATTTATTATTCATCAGCTGTGTGCAGACCAGGGAAGAACTATCCATCTAAATGTCAATACTCCAAAGTTGTTCTTCTAGTCCAGATACTCGTCTAGGCTCCAGATGTTTGTCCATTTGCCTGTCCTTCATTTCTTCTTTGATGTGTAAAAGGCACCTCAAACTTGCATCAAAATCAAACTTTATCTTTTCCTCCCAACTTGCTTCTGCCCCAAGCTTCCACATCTCAGTAAATGGTACAAGCCAAAAACCAAGATATCATTGTTAACACCTTTCCCTCCTTCCCTCCAAACACCCAATCCATCCTACCGTGAGGTTCTTCCAGAATGTACCTTAAAATTATCCTTTTCTCTCTCTCTCCAGTGTCATCATTGTAGTCCAAGCCACCATTTTCTTTCATTTGGAGTACTGCAACTGGGATCCCACTTCAATCTTTGCTCCCCTCCAGAGACACCTTTTAAAATCTGATCAAGCCACCCTTCTGCCTGACTTTTAAATGCTTCCCACTGTGCTTAGAATAATACCCAAACTCCTTACTAAGACCTGTAAGTGCCAAGTGATCTGGCCCCTGACTAATCAGCAACCCCACCTAGCACCAGCCCCTCTGATTCAGTCCAACCATACCAGGTGTCTCTCAGTACCATAACTTCCTTACCTTCTTCCAGAGGCTTTCACACAGTTTGTTCTCCCTATCTAATATCTGGGTGTTTTTTTTTTAAACCTTTGCCCACCAAACTCTTACCCACCCTTCAGATTCCAGCTTAAATATCACTCTCAATCAAAAATGAGTATCTTGTTACTCTTTCATAGCAGTCTTTTTTCTTTCACTGCATTTACCATAGTTTATAATTAGATACAAATAATTTATATTTAATATCTTTTGTCCTCACTAACTCCATAGGAGCAGAGATATGGATTACTTTTGTTTCACCTTGTACACTTGAGGTCTGGCATAGTGTCTAGGACATAGGTTGTACATAAAATTGACTAACCCAATAAATGAGTACAGTTAATCTGTGGCCATTTCTCAAATGATACAACTTAGGGACTACTATAAACTCCTAAAGGTGCCACAGGATGCTTCAAATTTTCTAGGGAAACACAGCAACATTCAACATCAGAACACATTCACTACAAGCTTAAGATACTTCACAGTGTCAACATTAGATCACAACAGTTGCCATTTAGTATCTTCATATCTTTGGAAGCTGTTTTTGGCAGCTGCTGTGATAAAAAGCGAGTACCATGAGAAATCAATTTGGAACAAGAAGTGAGAGTGACGGTACCCAATCTTGATTCCGCAGTCTGAGAAGCTATGCAGTACCCAACAGACACATACAGGTTATTAATAAGTAATTATGGCTATTTAAGAATGAAACTTTTAGTAAAAATTGTTTTCTTTTAGCCCTGGTCCAGTAGCTTCAGTCGGTTAGAGCATCATTACACACCACAGTTGCAGGATTGACCCCTGGTCAGGCCTCATATAACAAGCAACCAATAAATGCACAAAGGGGTGGAACAACAAGTTGATGTTTCTCTTTTTCTCTCTTTCCTCCCCTCTCTAAAGTCAATAAATTAAAAATGTTTTAAAAATTGTTTTACCTGGGCTGGGGTAGCTCAGTGGATTGAGCATGTGCTGTAAACCAAGGGATTGCCAGTTCGATTCCCTGTCAGGGCATGTGCCTGGGTTGCGGGCCTGGTCCCCATTTGGGGGGCACGTAAGAGGCAACCACACATTGGTGTTTCTCTCTCTCTCTCTTTCTCTCTTCCTTCCCCTCTCTCTAAAAAAACTAATTTTTTAAAATTGTTTTAATTTATATTTTTCTTTATTTTTATGTTTTTGTTCAGCTGTGACTCCAGATAGGATCCAAAGAGGATTTTTACCATCTCTTCTCTGGGTTTTATGGAGACTTACTCAACACCTTTCTATGTTAGCCTCTTTAGGTGCCATGTATGTTCATTCCTCAGTTACTAGGTTATAACAAAAACACTTATGTTGTTTAGATCCAAGTATTTAATGACAAAATAGTTAGGTATTTCTTTTGACTTACGGGTACCACAGAACATTTACTGAGAATAACAAGTTTGGGGGAAGATGTGGAAAAATTAGAACCCTTGTACATTGCTGGTAGCAATGTAAAATGGTATAGCCATTATGGAGAACAGTATGGAAGTACCTCAAAAAATTAAACAAAGAATTACCATGAGATCCAGCAATTCCACTTCCAGGCATACCCAAAAGAATCAAAAGCAGGTACCCACACAGATATTTGTATGCCCATGTTGACAGCAGTATTATTCACAATAGCCAAAAGGTGGAAGCAACACAAGGATCCATCAGTGGATGGCTAAACAAAGGGCAGTAATTACATTCAATGGAAAACTATTCAGCCTTAAAAAGGAATGAAATTCTGACGCATGCTACAATATGGATGCACCTGGAGTACACTATGCTAAATGAAATAAGCCACTGCCACAAAAGGACAAATACTATAGATTTCACTTATACGAGGTGCCTAGGGTAGTCAAACCCAGACTAGTGTTTTATGGGAACAGAGCTTCAGTTTGGGAAAATGAAAAAGTTCTGGAGATGGATGGTGGTGATGGATGCAGAACAACATGAACATACTTAATACCACAGAACTGTACACTTAAAAACAATTAAAAGTGTAAAATTTATGTTATACATATTTCACCATGATAACTTTTTAATAGTTTTTTTTAAAGATTTTGTTTATTTATCTTTAGAGGGGAAGGGAAGGAGAGAGGGAGAGAAATATCAGTGTATGGTTGCCTCTCGTGGGTCCCCTGCTGGGAACCGGCCTGCAACCCAGGCATGTGCCCTGACTGGGAATCAAACTGCGATTGTCTGGTTCACAGGCCTGTGCTCAATCCACCGAGCTATACCAGCCAGGGCCACAATAATTTTTTACAGAGATATTAAGAGCACCATAAACTAAAAAAGTTTGGGGACCAAGTGATTCAATGTCCATAGAGTACCCAGATGACTGTTGGTACTTATTATTTATTCAAATAGAATTTTACCTCTTATTCCCAATCAGCATGATAACCATGTTGGAGCTAGAGTGTTGCCGGGCATCCTCTAACCATGAGGTCAGGTGGTTGAAGGTTTCACGCCTATAGCAGAAAAGTTTAGAAAGTGGGTCTGAGGCCCATTTCAAAATGCCAAAGAAATTCCAAATGTACGGGAAAAGGAGAAAAGCTACACGTGTAAATAAAAAATAAGACGCCATTCTTCCTTAGCATTCTGATTTTGAGAACACAGAGAGGAGCCTCCCTCCTGCCCACCAGCTCTGACCCACCTGGTGATGTCGTACACCAGCAGTGCTCCGGCTGCTCCCCTGTAGTAGGAACGGGTGATAGAACGGAAGGATTCTTGCCCAGCCTTTCCCACCAACACGGCAACAAAAAATATCCCAACAAAACCAGGTTATTTCCAGAGAACTGACTTGATCACATGCCATAATTTTTTCTTAATTTCTATAAGAAAAAGGAATTATCAAAAGGAAGCATGACTGCCCAGGGAGAAACCCAGAGGGAAATCAATAGGACTTAATTTTTTAAATAGTTTCGATTAAGGAAAGAGAATTTGGAAAGGAAGTATGATTGCCCAGGGAGAAACCCAGGTGGGAAATCAGTATTTTTGAAAGGGAATGCAATGGATATTTTGGGTGGGCCAACTCTTCCTGTGAGACCACCTATCAAATTGCTGACTATCATCCCTGTCAGTGTGACAGTCAAACACATTTCCATACATTTCCCAATATCCCCTAGGAGAGAACTGGAAATAGGACTAGAAACTCAGTGCATGTTGTACCATCAGTGCAAATGTGATGTCGAACACATCACACTAGCATTACTCTTGTTTCTATTCCTTTATCTGTAAAAAAGGAAAATTACCTTAGAATGCCAACACCCTGTCTAATGGATGTTTCATTTCAATGAATCGATGTAGAAAATTAGTCAGATGCAAAGCACTTAAATTGGGCATATGCTGATGACCTTTAATATTTTACTAACAAAGGCAGGACTACCAAAATGTCCCTTGCTGGGATTTTGTCATGGCAAATAAGAATAAGGCACAGGGAAAGAAGCCCACAGTCCAGAACAGAATTTTCCTTTAAAAGAAAAATCCAACTGTTCACACTCTAATCTCATTTCCAGTTTAGGTCAAGATATTAAGTTTTATTTATAACTAAGCAATTTACCAATGCCCCGGCACAATGGGTAATTTTGCTTTCTTGATGGAACAGTTCTCCCCACCTCTCTGTGCCTTAGGGGAAGCAAAAGCATCTTTTAAATAATAGTATTTTGAATATATGAATACCCTGGACATTGCATCTATCCTATTAGGAAAGTTTCCACCTTCTTGAAATCAACTAATCTCATACCCCTAACATTTGGATTGGGAAGGAAGGTTGTCATTCATATTCTAAAGATGAGAAAACTAAAATGTGAATGTGGGAAAATAAATGGATTTCTCATAGTATAATAACAATAATAGTGATGACACTAATAACACCACAAATGGAAAAAATGGGGTTCAAAGCGGTAAGTTCACTAACTGGCCAAAAGTCACGCAGTTTATGAATTCTGAATCCATAGCTTAAACTTAGGATCCTCACACACAAGTTTGTTTTCTTGGTCGTTATATCATATATTCTAAACCCCAGTTTGAAGACAAGAATTCCAGTACCCAGTTCTAAGGTTACTATTCCAACCCAAGAATCTCTTCCCAAAAGAATTATGCAAATGTTTTGGGTTGCCTACCTGTTAGAAATTCAGAGTCCAAAAATAATTCTAAAGAACTTGTTGGTAATACTAGTAATACTTTAAGATTTAAAATATGTTTTCCCTCCAAGAACTCACTTAAAGTTGTATTTATTCCCTAATAGTTTTATGTCTTAAATTGATTCCTATTTTGCTTTTATCTCTTATTGACTTTTTTCTACGGTTTTTTAACATATGGAGTTTTCCATTTTTAATAATTTGGTTAAACAAAATACAGCTTTTGTAAACAATAGGCAGTAAAGCACAAGACCAACAAAAAAGAAGGGGGTGGGGAATAAAAGCAAGAAAAACAAAAAGCTTAGGGTCATCCCTTACTGGGCATCAGGATCAGATCTGCCCCCTTCCTGAAAGGAAATGGGGCTTTTTGCCCTCAGGCATCAGCATGGGTCATCTTTCCTAACCACCAGAATCGGACATGAACAAAGAAACTAGCCCTGAAATTGTTTAAGTGTCTTTGCATATCCCATTGGCTTATGGACTCCAAGTACATGGGGACTCCTTTGGATTGCCATTTGCACAGCCCCAACCAGATCGGAGAAGGGTTTCCTCCTCTTCCCAGGAGATGGCTTACTATCTATCACTGGCGGTGCCAATGGGCCCAAAGTACTTGTGACAATCAACAAGGTTGGCTGAAACTTCTGGCTGGTGATGGTTGGAATGATATTTTGCAGAGATAAGGTAGAGTTCTCTGTGGTGCCAAGGAGGTCTGATGTAGAAAATAGTGCAAAACAGACTGAAGTCAGTTGCTTAGATGGTGTAATGCAGTAGCCGCTTGGTGGACTCTATTACTCAACAAAAAATATGGCCTTGTTGGATTGAAGATACATGTGCAGAAAAAAGTGCTGGTGTAAACATGCACTCCAGTCACAGTGGAGAGGAGAAAGCCTCAGCTTCATACATTTAGCTTGGTCAAGTTTGACATGCAAACCCCAGGTTGGCTTTGCTGCTGAAGAGAAGTCTGGCCAGCAGGGCAGCTCTCAGGCCTGCCATGACCACTGACCTGTAAGGGCTACACAGGCCATCTGTCTACCTGCCTTGAGGTAACTACAACCACTTAGGTGACAGTGTGGTATGACACATAGTTCTCTCCTTTCCCTCTGTATTCTAAAGCTAGAGGAGAAAAGTGGCCTACAACTATTTAAAGAGGAATGGGGTAGTCAATATTTTATTGATTTGTGAAAGAAACTACAAAAAGGTAACAATCCTAGTCCCTATAACATAATGCACATAACCACCTAACCTGAGGACTCTGCTTGTTATTACAGTGACTCTGAGCCTAGGGTTTCTGATTCTACCTATTCTTTTCACAATACTGTTTCACATATATATCCTACTGACCTGTCAAAGCTGAGAAGAAAAAGCCCATGAGATGTCTAGGGAAGTGACAAGGGCAGACCCACTGTATAGGGCAGAGGTCATCACAGAGGATTTAGGGGATGGAGATGAGGGAAGGTTGGGCAGAACTGTTACACATCAGCCCTCCAACTCTGATGGGTCTCCACCTCTTCTGGTACCACCAGCAGGAGTTCACAGTTCTTTCCTTGCAAATGATGTTTTAGAAATTTCCTGAGCTCACTCACACCTCCAATCCACTTGGTCATCTTCAGTTTGGAGTCAAGGTTGTAGTAGGCACTGTCCACTTCTTGAACACAGATCCAGTGCTGCCTTTTGAGAGGCAGCTTCAACAGACCCCAGCAAAGGCTAGAGGGTAGATTCATGATGAAGCCCATGACATTAGTAAGAGCAATGGTAATGACATCCCTGCATTTGTCCCCCCAAACAGCTTCATAGCCTTTGGCCATAATGGGATTAATGTCATAGTTCCCATTTCCCAGCATGCTCTTCTTATGGAAAAACTCAGTACGATTCCTAGACTGAGGAGCTAGCCAGATCCCAGTTATCCCTCCTCTTCTTATGAGGAGTAACCATGGTGTTTGGAGACAATCTCTGGAAAAATCTCTTGCAGCATTTCCCAGGTGAACGCACTGCTATACTGGAAGATGTTATTGAGGGCATGCAGGGCACAAAGATGGGCCCTGGGCCCCTTACATGGTTTCTCATGGTAGATTCGTGGGAGTGCAGCCTGGGGCAGCTCCAACACAGATTTGGCCTTGTCTCCTTTCCATAGCACGCAACTCACGTTTTTCATTTTAGTTTTCCAGAGAGGGCTAAAAATACCCCACCTTTCCCTTCTAAGGAAGAATGTAAGCTTCTTACTCCGTTCAGGTATTCCTGAGGTCCAGCTTATTTTCTGGTGTCCATGATTTATGCTTTTTCAAGGGGAGAAAAGATTGGAATCAAAAAGGAAAAAATTCATCTCTTCTCAATAGAAAAATAACTTTTGGATTAGTGTATTTCACCACCACTATCAAAATGTAGAATTTGAAAAACCTAATAAAACCAAAGACCTTGTTCCCTTTTACCACCCTCCAGAAAACCCCACGATTTTCTTGCTGCATTTTCCTCTCTGGGAAAGCCAACCAGGTCTCATTGCAGGAGGACCGAAGAGAACTGGCCACATTGCTTCTTTTCTTTCAAACCACAACACCACTGGCTCAGAAGACAAGGCCTACATGGTGGATAAAAATGCAAAATTGTAGCAGCTATCTAGGGCCGCACCGTGGGATTGCAGGCATTGCTGGAGCCTCTGAGGCAGCTCTATATTCATTCTGTTGCAGTGGGGCCTGGCAGGACATGGACACAGGCCACAGGTGCAGCTCCTTCAGAAAGCGTGGACTCTCACCTCCTTGCTGCGGCCTACTGCAGGCTGGAGCTGTGGGCCCCCATCTGGGCAGCACTCCTCCCCTCTATCATTTAAAGACCCTCCTTTCCCGTGGCCCACTGGGAACAGGGAAAGTTTGAGGAAGACCCACATGATGGTTGAATTATACAGTAGCATTTAACTTTAGCAGCTAAAGTGGGTCACCAGAAAAGGCCTTTAAAAAAAAGATTTTATTTATTTGTTTTTAGACAGAGGGGAAGGAGGGAGAAAGAGAGGGAGAGAAATATCAATGTGTGACTGCCTCTCACACACTCCGTAGTGGAGACCTGGCCTGCAACCCAGGCATGTGCCCTGACTGGGAATCGAACAGATGACCCTTTGGTTCACAGGCTGGCACTCAATCCACTGTGCCACACCAGCCAGGATGCCTTTTAAAATCAAATCACTTTACCTATTCCTCAGTCTAGTTCATGAACCAAAGTTTGTGAGCCAATAAGCTAGAAAGAGTGACTGGTTGGATTTAGGCTGCTCTGCCATCAGTGGAAGGTACCTCTGTCCATTTCCAATAAAAAAATCTGAAGCAGCAAAGACTAAGATAGAAGTGCAATAGGAGAATTAATAGTTTTCTAATTTCTCCCAAGTGGAAGGGTCATATTGTAATTTCAAAATATATACTTAGAAGTATCAATTCCTCCAAAGTCTGATACACTCATTTTCTAAGAGTCAAAATGCATTCCAAAATAAAATACAAGTGAATTTGAGATTACTCAAATATTTTATATTAGCTACAGTACAATGCCTCTTCAGTTAGCACAGTTATTTGGGGAACTACAGATACAGAATGAAGAAAGATAAAAAGTAATATGGCTCTCTAAATCCTTATCAATAACCAGAACAGTGACAACAGATTACTTTGGATAATTTGTTCTCTTTAAAAATACCCTACTGGTAATCCCTAAACGCTTGCATGAAGGATGGCTTTGGGAGTGAAGGAATGGGGTCAACAAAGTGGGAGGCCAAGGGAGGGGATGAATATGGACAGGAAATCAGGGGCAATAAAGGAGAAATACCAGGTTTACCTGGAGAGTGGCAGAGGAGACAGATACCACATTAAAGGTAGGAGTATTCTTTTAAATTATATATATATATATAATTATATACAATTATTATGTGTGTGTGTGTGTGTGTATATACACACACACACACACACACACACACACACACACACACACAGGGTCCAGCAGAAGAAAGGCTTGCTTGAGTGTGGTTGGTAGAGTAATAATATGGTGTCATAATTCATAGTTTTAATTTGAACATTTCACCTAAAATGTCATATGGTGTGCTTGTGTGTGATAGTTATGTTATAGAATTACATGCTTATGATTTTGTAATAAAAGATTTTGTGATAAAAAGGGGGTGTTATTTATGCTGGACCCTCTGTGTGTGTGTTTTCATTTATTATTTATTTTTATTTATGGGGAAGGGAGGGAGAAGAAAGAGAGAGAGAAACTTTGATGTAAAAGAGAAGCATCAATTGGTTGCCTCTCATATGGACCCCAACCATCTGTAACTCAGACGTGTGCCCCGACTGGGAATCAAACTGGAGACTTTGCTTGCCAGGACAACGTCCAACCAACTGAGCCATACTGGTGAAGGTAGTAGGAATCTCTTAAAAATTTCAAAATAAATAGGAAACTCCAGGATTCTGAAACCTAGTATCTTTTAATAATTCAACAAAGATTAGTCTAATCTCAAAACAATTACTAAAAGGGAGCAGAGCTGTGGCTGGGTGGCTCGGCTGGTTAAGTGCCATCCTGTACACCAAAAGGCTGCAAGTTTGATCCCCCGTCAGAGTGCATACTGAGGTCTCAGGTTCAATCCCTTGTTGGGGGTGCATGTGGGAGACAACCAACTGATGTTTCTCTCTCTCTCTCTCCCTTCTTCTCTCTCTAAAATCAATAAATATGTCCTCGGGTGGGAATTAAAAAAAGGGGGCGGGGGGAGCAGAAAAGAACTTGGCCAGCTGCATCACAAGTGACTATCAGGCCATGTGGTTCTCGAGGATCCTGTCAACAGAGCAGTGGCTCTCAACTTTCTAAGGAAAAAAAGAAAGTGCCAGTAAGCCAACATTAAGACATTCTTGTGACCACAACCATAACACCAACTGGCAGCTACTGGGTGTTTTGGCATCAAAAGAGCCAGTTTTGGAAATTATAGAGGTTTAAGTTGAAAACAGAGTCTAGCTAATACCAGACCTACAGACTTTTCATTCTTTGTCACCTCCAAAGAACTGTCCTGTGGCCGCTTTAGGTGGGCAAGTCTATCTTTGTGGGAAATACAAAAACCAGGGATAATAACAGGGAAGTTGCAATACTTACTTCCATTAATAGTGAAAAAGAACCCCTACAATAAAAAGAGAAGGGAACAACTGGAAGCTGTCTAAGGAATATATAAACTTAAATTTGACTACAGATATAGAATAGCACCTTTCAGGCTTCACTGAGAGAAAAAGGCTAGAGACAAAACTGTTCAAAGAAGCTGTAAGTTTTAGAGGTTATCTAGCTAGTGCTACCACTATCACGGATGTGAAGTGATTCATGTTCCTATAATAAGGACAAATGGATAGAGTAAAATGAAAAATCTAATCAGAAGGGCAAAAGGTTAATAAAATGCTTGTGAATGCAACCATCAACTGTACAGAATATCATCACAGTTTTGGATACACATCAATCAGTGTATCCAAAAAGTGGTAACAACCTTGGAAACCACCAGAGAAGGGCTCAGGGCAAAAAAGGCTCAGAGCATCAAGTAACTATTTTTAAGACAGACATTTGCCCTGTCCAGGTAGCTCAGCTGGTTAGAGCATCGTCCCAATATACCAAGGCTACAGGTTTGATCTCAAATTGATGGGTTTTTTTTTTTCTTTCTCTCTCCCTTCTCTCTCTTTCTTAAAAAAATCAATTAAAAAGGCCCTGGCTGGCGTAGCTCAGTGGATTGAGCGCGGGCCTGCAAACCAGACGATCGCGGTTCGATTCCCAGTCAGGGCACATGCCTGGGTTGCAAACCGGTTCCTTGCAGGCCAACTACCAGCAGGGGATGCACAAAAGGCATCCATACATTGATGTTTCTCTCCCTCTCTCCTTCCCCTCTAAAAATAAATAAATAAAACCTTTAAAAAAATCAATTAAAAAGAAAACAAAGACATCTGTTGGGGGATGTTGGGTGGAGGACAGAAAAGGGAGAAAAAAGGAAAAAATTTGTGAACTGCTTCAGCCCTCAGTTCTGAAAAAATACAGAATCAAATAATAAGTAAATAAAAACAAAAATTTTAGCTGAATATTTGGAAGTATGTGTCTGCTTCCTTTAACTTAAAAAGAGAGACTAGAATATTATTTTTCTTAGGGAAAAGGAAAGTACAAACCAAAAGAGACAATGCACATGAAAGCAATTTTATTGAGATAAAATCACACTAAGTCAAGCTAAATTTTGGCAGTACTACATTTGTCAAATTTCAAAATATGCATAACCCTTGACCCAGAATTCCATTTCTGGGCAGGCATTCCACAGAAATTTTCAAACACCTGCATAAAGATGTGGCAAATAAAAATGGTCAGCCCTGGCTAGTGTGGCTCAGTGGATTGAGCACTGGACTGCGAAGCAGAGGGTCACCAGTTCAATTCCCAGTCAGGGCACAAGCCTGGGTTGCCAGCCAGGTCCCTAGTGGGGGGCACATGAGAGGCAATCACACACTGATGTTTCTCTCCCTGTCTTTCATCCTCCCTCCCCCTCTCTTTAAACATAAATAAAATTAATCAGAATTAAAAATTAAAAAAAAAGAATGAGCAATGAAACTGCAATGGTAAAAAACTGGAAACCACCTAAATTTCCATCAACAGGCAGATGGTTAAATTAATTATGGTAGAGACATTATATGATTCTATGAAGTGGCTGAACTAGATGAGGTAGATCTATTTGTATTAACACTGATGTCTGCACAACATAGAAATCGCTAAAAATACCTGAGTCACAAAGCTAGGTCTACTTTGTCCCAATTCTAAAAAAAAAAAAACAAAACCACTACCATACATTTGCTCCTGTTTCTATTTCTGAATCTAAATACAGAGCAAAAGTCTGAATCATTAATAGTGGTTTACTCTGGCAAAGTAGAAACCAATTTTGGGAGGGACAGAGGTTTATGTGTATAAAAAGTAACAATCACTTTTTATTCTACACACATTATTGGCTTTTGTTTTTACTAGAACACTCAATCATATGTGGTACATATTATGTGAGTTATTTAAAATTAAAATTAAAAAATATGGCATTCTGAATTTGTAACTGTGACATAAGAAAATGAAAGCTCCCTATCTCTCTGATTTCACTCGTCCCCTAGTTTCATCTCCACCATCAGCCCCACCCAAAAAGTCCTTTTCCCCTGCATTCAGCCTTTAGTGTTATAGTTGGATCTTAGTTAGGGAGTAAACTATTTTGTCCTCTCTCACCGTATCCCAGATTTGTAGTTTGATTTGTTTTCCATCAATGTTGACCATACGGGCCCCAAACTCCACACCTGTCAGTGAAGACCAAGAGAAAAAATGTGATTCTCATGAACAACCATGTTGAGTGACAGGCTTTCTCCACTATGCTAATGACTTGTCCTTTGTCTGCCCTCAGTGCCACTAAGTCCATTATCACTGCCTATTTGTTCCAATTAATTTTGTGTTCCTTGTAGTTTCATTTCTTTTCTAAAATTAAAAACTGTGTGCTAGGTGATAATATCAGGAATGTAACCAAAAGCAGAGAGAGAGATAAAACAAATTAAGTCAATTAGAAAAGGTGAATAAATTTTTACCAATGTTAGTTAATGTTTAAATTTGATTAGATAATATTTAATTTCATAGCTTTTTAGACAACTTCTAAACTTTTTGAAAATATTTCCTAGCATTTTCTTAATGTCACTCTTTAGTCCTCTACATAAAACAGTATTTCTATTTTTTCAATCCTAGAATTTTTTGAGGAAAAAAACAACATACCTAAGAAATAGATTCTCAAGAATGATATACTTCACACCTCCAATAATTCTGATACTCCTTAGAGGAATATGGAAACTGACAGTATGAATAAAGGTTTTGGTTTACCTGGCATTCATCTTCTTTCAAGGTAATGTCAAGACAAAACTTAGAAACTGAAAGTCATTTACATTAAAACACTTGATCATAAGTCAAACAATTTGTCCTATTTTCTATTTTTATACAGTACTTTACTGAAGGAGTTATTTCCAAGTAAAAAAAGAGCACTGATCTAGCTTGTTAATGGGCCTATTCAGTATTCCACAATATACATACTCTTGGAATCTCTCTCTCTACTCTAAGGTGCTACAGTCAATAAGATTAAAAAAGTGTTTCTTACTGCTCTTTACCGCTTCATCAAGAATAGTGACAGCTAGTGAAAAACGTCCCTAATGCTTTTTTTCCCCTTCTGGAAAATAGGAATGGAATTTCAATGGGGAAGAATCAAAAAATAAAACTTCGTCTCCTTTTATGCAACTTTTTCTAGTTATGCCCTCAAAGACTCTTATATTTTGTACATATTTTCTATCCAACTGCCTTATTTATCTTGGCACAGAGGGAAAAAATGATTGATCACATCATTTCTCTGACTTAAAACTTGTCATTTACTATTTCCTTCAAGTGTTTCAAAACTTGGTCCCTAATTTATTCTCTAGCTTTACCTTTTACCACTCTTCACTTTAATATGGCTCTAGACATTAAATTACTTTGTTTTCCAAAGGTAGCCTGATCTGTCATTCCTGAGCCTTTCCATGTTATTTCCTCTTCTCCAATCACTTTTCCTTTGTCTCTTCAACCCCTTTGCCTAACTCCTGTTCATTCTTCAATTTCCAGGCTTTCCTGATAGAGGTAGCAGTCTTTCCTCCCCTTTTTCAATGGAAATTTGTCACCACACAGTATCTATCCCCAGCTCCACCTTCTACATTGGAAGACTTTAAATTACCACTTAAGGGCAGGCAATGTTTGCCTTGTTAACGAAGTGCCGTATCACTGGCACCTATCACAGTGTGGGTGTCCACTTAATGTTCATTTCCAAAAATATTTTCCTGGTGATACTATCCTCTAATCCTTTTGTAACCACGTTAGTTACTTGGCTCTGAATAAGTCCTTTAGAAGCAGTAGTAGCTCCAGATTTTCATAATGTGGGGCTTGGAGGTGGTGCTATGGTAAGAGTGGGAGTCAGAGATTTTATTCAAACACTGCATTTGCATGGCAAGAAGGCTGGTTTTATGTAGTATTTCTTTGTTTGAGCTGAAGTTATGGAGATTATGGGGAAGGGCTGCTAAGGCCCTAGCAGGCCATGCCCTACCACACATGTGAGGGAGATGTTCATACTTTCCAGGATCACCAGTGTGTTTTTAGAACTCTAACATACACTTAGAAGTTACTAGATTAATCTACCTTTTAATTTTAAGACTGGGATGGCTCTTTAATTTGCTTCTCCCTCCCCCACAAAAACTACATATTGATGATTACCTTTGAAAATATATGTGAGGCTGGCCCTAACTTACCGCAAAGTGAGTTCTAAAGTAAGTAATTATGTTTTCGTGGGATTTTTCATAAACATTCAAACTCCATTTGGAAAAAAATCCTAGAGCAATTAATTCATATCTCACCTCATTTCTAAAGTTTCCTTTCAATTATTTACTCCCCATTACACTACACCCCATTTACAGCATTTGACTGGTCACTTTCATTTAACATAACTTTGGACTAGTTTTAAAGAAGGGAGAGCTAACTTTTTACCTCAAACCCTGAAGGCTGCTAACTTTCCACTTTAGCCAATCAGGTTTCCTTACTGTTCTCAGAAGGGTGGATGCAATTACCTATTGTGAGGTCGTGGACAGGCTGGAACCGCTTGTCTGTAAACTGCAGGAGGAGACATGACTTCCCCACACCTAAAAGAGGACGCACATTCTAGCATTCGCGAGGCCTGTGAGCAGTACAGAGTCTGGTCGTCCGGGACTAAGGACCAGGAGCCCCCGAGCCCCGCCCCCGGCCGCCCCGCCCCCGGCCGCACTACACTTAACCGCCCAGTCTACTAAATGCCCCGCCCCCAAGACCTGCTTTTGGAGCTTGGGATCTCTGCCCCAGCAATGAGGGCAGTCGCCCGCGGATTACCTGTGTCCCCGATGATAATGTATTTGAAGAGATAAGCATAAGTCATGGTCCTGTTTCCTCTGGATTCCGGGTCCGCCCGACTTCAACAGCCACTTACCTCCGGCCTCTCTAGCCACTCAACCCGCCCATCTCCGGCCTCTCTAGCCCAGGTGACGTCTCTATTGCTCTCCCCAGATTTCCTCTCTGTGTTGGAGCGACCGTAGTACCCAGACACCGCCTCCAGGGACCCCTCTGGCACAACTACGCGCCATTATCCCACCAAGCTCCAGGGGGCGATAGCTAGTCTTTCCATCCTCTTGACCTTTCCAAATCCAACTCACACCAGCCCCTTCCAATCAGCGGAGAGGGACGCACATCCTTACGGAAGTGACGGCAGTGCCGAGTCCTGTAGGGGCGGTGGGAAGGATGAGGGGACTGAGACGGTGGTAGTCGTTGTGTGAAGATGGAGGTAGGAACCTGAGCGCTGAAGAGGCTGGCAAGAGATCGCAGCTGACTGGTTGAAGCAGAGGCGGGAAGCTGGGCGGAGAAGCAGTTGACAGGGCGGAGAAGCAATTGACAGGACGGCAAAAAGAGTGGGGTTTGGGGAGTGTTTGAATGTCGGGGTGAGAATACGTCGTTCCTAGCTGACTCCCTGCTCGCCCTAACTTATCCCCGTGGCTTTCTTTTGGTTTCCAGTTTCCCGGAGGAAATGACAATTACCTGACGATCACAGGGCCGTCGCACCCCTTCCTGTCAGGGGCCGAGGTGAGCACGAGCTGCTGATGCTGGGGGGAGGGGGCGCGTGAGGCAGCGGTGGGGTACGGTGGTGGGGAGGAGAGGACCCCTGGGACCCGGGGCTGGGAACCAGAGGCCGCTATTGGTATTGAGAGAAAAGTGGCAGCTGCTTCTGGAGCTTATGAGGTCTCAGGGGAGGCCGGGGAAGCTGCTGTCATCAGAAAAGTGGGAGTTTGGAAAAGTCTAATCTATTTCAGAGTGATTCTGGATTGGATGACAGGGGAGTTGTCTCCTTTAGTTGTCGAGAAGTAACTGCGACGATCTTAGGGGATCACAGAGGGAAGCGAATATTTCAGCTAAAAAATTGGGGTGAGGAAAGGAGTACAGCTAATTAGGGGTTAACCATGGGCATGTGTTTGTTCTTGAAACTCTGTTGAAGGGGTCTTTGTTTCATTTAAATTTGCTATTCATTGATAAAAATTAAAAAGTTAATAGTTATTTTTACATATATGGTGTTAGCCTGTTTTGCTAGTGACGGGATGAAAGGAAATAGATGCCAAAAAGCATGAAGGGAATTGAATGGAACATGTGTTTCTGACTTAGTTTGAGCAGGTTGCTTCACCTTTGTATGTCACAGTTTCTCCAGATGGCTGTAATAATAGTTGCTTGTGATGTGGAGAAGTAGAAGTAATGGTTATGGTGAGGTCTTTTAGTATTCGTGGAAAAGTTTTGGTTGAAATATTGTCATAATATAGATATGTATCACTTAAGTAAGGCAAAGAAAAAGATGGAATAGACAAGAATAAATTTCTTGGTCTTTGTCTTTGGGAAACTGAAGTCTTGAGCTTTCTATGGTCTTTTGAGACTTTAATTTTTTTGCCCTGGGTGGTGTAGCTCAGTGGATTGAGCGTAGGCCTGTGAACCACAGGATCGCGGTTCGATTCCCAGTCAGGGCACACGCCTGGGTTGCAGGCCAGTTCCCGGCAGGGGACACACCAGAGGCAACCATACATTGATATTTCTCTTCCTCTCTCCTTCCCTTCCCCTCTAAAGATAAATAAATAAAATATTTTTAAAAAGAATATGTCAAATACTTTTGCAAAGTAAAAGAATCCAATTTAAAAATAGGCAAGATTTTTTTTTTTTTAGTGGATGTTAAGGATTTTTTTTTTATTTATTTATCTTAGAGGGGAAGGGAAGGAGAGAGAGAGAAATATCAATGTATGGTTGCCTCTCATTCGTCCCCTGCTGGGAACCGGGAACTGGCCTGCAACCCAGGCATGTGCCCTGACTGGGAATCGAACCGGGATCGTGTGGTTCGCAGGCCCGCGCTCAATCCACTGAGCTACACCAGCCAGGGCAAGGATTTTTTTTTTTAGTGCTTTCTAGGTGCTGAGTTCTTTCCAAATATGTTATGATGGGAGGCAGTACATGGTGGTGGAGAGACCTCTGTTCCTTTTTTTTAAAATTACAGTTGACATAGAATATTGTGTTAGTATCAAGTGTACAACATAATGATTACACTGCCCTATATAACTTACGAAATGATGACCCCAGTAAGTCTAGTATGGGCAAAAGATTTGAACACATACTTCATAAAAGAAGGTATCCAAATTGCCATTAAGCATCTGAAAAAGGGTCATCATCACTCATCGGGTGATTTTAAATACCTATTAAAATCATAAGGAGATACCATTACACATTCAGCAGAATGGTTAAAGAGAAGACTGACAATTAAGAAGACTGACAATTCTAAGAGTTAACAAGCATATAAATAATTCTTTTTTTGCTGGTGAGAGTATAAATTGATTCAACCACTTTGGAAAATGGGCAGCATCTACTAAGGATACCCTGTGACCTAGTAGTTCCATTCTTTGATAATATACATGAGAGAAACGAGTGCCAAAAACATGTATGTGCGCACCAAAAACATGTATGTGCGCAATAACTTTACTCATAGTACTTAAACTGGAAACAACCAAAGTGTCTATAAACTGGTACATTGATAAAAAAAAGAAATACATAGTGATAAAAAAGAACAAACTAACAAATGCAACTTTGATGACCTCAAAAATAGATCATTGCATAACCGAAGCCAGGTATAAAAGAGCAGACACAATATGAGTTTGGGGCTTTTTAAAAGATTTTATTTAGTTAGTTTTAGAGAGGGGGAGAGGGAAGGAGAAAGAGAGAGAGAGAGAGAGACATCAATGGGTGGTTGCCTTTCACAAGCCCCCTACTGGGAACCTGTCCCACAATCCAGGCATGTGCCCTGACTGGGAATCGAACCAGGGATCCCCGGTTCACAGGCCACTGAACTCAATCCACTGAGCCACACCAGCAAGGGCCAAGATGAGTTTATTTTTAAATGAAGATCAAGAATATACAATACCAAACTGCAGTGATAGAAATCAGAATAGTGATATCTGTTGTCGAAGGGAGGGATCATTGACTAGGAAAAAGCATGAGAAAATCTTTTGGAGTGATAGAAAGTTCCATACCTTTGATCTCACTGGTGGGTCAATGGATGTTGACATGTAAAAAAAATATTATTAAACTGTACACTTAGAATTTGTGTACATAAATTATACCTAAGTAAAGTAAGAAATAATTTTTTAAGAGTAGATGTCTAGAGAGGCAAGCTTAGCATTTATTATAACATTGCTTTAAATAGGAAAGCTCTGTAATATAAAGGAAGTTTAAGCTTTTTGTTTCATTCAAGGTGGCTCTTATGATATTATGCTTTTAGCACTTTGGGAGAATTATAAGTTTTAAATATACCTATGCTTAATTAGAAAAAGTATTTGTAACATTAGAACCAGTTAATGATTTCAGGCTGAATAGTTCATTTTATTACTGTGTCAGTTTCTAAGAATAAGTTATCTTAATAACTCAAAGTTCCAATGTACTGTTGAATAAATAGATGTTGGATTACATGTTTTTAATTAATAATTTACACAAGAAACTAAAGAAATACTGGGGTATGTGTTTTGGTGAGGGGGAGAATGTGAAATGGTAGGAAAATGATATTTTAAATTTTTTGGTTCTCTCAGTAGGTAAGTACCCTTAGTTTATAAACTGTAATTCCCAAACTGCTTCCTTCCCTAAAAGACCCAGGAATTTAATGGAGAAGGAAAAGAAAGCTGAGTGAGAAGATAGCCCCATTATGTTTGTGTTTTCTCCTTCTGTGTCTACATCATTTGTATTTAATATTTGCCAATTTTATCTTTGTTTTATATTTGACAGTCTAGGGTATGATCTGGTTATGTAGTAGATTGACTAAAATAAAATAAATTTAGATTTTCGTTATTGTATTTTAACCATAATCATACAGACAGATCACTTGTAGTGAAAGGGATTTAGAGTGAATCTGTTTACATTCTAGCCTGTACCTTATTTACCCTTCCGTATTTTTTTTAAGATTTTATTTATTTATCTTTAGAGGGGAGGGGAAGGAGAGAAGGAGAGAAATATCAATCTATGGTTGCCTCTCATGAGTCCCCTGCTGGGAGCTGGTCTGCAACCCAGGCATGTGCCCTGACTGGAAATCGAACCGCCATCCTGTGGTTCACAGGCCTGCGCTCAATCCACTGAGCTACACCAGCCAGGGCTACCCTTTATTTTTAACCATTGCAATTATTTTACTCTTCATACTTAAGGAAAAAAAACAAACAAATAAAACAACTACCTTCCTCCCACCAAAAAAAAAAAAAAGAACAAAACGCCCTACCATTAAACCCACAGGTAGTGATTAACAAAGCTGTTTCCAGGAGATGGTACTTAGAAAGAATGCCTTGTTAATTCGGTACAGTGGAATCTCTGTGTGTCTGGTTTTTTAGCCTAGTACATGAGAGCACTCCAGATAGGTTGTGAGGGCTGATTCTTTGTAGAACACTGGTTTCTTGTTTGGGGTATGAATTTTTGTTCTTTTTCAGTTCTCACTAACAAATAGTATCATTTTCATAAGTCAGCAGAGTTGCTTTTTTATTGGTGTGGTAAATATCTTTTGTTGTGAATAGGCATCTTTTACTTTGCCAAAGCAATATGCATCTTTAAAAAAAATTGAAAAACCACTATCATGTAACAATTGATCTAGTACATTAAACGCTTCTCCAATCCTTTTTCCTGTCCTTGTAGCTTGTTTGTTTGTGTGAGAATTTGGTAAAAAATCTTTGTACCCCCTTCCAGAAAAGTGCTCACATGAATCTAAACTGAAATTTCAGTGCCATGGACCTAAAATTAAGAGCTTCCACATAAAGCCCTGGCTGGTGTGGTTCAGTGGATTGAGTGCCAGCCTGCAAACCAAAGGGCTGCTGGTTCGATTCAGGCTGGGTCCTCCTGAGCGGGCACACTAGAGGCACCTACACACTGATGTTTCTCTCCCTCACTTTCTCCCTCCCTTCCCCTCTGTCTAAAATAAATAAATAAAATCTTTTTTAAAAAAGCAAAATTCCCACATCATAACAAAAATTTTGAGTTGCATACTGAGAAAAGTTTAGTTCTTGGGGGAGAGTTTTAGTTTTTCTATCAAGAACTGCCTGCCCCTATGCTCCTTATATTACAGTCATGACATAGCCCAAATAACTATGAAATTTTTACCATGCTAAGTAAAATAGTAAGGATCTTAGAGGAGAAAAATTTAGAAATGAAACTATATATATATGTCCTTTTGTCTTCTAGGAAACTTATTTCTGTTTGCCAATGTGATTCAGAGAGTTTGGATATTTTAGAGATCTATCTTTTCCCTCCTAGTTTCTTCTAGCTGGAAGTATTCTAGCAATGTTTTCATTAATATAAAAATGATATTAGTGAGACCCTTTCTGGGTCTAGTAAAGCCTCGAGGACCTCTTAGAATGCATTAATTGTTAAAAAAAATGGGAATGTCTATTGAATTTGATTTGAATCAGTTGACATTAACTGTACCATGTGACTGGTCGATAGACTTTAAAGTTTCCAAAATTTTAACTACCTATGATAATTGGTTGGGGCAGCTGACAAGTTCATAATAACTCAGGTATTGATATTATCATTAATAACATCAGTTAATAACAGTTCTTTAGCAAATGTGTGTATACGTATCAAGCAGTGTGATTATAACCTTTTGTGTATTAAATCCCAGTAATCCTCGTAAAAAGCATATAAGGAGATTACCATTACAACTCCCATTTTATAGATGCAAAAACATCATTTAAACTCATGTAGTAACGGGTAGAGCTGGGACTTGAATCTAAGACCTCTCTTAATGCTGTCTCTCTTGAGAGAGAGAGAGAGCATTAAGAGGGCATTACAGGTTTGGGCAAAAGTAGATTTACAGTTCATATGTAAAATAATACAATAATAAATAATAGTACAAGAATAAACCCTGTTTCGCACACTCACAACTTTAAACCTACTTGCAGATGCGATTTTAGTTTTTTAGTGTCAAAAGAAATCATAGTGTTTAACATATCTTTGTCAGCCATTAGTCTGTTAGCTCCATGAATGGTGGCCCCATTTAGAATAGAAGGAGTATTATTTTTGTTTTGGATTCAGAGAAAGGAGTTGAGTCTTTAGCCAGCTGGAGTAATCTTTTTCTTCCTCACTTACAGAAAGGCTTGGTCAGAGCAAGACCAGGAATATGTTCAGCAACTGTTAGAAAACCATTTTGCCAATATTTTTTTAAAATATGGAATGCTTCACAAAGTTGCCTGTCATCCTTGCTCAGGGGCCGTGCTAATCTCTGTATAGTTGCAGTTTTAGTATATGTGCTGCCGAAACAAGCACCAGTTTGCCTTTCGACTGTAGCTGTTACATTTTTCTTCCCACTATTATTATTATTTGGTATTGTGAGTTTTCCAAAAATACTATGCAAATGGAAATCTTATTTGGTGTTGTTGTTGTTGTTTTGTTTTGTTGTTGTTAACATCATGATTTCTAAAATGAAAAAGAGGTAGGAAACTCTTAAGTGCATACACTTTACAGGGGGATAAGGTACGCATAATGGGATAAGCTTTTAGGGAACCTAAGACAACAAAGTATAATTGTGTGGTTGACAATGAATTTCTGTGGTCTAAGAGCTCAGGTGTAGTAGGCATGAAATCACTGCTATCAGAATCTTTAGAGAGACTTTATTTATTTATTTTTAAGATTTTATTTATTTATTTATCTTTAGAGGGGAAGGAGAGAGGGGGAGAAACATCAATGTATGGTTGCCTTTCGTGCATCCCCTGCTGGGAGTTGGCCTGCAGGGAACTAGCCTGCAACCCAGGCATGTGCCCTGACTGGGAATTGAACCATGATCCTCTGGTTCACAGGCCTGTGCTCAATCCACTGAGCTACGCCAGCCAGGGCTAGAGAGACTTTAAATATCATAGCTAAACAGGTTATAAAGTCTGGGTCCTTACTAGTGGTGCTGAAAGAATCACTCAGGGGAATAATAGGCATAATAGTTGAGGATAACTGAGATTGTAAAGGTAGAAAAGAGATAAAAGAATTAAGAACTGTGATTTATGTTGGCTGCCTATATGGGCCATATGACCAAAAGAGGTTTATTTGTAAAATTAAATAGGTCCTAAGAAATTGATAATGAAAACAGGATTCAAGATGGAAAGAAGTACACTTTCCTCTTCCCAGCGAATCTCCAGTACCCAGCATGTTCTTCCCTTAGCAGTATGCAGTGCCTTCTCTTCCCACTAATTATCTGTCTTCTTTTTTTCCCCCTACAGACATTCCATACACCAAGCTTGGGTGATGAGGAATTTGAAATCCCACCTATCTCCTTGGATTCTGATCCCTCACTGGCTGTCTCAGATGTGGTTGGCCACTTTGATGACCTGGCAGACCCTTCCTCATCTCAGGATGGCAGCTTTTCAGCCCAATATGGGGTCCAGACATTGGACATGCCCGTGGGCATGACCCATGGCTTGATGGAGCAGGGCGGGGGGCTCCTGAGTGGGGGCTTGACCATGGTAAGGGGCAAGACATTTTCAAGCTTACCCAAGCTCATGGGCATGGTGGTATTAGTTAAAACAGAAGTGACTCTTTATTCCCTACTGTACTTGGGTATTACTTATTTCTCATTCTTGTCGATGAAGGCTCATCATCAAAGACTTAATTTCCCCCGAAAAATGAAATTTATCATCTGGATCAGTTTTACTTGAAAAATGGTTTATAATTGTAAAATGTCCAGTGTTAACACTGAATTGAAAATGATTTATTGTGATTTTTGAAAAAAGAAAAGGGTTTTTACCCCCTCCTCTAACATGGACTTCGCATCCTAGGATTCAAATGTGAGTGTGACAGCAGGCACATTGAGAGATTTATTCCAAAACAGTCTGAACCAAATGTACTAATTGTGGGTTAGTATGTGTTATAAATCAGTATATTGAGCTTTCAGCACATCTCATCAGTAGTACATCTCCACACCTTATAGTTGATGCCAAACATCTCAGCTTTGGACTAATTTACTCTGATTGCCTGTGTATTGCAACTTTAAAAGCCATTATTTTAGCAGGGTGTAGGGAGAGTTTTTCTTTACTCCTTGAGTCATCACTACCTCCAGATTATCAAATAATTTATTTACTCTTTAACTTGTCCCAAAGTAGGACTTCTCTCATTGTTTTTAGTTGTTTTAGAATAGGTCTTTGGATACAAAGAAGTGACTTTACTAGTTTCTGTATTTTATTGAAAAGCTTAATATATTTCATATGTAGACAAGTTATTTGATATTTAAAGTTTAAACAGTGCTAAAATGTGGATGAGTAGAGGGTTTATACGCTGTCCTGTCAGGGTTGGGGGGGACGAGTGGTGTTCTTTATATTTAGTGTTTAATTAGTCCTTCTGCTTCTCTCAGGACTTGGACCATTCTATAGGAACTCAGTATAGCGCCAACCCACCTGTTACAATTGATGTACCAATGACAGACATGACATCTGGCTTGATGGGGCATAGCCAGTTGACCACCATTGATCAGTCAGAACTGAGTTCTCAACTTGGTTTGAGCTTAGGGGGTGGCACCATCCTGCCACCTGCCCAGTCACCTGAGGATCGTCTTTCAACCACCCCTTCACCTACTAGTTCACTTCATGAGGATGGTGTTGAGGATTTCCGGAGGGTGAGGCATTCCCTGCCAAAAGTCAAATCTGCCATGATATTCTGGAATAAAACTCTTGGCACACAGAACTACTCAGTATCTTTACTCCTGTCCTGCCATCTCCTCTGCTCTTTTCTGGGTATGGGGTCCTGCCTCTCAATTTACAGTTTATAATGCTCCTCCCAATCTCCATTTTTATTGGTTCTCACATACTTTACTAATACCTTAATCCTGTTGCCTCTATTTTTAGCATTTCTGAAAATTCCACTCATGTAGCTAGTTTCCCCCATATAAAAGTCCTTTTCTTACAGTTCTCCAGACATGATACTTTCCTTCTTCCTTCTTGTAATTCTCTTTTCTCCCCTACAGCAACTCCCTAGCCAGAAGACAATTGTGGTGGAAGCAGGGAAAAAGCAGAAGACCCCAAAGAAGAGGAAAAAGAAAGATCCTAACGAACCGCAGAAACCAGTTTCAGCATATGCTTTGTTCTTCCGTGACACACAGGCTGCCATCAAGGGACAGAATCCCAATGCCACTTTTGGGGAAGTTTCAAAAATTGTGGCCTCCATGTGGGACAGTCTTGGAGAGGAGCAAAAACAGGTGAGCAGATAATGAGGAACTAGTGGATAATGAATGTTCTAGAAGTTTTTAAGTAAGGGGGTAAAAACTTTTAAGTTTTCTTTTAACTTTCTTACATGGTCTTATGTAATATCAGGTCTTTGTCAGTGGCATTCGCAGATTATCCTTTGTCTAAGAAGCTGCACCCATACACCAAGTCTAGAATACTCATCAAAATTATTAATAATTATTATAAAAACACTAATTTTGCTCTGGCTGGTGTAGCTCAGTGGACTGAGCGTGGGCCTGCAAACCACATGATTGAGGTTCGATTCCCAGTCAGGGCACATGCCTGGGTTGCAGGCCAGTTCCCAGTGGGGGACACACAAGAGGCAACCATACATTGATAAGTAGTTCTTATCAATCACTCTCTCCCTCTCTCTCTCACTCTCACTATCTCCTTCCCTTCCCCTCTAAAGATAAATGATTAAAAATCTTTAAAAATAAATAAATAATAATTTAACACATTTTTTTTAACACATTCTTTAAGGGAGAGTATACTGGTTAGGCACTGTCCCAGTCTAAGCAAACTATCTTAAATCGTTTTGAGGTTAGGATTTGTTTTGCTAATAGAAGTAGGCATGGGTCGCTGTCAGCTTTAGAAGTGGGGTTATTTTGGCAATATTCTTGTTGACTGGCTAGCTTTCAGATTCTTAGAAGTCTGACATAAAGGCTGTCTTGATTGCTAGCTTTCAGAAATATATTCACTAAAGGAGTTAATATTCAGACGGCTTGTCATTCATTGATGAATAGATTTATCAGTCTTTTCTAGAAGTATAGGGACTTCTTAAACATATTCTCTTTCCTTCAGGTATATAAGAGAAAAACTGAGGCTGCCAAGAAGGAGTATCTGAAAGCTCTGGCTGCTTATAAAGACAATCAAGAATGTCAGGTAAGCCCTGGCTGGTGTAGCTCAGTGGATTGAGCGAGGACTGCAAATCAAAGGGTTGCCGGTTGATTCCCTGTCAGGGCACATGTCTGGGTTGAGGGCGAGGTCCCCATTGGGGGTACTGTGAGAGGCAACCACACACTGATGTTTCTCTCCCTCTCTGTCTCACTCCCTTTCTCCCTCTTTAAAAATAAATAAATAAAAATCTTTAAAAAAAGAATGTCAGGTAAGAGGGTTAGTGTAGATGAATATTAAGCCAATAAAAAGATTTTTTTGAGCCCTGGCCGGTATAGCTCAGTAGATTGAGCATGGGCTGCAAACCAGAAGGTTGTGGTTCGATTCCCAGTCAGGGCACATGCCTGGGTTGTGGGCTAGGTCCCCAGTAGCGGACATTCCAGAGACAGCCACACATTGATGTTTCTTTTCCTGTCTTTCTCCTTCCTTTCCCCTCTCTCTAAAAATAAATAAGTAAAATTAAAAAAAATTTTGAAGCTGTTTATTAGTAATTAGAAGGATGCCACCAAGAATCTGAAACCTCTTAAGTGTTGTATATAGAATTAAAAGCTTAGAAATACGACGTCTGTCCAGAAAAAGTCCAGCCATTGTTGATACAACAATAACAGTTTGCCTGACATTGATGTAACCTGTCAGCAAAGGAGAGGGCTGGAATGCACATGCCTGTACAATGATGACTTCACTGTACTAGTCAGTGGGGGTAGTAGGCACTGTTGGGTGAGCATGTATACTGTGTGGCCGTGGTGTTCAAAATGGCTGAGTAGAGCAACAAATCTACATCACATTTTCCATAAAACTTGAACATTCCTCTGTGGAAACTATTAGAATGACTCAGAAGGCTGCAGCTATGGGCAACTGGTGACTGGCAGGCAGCTTCATCACAACGCACCTGCTCCTGCATCATGTGTTAGGAAGGGTTTTTTTCAAAACATCAAATCACCCAGGTGACTCAACCCCTCTACAGCTCAGATTTGGTGACCTGAGACTTCTGGCTTTTCCCAAAACTACAATTCCCTTTGAAAGCAGGAGATTTCAGACTGTAGATGATCAGGAAAATACAACAGGGCAGCTGATAGCAATTGGGAGAACTGTGTGAGGTCCCAAGGTGCCTACTTTGAAGGGGACTGATGTGAGATTATCCTATATACAACGTTCCCTGTATTTGTATCTTCAATAAATGTCTAATTTTCATATTATATGACTGGGTACCTTCTGGACAGACCTTACATATAACATGATTTCCTGTTTCCATCATGAACCTTGCTAAACAACCTGAGTTTATTTTGTTGTTTGCTTTAGCCAGGGTAGGACCTACAGCTGCTGTTCCCCCTCCCTTTTTTAAATCTCTAATCTATGATGTATTGTATCTTTGGGGAGGTGATTAAAGTGAATATAGGCTGCAGAAAAGAGTAAATTTCCCAACTGACTTTTTGTTTTCTTTTAGGCCACTGTAGAAACAGTGGAGTTGGATCCAGTGCCGTCATCACAGACTCCTTCTCCACCTCCTGTGGCTACTGTTGACCCAGCATCTCCAGCACCAGCTTCAGCAGAGCCCCCTGCCCTGTCCCCTTCCATTGTTGTTAACTCCACTCTTTCATCCTATGTGGCAAACCAGGCATCTTCTGGTGCTGGGGGTCAGCCTAATATCACCAAGTTGATTATTACCAAACAGATGTTGCCCTCATCTATTACCATGTCTCAAGGAGGGATGGTTACTGTTATCCCAGCCACAGTGGTGACCTCCCGGGGGATACAACTAGGCCAGACCAGCACAGCTACCATCCAGCCCAGTCAACAAGCCCAGATTGTCACTCGGTCTGTGTTGCAGGCAGCAGCAGCTGCTGCTGCTTCCATGCAATTGCCTCCACCCCGACTACAACCCCCTCCTTTGCAACAGATGCCTCAGCCCCCTACTCAGCAGCAAGTGACCATTCTGCAGCAGCCTCCCCCACTCCAGGCTATGCAACAGCCTCCACCTCAGAAAGCTCGAATCAATTTACAGCAGCAACCACCTCCTCTGCAGATCAAGATTGTGCCTGGACCAACTCTGAAAATGCAGACCACGTTAGTCCCACCAGCTGTGGAAAGTAGCCCCGAGCGGCCTATGAATACCAGCCCCGAGGCCCATACAGTGGAGGAAACCTCTCCTGATACAATCTGTGAGATGATCACAGACGTAGTTCCTGAGGTGAGACTGTTTTAAATTCTTTTCTAGAGACAAGTAGAAACAAGTATAATATTTTTGGTTGATATGTTAAAGTAGGGTTGCTACTAGCACTTAATGCCTGGCAACCAAAAGCAGAGGTCTCCATCCTGTGGGCTTATTACGAACTGGGCTGCACAGCAGGAGGTGAGCCTGAACATAATGTGCTTGAATCATCCAGAAGCCATCCTCCCAATCCCAGTTCATGGAAAAATTGTCTTCCACGAAACTGGTCCCTGGTGCCAAAAAGGTTGGGGACTGCTTCTATGAAGGACAGTTCCTTGCAACTCTGACTTGTCCCGTCCATGATACTCCAGTATCCTTGGTGAGAAGCATCCTCTAGAGGGCCTGGCTGGTATCCCAGAGGATCCAACCTAAGCCTAGAGTTATTTTTTTGGAGTTATCTATCCAAGAATCATAAACTTTGGAGATTTAAGTGTTTCTATTTCTCCTGTATCTGGACTGCTTGGCTTGATGTTTTTAATGTGGAGATAGATGGGAGGGTCTAGCTGGAAAAATTTAGTTGGTTCATATCACTGAGTCCAAAGCAACATAAACAGATGCCCATTACCCTAGTTTTAACCAGTGGTCATGACCAGTGGTCATTTTAAAATATGGATTTGAGACTAACTCAACAACTGACGAAGCAGTAGCTGTAAAGAGAAATAACTGAATCTCCCAGGTTTTTTCCCTCTTTGTAATGGCACATTGTCTTTTGTTAGCCCTCACAGTCTTAGCTGAGGTGAGGTGACCTAACCTCTATTTACATGTTACTTTTGATTTGATATTTTCAGAGGGGTATTATTCAAATGTGGAATAGTCAGTGATGGCTGAGATTAAAATTAAAGAGTACAGTGACCCACCATGCACAAGTAAAACTACTAGTTGGCCCTCCACATACATAGATTCCCAACTAGGTATCAAAAATAATGGTGCTTTAACTGTGTAAGTAAATATGCATATGCTTGAGTGGGCCCATGCAGTTCAAACCCGGGTTGTTGAAGGGTCAACTATGCTAGCATATGGCCGGCATTCTTCTGATGGGAAGAATCCTCATATCAGTCTGCTTGGCAAAGTTCTAAAACTGGATAAGAACAAAAACTCATCTTCTTTTTTAATGTTAACATATATGTGAGGGATTTTAACACCTGTTGCTCCATTGGGTCCCAGAGTTAAATTGACCAGTGGCTGGCAAGGTAGGTAGCAAATCTAATCCATTTTTGGTGCTCTTCCTCTCATAGGTTGAGTCTCCTTCTCAAATGGATGTTGAATTGGTGAGTGGGTCTCCTGTGGCACTCTCACCCCAGCCTCGGTGTGTGAGGTCTGGTTGTGAGAACCCTCCTGTTGCAAGTAAGGACTGGGACAATGAGTACTGCAGCAATGAGTGTGTGGTGAAGCACTGCAGGTGAGTTATAGTTTCTATTCTTACAATTCAGGTATTGCTAAATTAACTCTTGAAAAACATGGTAACCCAGAGCATACTGGTGTTACCTTAGATAAGGTATACCTTACCCTAAGTAGGGTAGGTTGCTGTACCTACGTATGATTGTAGAGGCTATCAGAAAAGTTCCCCTGCTTAAATAGAGCTTACTTTGCCGCCAAGAGCACATAATTAGCAGTTCATGCTTTTCAGCTGCTACATTTATGTTTATGTATGCTTTTTAACTGCTGACACATTAAGCAGTTAGTGACTCAGAATATAGCTTCACTTACCTCCTTAGTACAAATCTCACCACTGAGGGAGTTACAATTTGAGAAGGAATATAACCTCAAAGGTTCTAGCACAATAAGGTACTAAGTATGGCAGGGGTTGGGGGGGTCCTGAAGATTTTGCCCATCTCTCTACATTTTCTGGGATTTATCTACATTCATGAAACAAGGCATTGGTATTTCCTGTTCCAAGTCTGCTTCAGTAAACTAGGATTGCTTTTACTGCTGACTTTCAGGCCCATTGCCTATTATTTTTACTGAGTGATTCCATCTAACCTCGAAGCTATAGGACATTAACTGGGAACCTGTTTGTTTAAGACAGTTAAACAAGATTACATCTAAATTATAATTCTTTGTGTCTTTTTTCTCTCTTAGGGATGTCTTCTTGGCCTGGCTAGCCTCTAGAAATTCAAATACAGTGGTGTTTGTAAAATAGTCCTTCCTATTCTCCAAGCCAGTGAAGATTTATCCGCCAGGAACATGTCCAAGACCCTGCTTTTAGAACTCAAGCTGTGCTTCTGATAGTGCCTGATCTCAACCCATGATGGTCCCTTCATGCTTCTCCCCTTTTCTCTCTTCAGCAAGGGGCCAGGCCTTGGAGCACGGCCATTGAGTTTGCTGTAATCTGGAATTGCTTTTTACTTTTAAGTACAAGCAGAGATGCCAGTAATAATAGCAGAGGAAAAGGTGAAGGGAATATGGACAAGCAGAACATAGGGGTGGTGGTGGGGGGTTGTTTGAGGAAACCTCTTGGTATAATTGTCATACCAAAGTCTGTCTAAAAGACTATTAAAATTATGAAATACACATCATCTTTGAGCCCATGACTGTATGCATACATTTTAAAGGGGATAAAAGGTTGATTAAACAGATACATTGCTTTTAGAACACAGGCACACTGGACTGTAGAGAAAATACATCACCCAGGAGTTTCTTATTTATTCCTCTTTACAAATATTACTTCTGTAGTCAATGTCCTGTCATCTCAGTTATCACAGTTTCTGAATGTAAAAGGCAGAACTCGACAAAGTCTGAAGTTGTGTTTCACTTGTGTTTGATGAAATACCTTTTAAAAGATAGGTCAGAGGTGTTTTCACTTACATAATATATAGAAACTAATTCTTTGCACACCCTAGACAATTACTTAAAATTTAATCTAAAATGTACTTTCTTCACTGTTCTTGGAAATAAGCCAAAGAATAATAGTCTAGCAAAGCCACATAGCTGTAATAGAATAAGAAAGTGTTTAAAGATTGGTAGCTTTAGTGATGATAATCTGAAGTGAAGCTCAGAGCTTACCTTGAGAAGTGCTATCCCAGAGACTCCATCCCCTTCGTTACTCTGTGTAGTTCTAATTGCTAATCACTTTCCTCCTATACTGTATAATCAACATTTTAATGCTTTCCAAGCATTCATTTAGTTTGAACCCTTACAAACCCAATGAGGTAGGTAGTATTTCCTGTTCACATATCAGGAATCATACTGAGAGATGAGTTACAAGAGATTACACACTGTTAAGTGGCAAAACCAAAATTTGATCTCAAAGTCTACAATACAAACTTTTATTTAAATAAGGAAAACAGCTATTGTATAAAATACAACTCTTCAGATGCAGCCTGCAGAGCCAGAGCTATGGATGCTTAGTTCTATGAGGAAGTGCTTCTATAGATTTTTAGGTTTGGAGATGATACCATCTGGATACCTCTGCTTGAACCTGGCAACCACATCAGGGTCTAGTAGGTGGATCCCATCCAGTTGGTTTCCAAGGGTGATCCTGAAGCAAAGGGAAAGATAAAGCAAATCAAAATTCCTGGAATTAAAAGGCCTTAGTATTATCAAAAGGTACATACCTTTTATTAAGACTGCCCATCATTTAATCAAATATTCATGCCAATTCTTTTAAAAGACCTTAATATTAGAATAGTATATGGGGTAGCATGACTAGTTAGAAATTGGGCACAGATTTTGGGGTCAAAACAGGCAGGATCTGTATTACTAAAGGGTTAATAACTGATGGCTAACCAGGCCCTACTTCACAAAGTTGTTGCTGCCAGTGAATATTGGATAAGTAAAATCCTAGCAGTACAGACTGTCTGTTAAAGCTCTAATAACAGGATGAAAGAGGTTAAAATTGTTGACAGATTAGATTCTTAGTAACCACAAGGGGACAGACTGAAAACATCCATAGAGTAACTGAAGAGTATCTTTAGCTTGTAAGAGAGTGGAACCCAGAGAATACTGATTTGAATCCTAAAACCTGTAGGGTTTCCAATGAATGTTACAGAATTCTATGAAACAGACTAAAATACAAGCTTAGATGATTTATGAACCCTCCAAAGCTCACTTACAGAATACTGGAATATAATATGAAGCTCTATGAACTTATGTCCTTGACTATTAACAGTTTTGCCCGCAAGGGCTAGCAAGTTCTCTGGTCACCTTACCAGTTGGGTTGCACATTGTGAGGTCGTCCAAATAATTCAATCTTGCGAGTGCCAGGGGACAGTCTTTCAATCATGCCATAGATTTCATCTGGTTTATGACTGGTGGAACGAACCTAGGAAACAGAGTCCAGCTGCTTCTAAGTTACCCAAGAATGCAATTCTAGCCCTTTCCATTTATGTTTAAGATCCAAATGACAAAACATGGGACAAGAATACCTCTGACCTCAATAACTAATACTAATTAAAATGTGGAAGCTTTGGATGCCCGAGGAACCACATACCTCAGCTACAATCACGTCACAATCCAGACCCTGGTTGAAGCCTTGGGGATTTCCTTTGACACCAACCTGCTCACCACAGAGAACAGATTACCTTAGGAAATCCAGCATTTGAACTTTTTCTCAAAAAATCAAAACAGTTTCTCTTTTTGGTCCACCTAATGAATTGAACCCCACTGCTGCTCACCAAGCAGTGTTCCTTCCCATGGTTTAACCAGTGACCTGTACGGCCTGTCCGAATGATGCGCTGCAGCTGATTTGTCTTCACCCAGATAATTTCATCTACCCGTTCATAACTGTGGGACATAAGAAAGAGAACTAGAGCTTTAATCACACTTCCAGTTTAGGAGTAGTACCATCTACAGAGGCAAGGAATCATAGGAGAAATAAACACACATCTCAACTATAGCAGGTATGTATTTCCCTTGGAAGAAAGCAACACAATTGCTACTTACCCCCAGAGGTTCAGACATTCTCTGCCCAACTCCATGGCCCTAGAAAGAAAGAAGAGTTACATAGCTACTTCCATGCCTGTATTTTTCTCTCCAAGATACATGTTAAATACTGTTTTCAGGAGACCTTCAGTGAACATTTACATGCACAACACCATTAGGGCAACAGGATCAACCTAAGAATATAAAGATAAAACAGTAACTATTCTTAATGGCCTTACCTTTCTCAATGAACAAATGAAAAGTTAAGTAGAACTCAAGTTACGATTTGTTATAAATAGGCATTAGGTCTCAGTAGGCTGACCCAATCATATATTTAACAGCACATACAGGAAAACCCAAGATTTTATCCCCACCCAGTACTCACTCTGTACTATATCTGCCCATAACTACATATCTTTGAACTGTATTACCTGCCTGTGACCCAGAGGAAGAGAAAGCCATCATCCTGCAGTACTGGTATGTTGAGCCTGCGCATCTCATCATCTGTCAGGGTCCCATAGGGCAGCTCCATGTGAATATCCCAGGGTGGGTCAGCCATCACAACTGCAAACTTGCCCAAGATACTGACGTCCAGGTAGCGGATATCACAACAGATCCACTGCATGAGGTGGTATTTGGTCATCTTCCCTTCCTCCACTCTCAGATTCATGGCCCCAGTCCCTCTTTTTCATTTGATTTTCCTACTCCCTTTTAAGCATATTTACCCCACTCCATTCCCAATCAGCAAGATAAGATTACTAATTATGCCCTGCTTCCTACATGTATGGCTGCCCTATTAGATTAAGTCCATAAGCTGGGGTAAGTTTCTGAGCTGACAGGTACCTGAGGTGGGAAGAGTCGATCTGCACTGGAGTCACCTCCAACACTCTGTGTAAGTGCAAGCTCCTGGCTAGGTGTATGGTCTTTGCTCCCAGGAGCCTCAGAATCCATGCAAGCATCAATCTCATAATGAACATATTTGCAGGTATCCATGTGGAAACATGTGTTAAGGAAAGAGCAGTCACCTAATGATTCATCAGTGTGTTTATTGATGATTCGTCTGAGGAAATAAAAATGGAGAACCAGGATCAAGATGGTATTCCAGAGTTAGAGCCCACAGTTCAAATCCAAATTGGTTCAAAGTTTCCTATCTTTTCCCCTCTCCTAATTTTCTACCTTTAGAAATTCCTCTAAGAGTTTTCAGAGAAGGGGAAGGCAGGTGACATGGAAATCTATAATTCATACTGAACAAGAGTTTTAATCATTCTCTAAGCAAATATATAACTCACTTACGGAAGGAATGGCTTGCTGGTTATAGCAGTGTAACACTGGCCTAAGAATCCAGAGTCCTGTTTCTCCTAAGATTATCTTCCTTCCAAAGAGCTTTAACTTCCATTGGGGCTCAGACACAGAGATGGCATTAGAAAAAAAGACAGCTGGCATTTATTTGGAAGTCCATTTATTTACTTGTACTCCCACAGAACGCTACTTCTAGAAGTATACTTCAGAGTCTGGAGGTCTTAGACAAATCACGTTGAAACCATTTAATAACAGGGTTAAAGCATAACCCCAATGACTGGAAACAATGTGCTGAAAAGGAATGACAGCTCCCAGAGACCTACCCCACCCATTTCCCTCCCAAAAGACCTGAAGTGAAGCTTGCGACAGGGCCGATCAGCATCACTGGCTTTCATGCACTCCTCCTTGGTTCCATAGTCACAGAATTCTTGCACTTGGGCTCGACCTCGTGACCGAAACTTTTCAACAATGGATTGTTCCTTGGCTGTTGTAGTATTTAATAGCTCTAGGATCTCCTGACTGACCTGTGACAAGAAGCCTTAGAGTTAACAGGGTTTGTAGATAAAATTAGCTTTAAATCACCTCTCTAAATTCTACTTGACAATAATGCCTACAAAAACCACTTAGGTATTGAACCAAGGCACAATGTAGAGCACTTTACTGTTTAGCAACAAATTTATAAAGGAGAATACGCTGGTTATCCACACACTACAGATAAGACTACTAAGGCTCAAAAGAAGTTAATTAACTTATCAAAGTAACCCAGTTAGAAGCAGCAAATGGAAGAGAACTCACAGGTCCAATATTTACACTGAGAACCACTATACAGTTAAGCTGTCAACACCATCGACAGGTTCTTTGACTAAGTGAACTGGTGTGTAACAAAACCAATTTTACCACAGGATTATTGATATATACAAAAGTTAAGTTCCTAAGGCCTCTCATCAATGCTATGACAAAAGAGCATTAAAGGAAAAGACTGTATTTGAGGACTTGCTGTACTGTCAATTCACATTGTTTAATCAATGTTCATAATTATTGGTCCATATGACTACCTTTTAGTATTCATTGCCATTCATCTCCTTCCATGACTCCTATATTTGGATTCTTCTCTTTTTTTCAATTTTATTTATTGATTTTTAGAGAGAATGGAAGGGGTAGAGAGAGAGAGAAAAAATATAGCAATTTGTTGTTCCATTTGTTTATACATTCATTGGCTGATTCTTCTATGCGCCCTGATTGAGGATCGAATCTGAAATCTTAAGAGTATTGGAACAATGCTCTAACCAACTGAGCTACCCAGCCAGGGCTGGATTCCTCTTCTCTTGATTTCATGATTTTTCCAAACAGTTCCAATGACAAGAACTCTCTAAATCAGTTTCTCAACACTGGGATTACTGACATTTTGGGCTTGATAACTCTTTGTTGTGTGGGAGTTGTCCTACTACGACTGTAGGATGTTCAGCAATATCCCTTGTTTCTCACCCATTAGATGCCTACAGCACTCCCCTGTGTTGTGACAACCAAAAAACATCTCCAGACATTGCCACATCCTCTTCAAGGAGGGAGGACAAAATGATCCCCAGTTGAGAACCACTGCTCTAAGCCTTCAATTTTAAGAATTGCTCCTTGCCCTATAGGTGAATTCCTTTCAAACAAAGCTATAACTCAAAGTCTACGTGTGAAAGCATTTCTACCTGCCCCTACCTTCTTGCTCTGTTGTTCCTTAGTAGACTGCTGGTTCAGAAGGCTTTCTATCTCCAGATCAACATCTGAGGCAGCATGTTTCCTTGATTTTTTCGTTGGCTCCTTGGCTGCTTCTGACGCTGAAGAGGCCAGACCAGAGGCTAAAGAGCTAGCAAAGGCAGCTACTGTGGTCAAATCCTGTTCTGCACGCCGCTTCTGCCCTGTGATAGTCCCTGTTACCTCCCCAGGGCCTTTCTTTTCTGCCACAGCACCCATCATGGCAGAGAGCTTGGAATGATCAGCATAGGTCACAACAGTAGGATGTGCATCATCTTGTAGGAGACCTCGCTTTACCTCAATCAACTCCTGAGCTGCAAACTTCTGTAGGAGGCTTTCCACCCCATCTTGAGTAGCAGGGGCATCTGGCTAGGGAAGGAGAAGAGGGCAATAAGACAGTGAATATGAACTAGAGAAAGGAAATAGTAAATCCCAACTCTTGTCTTATCATGTCATTACCGTAGATATGGCAAGACAGATGGACACAGCATCGGTGGGCAACGTTAGGGCTAGATCAGAGAGGTGGTGTAGCAACTTCTTCTCCAATTCAGGGTCTGTAGCTAATTCAGGAACTGCTGAAGCTGTGCTGGGCTTAGAGCCACCAGAAGTGGGCACAGTAGGCACTGGGCTGTCACTGCGGAAGGTTGGAGACAGTGCTGCCTCTGGATTCCGTAGATCTAGTAACAAAGAGAATGGAAACTGAAAAAGGGCAATTACTGTCAGTCTATATATTCCGCAGGAATCAAATTTTCCAGCATTTACAACACACCATTCTTTAATTTCATGCAGGAAATCCTCTGACCAAATTTAACACTACATAACTTTTCCTCAAACATGTTCAAGCATTCACTGCTTTGCCAGGATAATCCTCAATTTTGTGGGAGCAGCTGGTCTTTTCTTTATTGGATAAGAGTTTTCCTAATTCCTTTTCCTTGCTGTGCTTCAAAGGAAATAAATTAGAAGCATGGTAGATTGAAATATCCATACCATCCCCATTCAAGTCACTCTAAATGACAACTGATATAATCAACCTGAATTTATAAGCTAAAAATATTTTCAACAACCTAAGCTGCAATTAAATCTTTTTGAGGAATGGAGTTTGAATTTTTATGAATTAAAGCCTCTTGTCATTAGAAGGTACATCAAATAACAGAGTTAGAGGTTAAAATGATGTGTCCTTTAACATGAAACACAAAAATCTTACAAAACTTTGCTGAAGCCTGGTCACAAAATAATATTCCCTGACTGCATTTGTATCACCTACTCTTCTAATTTATAAGTTGGGTAGCCATAATAACCTTAGTAAGACTTAAGAAACTAAAATTAAGATAAAACATTGCCTTTAGGAAAGCTTAATACCTACGATTATTTAGTGAAAATATAAATAAAATATTAAACTCAGGACCTATCCTGGGTTTCTGTTAAATTAAATATTATAAGATAAAAATGAGCCATTAGTTTACATTTAGAAATATTCTGGTTACTTGGAAATTTCAACTCTAATGAAACTGATTTTAATAAAATTTGACTCAGAAATTCCAAGGATAATGGAGCTGAACTACACCAAACACCTTGCTGGAATAGTTACATTTTATAAAAATAAGTTACACCCTATTTGGAAAATAGACTTCAAAATTCCTTATTACCTGGAATGTTAAGTAACTGACATAACTTTCTTCACCTTATGATTCTTCTATGTTCTGCTGAATCTTAAAGAGGCCAGAACTCAGATGAACTCATAAAAATTCCTTGTTTTGTTCTGGCAAAGAGGTGTTATAAACACAGAAGGGTCACGGAAGTACTCTGAAGGTGAGGGGGAGAAAGTTTGAGAGCAACTGACTTAAGCAAAAAATATGTATTAAATACAAGTGACAACATTTAGGTGGTTTCACACCTTGACCATTGGAAATAATGCTGAAATGAACATGACTGTGCAGGTATCTTCCAAGATCCAGGATCCTGATTTCAATTATTTTAATTACCCAGAAGTGGAATTGCTGGAGCTTATAGCAACTATATTTTTATTTTTTGAGGAACCTCTATATTGTCTTCCATAATGGCTACCCTAATTTATATTCCCACCAGTAGTGAATCAGGGTCCCCTTTTCTCTTTACCAAAATTTGTTATCTTTTGATTTTTTAATAATAGTCATCCTAAGAATTATGAGCTATTATCTTATTATGGTTTTGATTTGCATTTCCCTAATGATTAGTAATGGTGAATATCTTTTCATATACCTATATGTCTATCTATCTATATGTCTTTTTTGAAGACCTATCACAACTGATTTTGCTTGTTTCTTGCCCATGTAACTTAAAAGAAAATAATGAAAGTGTCATTGATTAAAATAAATGCCAAGTTATTCCAAGATTTCAAATTTTCAGTGTTTCAAAAATATTCTTATTTATATAACCTAATCAAAATTCTGTTTGGGAACATATTTATTCACTACCATATTATTTTTCATTACTGTCACATACACACACACACACACACACACCTGGTTCTTGAGACACTTGGCTTAAATATGCAATGATACCACATTATTTTTTGGTAAATGTTTTCTCCATTAACTTTATTTTAAATGAAGTCAGGAGCAAATAGTTCAAGGGGAAAAAGCAATTCATTTGACATGATTATATCTGTTGTTATGATATTTAAAATAACTATGTAAATTTGGTCAGATATTAATGCTTTCAATTTCTTTCCTACCAACTTTTCATAAAAATGTTATTTTGCTATTTGTAAAACAAATTATACTTCTTAATCTAGACTTTATACACCCTATCAAATATTATTTTAGTGAGAAAAAATACTGATTTTACTCCAAGTTTAGGGTCAATAAATTGAAAATGTGTTTTAAGAAATTAAATTTATTAAGGTAACATAGGTTAATAACATTGTATCTCAGGTATACAACTTTATAATACAAGATAGATCTGTATAGTTCATTGTGTGTTCAAGAAAATGTGTTTTTATAATTAACCTACTCATTCTATTAAGGATGTAATCACATAAACATTATACTTTCTCCAATTAGTGACCAAATTTAGATGTTCTTTGAGTAATGTATTATTTTTCTTAAAGTGAACAAGAAGTCTATAAAATGAACCACTTTAACATACATTTCCAATCTCTATAGGCAGATATCGACTTTTTTTCTCTTTTGTAATTTGTCTAATCACTTGTTTTAATACTGCTCTTTAAAACATCTCTTTTAAGGCTAGTGGGAGGAAAGGGATCTTGTTCAATGTTGTGAACAAAATTTAACAGCTAATTAATGCAGCTGCAATTTATGAATGGGCTTTAGCAACTCTATGAATTCCATGAAGCCACATGCAAATTTTTGTATGTTTGTGTGTACATGAATAATAATATGTATGTATATATACATTTGGGGAAATCATTCCAATGTTTTATCATTCTTAAAGTATGTCTAGCCCTGGTTGATGCAGCTCAGTGGACTGAGTGTGGGCCTGTGAAGCAAAGGGTCACCATCAATTCCCAGTCAGGGCACATGCCTGGGTTGCAAGACAGGTGCCCAGTAGGGGGTGCAAAAGAGGCAACCACACATTGACGTTTCTCTCCCTTTCTTTCTTCCTTCCTTCCCCTCTCTCTAAAAATAAATAACTAAAATCCTTTAAAAAATGGGGTAATGTCCAGAACATGAACAAGAACAGCTGGGTTCCAACTCCAAAAGGGATTTGTTCATGATTAATTCAGTGTATTTACTGACTATTTCTACTATGGCGACACTCTGCTTCTAATGAAAACTGTATGTGTTGTGTTCAGCAAAGTAATACATAATACTTGATTTCATGCTTTGGTTACGAGCTCCACTGCAATATAAACAAAGCACTAGCTTAAAGATATAAAAACAAAGTCAGTCCACTAATTTGCTGACTCCTGTAATATATCAACATCTACATGCAATCTTCAATCTCATTAATAAAATAAGTATATTGAGCAGTTCACATATTTACCTGTGCTAAGCTTTGCCAAATCTATTTTTTTTCAATTAAAATAAAGATTTATTAAAAGTAATAATCTTCATTTCAAAAAGCTATACTTTATCTCTATGGAAAACAGTATAGTGGTTCCTCAAAAAAAATGAAAATAGAGTTACAGTTATGCCCCATTTTTTAAAAAATCCTCCTCGAGGATATGTTTATTGATTTTAGAGAGAAACATCATGTAAAAGAGACATATTGATTGGCTGCCTCCTTCACATGCTCCAACCAAAGACCAAACCCACAACCTAGGTATGTACCCTAATGGGGGACTGAACCCTCAACCTTTTGGTGTAAGGGGGATGCTCCAATCAACTGAGCCACCTGACCAGGGCTGCCCTGCTGTTTGAAAGTTTGCTTTATACCACTTGATTTTTTTGAAAGACCTACATTAGTACTTATTTTGCTAACAAAAAGAAATCCAAAGAAGATTTTTGCTTTTATGAAAAAAGGTGAAAAGTGAATGTGGCGTGATACGTTCTAAGGTAATTGCTTCTTTGCTTTAAGCCATTTTGCCTGATAAAAGGTTTCATAGGAACATGCTACTTTCAGATAATGGAGAAACTTGTACCATACGATCCAGCATTTCTAATTCTGGGTATATACCTTCAAGATTTGAAAAATGTATCAAAAACATACTTGTACACTCATTCTGACAGCAGCATTATTCACAATCACTAAAAGGCAGAAGCAACCAAGTGTCTACCAATGACTAAATAAATAAACAAAATGCGGTATAAACATGCAATGGAATATTATTTAGCCTTAAAAAGGAAATTCTGACATATACAACACAGATGAACCTTGATGACATTTTGCTAAGTGAAATAAGGCAGTCATAAAAAGACAAATACTTTACAATTCTACTTATAGCTATCTAGAGTAGTCAAACTCACAGAAACAAAACATAGAATGGTAGGTTGCCACAAACTAGCAGGCAGGAAGAATAGAGTTATTGCTGAATAGGTACAGAGTTTCAGTTCACAAGATAAAAATATTCTGAAGACTGGTTGCCCAACAATGTGACTGTACTTCAAACTACAGAATTGCATAATTACAAATGGTTAAGATGGTAAATTGTATATTATGCATATTTTGACACAATTTTTAAAAGTTGCACTTTAAAATAAGTTAACAAAGGTCTTCCAATGATTCTTTGGCTGCACTATTTTGCATTCATTTATGACATGGATACATTTTAGTCACTTTATATCCTTGTCTTTTAACATTGAGCTCAGTAGTAAACAATTTTAAGTATGATATTTCGGTAACGCTATAAAAACTAGTGTGGTAGGAAAATTTTTATTTTCCGTGAGAAAAAAAAAACAGAATGATCTGAACTTTAAGCACATCTTTTGAGTTATCTTACATACCAACTTGATTAATAAACTAATAAAATATATATCACAACATTTTCCTAAGATTCCTAATGAAAGAAATCTATTCTTTGGAATAATCAAAATAACTGAAAGAGCAGTGACAGGCTGGATTAATTTGTTTCATCTCTGCCTGTTCTCATTGTACCAAATGGGCCAGCCAAAGCTCTGGGACAGAAGACAACATATATTTAATCACAATCTGAAAATACTTTTATAGGAGTTATAACTATATTATTAGGTGGATGTATTAGGATTCTTGACCACATATAATACAAGCCCAAAAGTATTTATATCCAAAAAGAGAAAATTACATTCAAGAGTGAATATAATCTCATCAAAATTATTAAACATGCTTAGCAAGGACATGGATGAAATTAAGGCTCCAGTGGTTAGGTCTCCATGTGGCACAAAGTTTGGTTAATACCAAAGTGTGGTTAGTACTATGAAAAAGTGAAGTGGAAATTAAAATGACCAAGAGCAATTAGAATCATCCATTTAGAGAATACGAATTTAGAAATGAAGTGTAGCCCTGGCTGGTGTAGCTCAGTGGATTGAGCACGGGCCTGACAACCAGAGGATCGAGGTTCGATTCCCAGTCAGGGCACATGCCTGGGTTGTAGTCCAGTTCCCTGCAGGCCAACTCCCAGCAGGGGACACACAAAAGGCAACCATACATTGATGTTTCTCTCCCTCTCTCCTTCCCCTCTAAAGGTAAAATAAATAAAATCTTAAAAAAAAAAAAAAGAAATGAAGTGTAAAGAAGTATGGTGAGGAACAATTATATACCAAAACTAACAAAACTACAGATGTCATTTGTCACAAAAATGACAAAGATAAAGCTGAACACAAAGTAGTCAATGATGCAGTACACTGGTGTCATGATTTTTGAAAAATTTTGTAGATCACTTTGTTAAAGGAAACAACTACTTGAATCCTCAGGTCCCCCTTTCAGATTGCTGCTGATGTAAAAACAAATTTTTCTATACTAAAATTAAAAAATTATCCCTACAAGAAATGTGCTTACAAGGCTGTCACATCTTTCTACATGGCAAACAAGGCCCAGGGGACTTAAAATAGAGTAACAGACTATCCATATGTACAATTTGGCGGTGGGGGGCAGGGAACGGGGCGGTGACAGAACTACATACATTACCTCTTACTGAAATACGTACATTGAAAACTCAATAACCTAGTGTCCAAAAGTAGTAACTGACAAGTTTCTAGTTATAAAATAGAACCATTAGCCTCTCTACTTTTTTGCTGTTTGAGCAACTCACTAGGATGGCCCACATCCCATTGCTGCTTTCCTAATGACCACCTGAAGGACATCCTCAACAGGCTCCACAGAACAAATGTTTTTCACACATCTCTCAAACATTACCCAAATGTAATCTGTTTTGCTACAATGTACTTATTCAATGCAAAACAGCTCATATGCAATGGGTAAATAAGGCAATGTCAGAATAACACTAGTCGTTGGTTCAGCCCTGGCCCATGTGGCTCAGTTGGCTGGTATTGTTCCCTAAAGTGAGGGGTCCCTGGTTAGATTCCCAGGCAGGGCACATGCCTGGGTTGCAGGTTTGGTCCCCCATCTGGGTGCATTAAGAGGGGCAACAGATTGATGTTTCTCTCCCTCTCTTTCTCCCTCCCTTTCCCTCTCTCTAAAAATAAATAAGTAAAATCTTTAAAAAACACTTGTTGATTCACACATGATTTTTCTCACCATATTTATGTTTTGAAGTGGTCACGAGCAAATATTCTAATAGTTAAAGAAAAAATTGGCAAAATACAAACACCTTAAGGAAAAAAGGTCTCAAAACCTACAGAAATGCCTTTTTAAAAAATTAAGTGGCTGATTTGATGGTTTCCAGAAGTACTACACTTGCCCGGGCTGGTGTGGCTCACGGGGTGCAGGAGAGGCAACCACATATTGATGTTTTTCTCCCTCCTTTCTCCCTTCCTTCCCCTCTCTAAAATAAACAAATAAAATCTTTTAAAAAGAAGTGCTGCATTTTGCAGAATGTTAAGCTATCTGAGAAGCTAGCTTAACTGTCTAGAGGAAGACTTACTAGTCTAGAGGAAGAAACTACAAAGGGATTTCTCTTGATTAAACAAAAAGACTGATGAACAGAAGCAAAAGTAGGAGCCCCAGAGTACAGGCTGTAAGGATGGGATGACTTTCATTATAGGTCAAAACACCAAGGGAAATTTAACTATGCTAACATTTTTAGTAAAATATTATAAGGGCTCTAAACCTATTTCTTCTTTAAGCTCTACTTTTATTTTTTAATTCTGTTACTTATTTTTTTCTTTTAGAAACATCGACTTGTTGTTCCACCCATTCATAAATTCATTGGTTGATTCTCGTAAGTGCCCTGACCAGGTATTGAACCCAGAACCTTGGCATATTGGGATGATGCTCTAACCAAGTGAACTATCTGGCCAGGACTTAATTATTTTTTACTTTTTATTGAATTTATTGTGGTGCCATTGGATAGTAAAATTATGTCAGTTTTAGGTGTACAATTCTACAATACATCATCTGTATACTGGTTTGTTTTTCACCACCCAAACCCAGCCATTTTTAATGCAGGCTTTTGCAAACAACAAAGTTTTTCAGGAACACACACCTATATATAGCAGAAATGCCTCTAATCGTACCCTTTCAGAATGTTGTTCTTGAAAAAGTTGATGAAATACTTAAGCCCAGTAAGATAAACCTATGATATATTAAGAAGTAATTGGGGGTCCTGGCCCACTAGCTCAGTTGGTTAGAGTATTACACCCATACACCAAGGTTGCGGACTTCATCCCGTCAGGGCACAGTCAGGGCGCGTACAAGAATCAACCAATGAATGCATAAATATGTGAAACAACAAATCAATGTTTTTCTCTCTCTCTCTCTTCCTCCCCGCTCTAAAATCAATAAATTTTTTTAAAAAAGCAATTAGGTCATGCGTCTATGACAGTGATATAATTGTTACATATTCCATCTAAAATTGATATGCATAAATAAAATGCCCTGAAACAAAGGAAACCAAAAAACAAGAAAAACAGAGAAAACTGGATCTACAAGAGGTCAAAGAAACTGAAGTTTAGATATCGAGAAAAAAATTCTTCTTGAGTAATTCAGTAACTTCTCCAATGCTTGTCTACTAATTAATCCTTGATTATAGGACTTGCCTGCACTTCTTCCTGCCCTTCTTTTTAATTATCTAAGTCCTAGACAGCCCTCAAAACAAAATTCCAAGTGCCAAGTCCTCCATAATGCTTTCCCTGACTAAACCAACTTTTGTTACTACTCCTTTCACTGTACTCATTGTGGACTCACACATTTGGCATTTTACATGCATCATATTGTAGCTAAGTTTTTATAAGCATCAATCCTTTACCCCCAAATAAATTTCAAACTCCTTGAGGGTAGGCTCAATGTCATGCTTATTTTCATCTAACCAGACTCATCACGCACACTGTAGAAACGCAGTAGGCATTTATTTATTTGTGTTTGTTTGTTTATTATAGTATGAGAGTCCTGCCAGGACATCTTCCAGTTCCACAGGCTAAAATACGGGCATGGACCTGAAATGTATCAAAAAAAGATTTAATGATGGATTCAAATATACGGAGAAACACGTAGCTTGGGTACGAAGTAAACCCAAGTTACTACAATAGTGGTATAGAGATTCACTATTCTTGAAGATCTTTATAATTGCTTTGCCTTAAATAATTCAAGGATTGTGCTGGGAATAGGTGGTGGGTAAGACTTGAAAATCTTTTGAGGTTTCTTGCTTAAGACTGTGACACAGGTGGTAAGGACCGGTAATTTAAAAACAAAAAACAAATGTTTTCAGATTCTTACTCGGTATGTAAATGTCTGAAACAATGCCAGTTCCTCAACTCACTTAGCAACAATGAGTGCCAATTCCGTTAGGGCCACTGAGATGGGCAATGTGAATAGTAAGTAAGGGGCTTGCTCTCACGGTGCCCAGTCGCAAAGAAAAGCCCACTTACAAACCAGCACCAGAACCTAGGGGATAACAAACCGCCACGGGAGGAAAAAAGAAACAGGGCTTGCAGAACGAGGCTGAGAGACCTCGCAAACGCGACGTTCCTGGAGACTTAAGAATCGGCCTGGGGACCGGGGTGGTGCCCGGGCGTTAGTCCCGGGAAAATGAACAGACAGAACCAAGGCCCGGAGTGGGACCGAACCTCTACTACTTGCAGTAAGGCAAAACGTCTGGGCTGCTGGGCGGAGAAACCAAGTACCAATGCACGAGGCGTTTTTTTAAAAAAAAAAAAGCTACCTGGAGGAGGGCGTCCTCTTGAGATCTTTTTCTCCGGGGCTCCCTCCCTCCCTCCCACCAACCCTAGTGGACCGCCACCCGCGCCTCACCCAAGTGCCCCGAGTCCTGCTTCCGCCTTCGCTGCAGCCTCTCCCGCAGCGAGTCCAGTTGCTTTTTGTGAGCCTGAATAGAGCTCCACGTGTCCGACATCCTGGTTTCCCAGCCTGGACAAGTCTCGAATCAGGCGCGGCTGACTAGCACCTCCCAGCTGGAGCTCTAGAAAAAAAAAAAAAAAACCACTCACACACACACACACACAATTTTCACACGCACACCCAAAGGCTAACCGGAAAGTGGTCGGCAGATGCGCTAAAAGGGAAAGCCATTTCCGGTTTTGCGCTCCCTTGACGCTGAAACGGGAGCCATCTTAGGTGTTGGCAGGGTGGAGGATTTGTTTGTTTGACGCTCTCTAGTGCTTTTGGGCGCAATGAGACTGTGGTTGCCATGTTGGTGTCTGGCAGAGTGGCCATGTTGCTTATAGGCGCGCATGCGGCCATGTTGAATATAAGATGAGTCTCCAGGTGAAGGAAAAGATCGTGCTGTAAAACAGTACGTGTAGTACAGATGTTTAAAGTGAAGGATCACTGCGCTAATCAGTGTGGCTCTTAGGCACAGCCGTTGGACGTCCTCCAGAAAGGTTATTGGTTCAACTCCTGGTCAAGGCCCATGCCTAGGTTGTGGGTTCCATTCCTGGTTTAGGGATTGGGGTGCATAGAAGGACTGATAGGGGAAATTGAAAGCTCTTTTAAAATACAGCATGGTGCCTAGGGAGTGACTCGCTACACAGCACAGCAATTAGGGGGATGTTTTACTGCCCAGGTTTTTTTTTTTTTACAGCCCAATGATTCACCTTGTTTCTTTTAGCTTATCATCTACATACCAGAGATAATGAAACGTTCTGCTTTCTGCTTCCGTAACTTGCCTCCTGCTTTCGGTCCAAAGGACGGGCCCTCCCTCGCTCTATAAGAATAACTGCTTTCCCATTGTTCAAGGCTCAGAATTTGGAAACTGACTCCTCTGGGTCCGCGTGCCTGAAATAAACGCCCACTCTGTACACCCGAAAGCTGCTGAGTTGTTTTCTGTAACAGGACGACAGACATTTCTCTCCCTCTCTTCCTCTCTCTTTCCCCCTTTATCTAAAAAATGTACTTTGTTTTGTTTTTTAATGAAGGATCATTAGTTCTCGTGATAGTTTGATACATACTGTTTCCACTGAAGGTGATGTAAGTGATGTGAGGCAAGAAGCTAGATAAATTCCCTGGCAAGTGGAATAGGGAGACTGAGACAGATAGCTGAACAAACTGGCCAACCACTATCTAGGCCTCAGTTGTGTATCAACTCCAGGGCCAGAAAAGTAGCAAAACCAGGTGGGTGACGACAGGTCCAGCTGCAATGACTAAGGACCTCCTGCCGTGGCACTGACCAGTAGCAATCATGACTCTGAAAGAGTACACTTGGAAAACTGAAGAATATTCTGCTGAAACCCTCCCCTAAAACCTTCCCTAAGGCTTTTGCCTGTAAGAGACATCTAAAGGCTCAAGACAAAGGACCCAGGGCCCTCTGGGGAGCTGCCTACTCTGTTCCCTTCCTTATAGGTTAGTAGCCTATTGTAACTAAGTGTTTGATAACAGGAATTTCAATTAGCTGATAATCTGGTTATAGATAGTAATGGAAAGGATCAGGTGAATAGGAACAGAGGCTACTGAGAAAAAACATGGATGTGTGGGAAAATGTGGCAGTTATATCCATTCAGTAAATATTCATTGAGAGACTAGTATGTGCTAGATACTGTAGAGTTTTAGTAGTGATTAAAACATTCATTCCCACCTTATTTTCTGAATTTAAGTTATATAGTATGTAATTTACACTGTCTTTTGAGATGTATAGCTTTGTATGAACTTAGAAGTAGAGGACACAAGTGAATATGCACACACATGAGCATCTCTGGACATTTAGTTCTCAGGATTACATTTAATGAGAAGCAAAAATGCTATCTTCCTAGCTGAAATACTCTTTTTTTAAAAAGATTTTATTTATTTATTTATCTTTAAAGGAGAAAGGAAAGAGAGAGGGAGAGAAATACCGATGTATGTCTGCCTCTTGTGCATCCCCTGCCAGGGGCTGGCCTGCAACCCACACACGGCCCCCAACCGGGAATCAAACCGTGATCCTTTGGTTTGCAGGCCCACACTCAATCCACTGAGCTACACCAGCCAGGGCCCTAGCTGTAATAGTCTTGAGAAAGCTAGCTAATGTGAGATCATGAAAGACTGCTCAAGGACACTGCTCTACCAAAGGGATTTTGCTTCCTTAATACTCTTGGTCTAGCAACTACCTTCAAAAAAGTTAACCAGGAATGCTTTTGTACTTATATTCATAATGTATTCTGGATGGCTCTGTTTAGACAAACATATTATTACTAAAGTAAGATAGCCCTATTCTTGCTATATTATAGAATTGTTAAATTAACATTTAATTGTTCACAAATCTGAATTTCTCCTTTGTTACAGCTTTCAAGGTCCTGAACATATAGAAATGAAATATAAGTTTATATAGCAGTAAAACTAGTCTTGGGGGGAGGAAGAGAGTACTGGATATATCCTTCCAGAAGATGAAGGGGGTTGATTCACCTTAAAGTCAGAATTCTGCAGGTCAACCCCTAAACAGTATAAGCATTTTTGTCTAGGAGGAGAATTTGTCTAGTACAAGAAATTCAGTCTCTGGTAGAATTTGGGATTTCTAAGTCCTGGATTGCCTTCTCTCACCTACAGATGAAGCCAAAAAAATAGCACAGGAACTTCTGAAAAACAACCAGATCAAGGGCAGTCCCCAGAAGTCTTTGCTTTCATATCCACTTTGGGTAAATTATTACAGTAGTAAATTAGGAATATTTAGGAGCACGGGAGGGCCACTTATTTTGACATAGATTCATTCTAGACTCCTCATGACCAGTTTTCTGCTCCTTTCTTATCCAATCTTAGCCTATATACAGCCCTAAGCACTGCAGAGAGGAAGGAACCTCATCTAGACCTCTTCAAGTCCAGAGTGTAAGCCTAGTTATGAGCAGATGAATGCTGCATATACTACATTTCTTAACTTTTCCTCACATCTGCTGTGGTAGACTTTCCCAAGTTAGCCACAATGCCTCCAATCCCACATGTCCTTCTGCAGTGTAACTTTATCACTCTTCCTGTTAATAGGTAAAGCTCATTTCCTCTCCTCTTCAATCTGAGATGGCTTTCTGGACCAACTTTGGCCAACAGAATGTGACAGATTGAGTTTCAGAGCTTAGGCCTTACGAGGCCTTGTAGCTTCTGCTTTTGTCTTTTTAGAGACATGGGCCTTCATGGATGTCCCGTTATCCTGATAGATAAACCATTTGGAGAGAGAGAGAGAGAGAGAGAAAAGGGATCCTAGAATTGAAAGACCTTGAAGGGAAGGAGATGATGGGAGGATGAATCTATGAAGAAGGCTCCAACATTCCAGACATTCAGCTGAGGGGCCAGAAGTAAGGCCAACTTGGATCCTCCAGCCCAAATCACTGCTGCCCAGGTGAGCTCAGCTCTCACCATGTGGAACTTAAGACAAACCATCCTAGCTGAGGCCTGCTGAAATCCATGGAATTATAGCAAATAATTATTAAGACCCTAAGTTTTGGGATGTTTTTTTTTTTTTTAGATTTTATTTATTTATTTATTTTAAGAGGGGAAGGAGAGATGGAGAGAAACATCAATGTATGGTTGCCTTTTTGTGCATCCCCTGCTGGTAGTTAGCCTGCAAGGAACTGCAAGGAACCGGTTTGCAACCCAGGCATGTGCCCTGACTGGGAATCGAACCGCGATCGTCTGGTTCACAGGCCTGCGCTCAATCCACTGAGCTAAGCCAGCCAGGGCCGTTTTGGGATGGTTTGTTACATAGCAATGAATTACTGAAACCAGCAGTACTAAGTAAAGGCTCTTTGGCCAAATGGGTATTTTTCCTAAGTTTTTGTTCTCAATTTTTTATTTTATGATCCAAAGCAAAATGTTCACTAGGGTTAGGGTTAATGTTCACTAATTCAATGTTATTGAATTAGACATTAGAAAAGCCAAGAAAGGACATGTAAAGGAAAGTCAAACTTGGGCCTAATTGAGAGTAACACCAGTGAAATGTTTTGGAAATCAGGAGACAGATGTTTCTTGGTTTACAGAGAAGTTCTGGGGATGGTAACCAGAGTGCAAGAAGCAGGGGTTTGTGTGAGATGAAAATGTGTCAGGCCCTGACTGGGATGGTTCAGTAGATTAATCACCTGCCTGTGCATTTGAAGGTTGCTGGTTCAATTCCCAGTCAGGGCATATGCCTGGGTTGCAGGCCAGGTTCCCAGTTGGAGGCCTGTGAGAGGCAACCGATATCTCTCACACACTGATGTTTCCCTCTCTTTCTCCCTCCCTTCCCCTCTCTTAAAAAAAAATCTTAAAAAAAAAAAGAAAAGAAAATGGGTCAGTAGATTATAGGCCATTCTAGGGGTGACAAAAGTTGAAATCTCTGAGAAGCAGATGCTGAGACAGAATGAGTCCAAGTGTTATTGGGGAATAACAGTTGTAAAAAAGGGGTGGGGAGTAAAATTGGACAGGGAGAGCTATCAAACTATGATGAAGACCTGACAAAGTCTCTGCCACCCAATGGGGAGTTGCTGAAAAAAAATTGTTCATTAGAGTCCCATGTTCTATGGGAATGGCTAGGCCCTTGTACCACTCACCACCTTGTTCTGACACTGGCCAGAGATCGGTGAGGAGTGGGACAGTTGGAAGCTGTCAGCTAACTACGCTTTTTGTAGGCAGGTAGCCATTTTATTCCTGAAGGGATGCCTCTGAAGCAGCACATCACCATGTCTGCCAAAGGAGACTCAGCTCAGTGAACCAAAGGGTCACTGGTTCAATTCCCATCAGGACACAAGCCTCAGTTGTGGGGCCAGGTCCCCAATAAGGGATGTGTGAGAGGCAACCACACACTGTTTTTTCTCCTTCCCTTCTTCCATCTCTCTATATAAAATCTTTAAGAGAGAAACATCAATGTGCAGTTGCCTCTCACACGCCCCCTACTGGGGACCTGGACCACAACCCAGGCATGTGCCCTGACTAGGAATAGTACCAGCAACCTTTTGGTTCACAAGGCAGCACTCAGTCCCTGAGCCACACCAGCTAGGGTGCTTGTAGAGGTTCTTAAATGGTCACTGCATTGGTCCTTAGGTTCTTGTAAGTGTTTAGTTGGTATATTATAAAGTGGTTATTATGAAAGATAAATTCTAGAGAACTGTATGCCCTCCCACCCTTCCCTTTCCACCGAGTTGATTTATTTCCCTCTGGGAACTCACAGGCCAGTTTGTCTATTACAGTATTTACTACCACCATGTAAAAATGTTTACATTTCTCCTCTTCCTAGCCTGAGCTTTCATAGGTGTATCTTGACTTTTGTACCTACTCAAAACTTGGTCTCTGAAATAAATTCTCAGAAATAACTGAATGAATAAGCAAAGAAACTGTCTCACGTTTGTGATGTTTTTTATCCATCCAGTTTGAATTCTACCCACCGTTTATTTCATGTAGTGTTTTGTGAGCTGCATTTATTTACACAATTATTCCAGCAGGTTAGAATTAATTCATCTCCCAAAAAGATGACTAAATGATTTAGAGTGAGAAATGCCCTGGGGGTTGTGGCTCAGTGGTTTGGAGTGTCGTCTTGCAGACCGAAAGGTCAGATTTGATCCCCTGTGGAGGCACACACCTAGGTTGTAGGCTCAACCCCCCAGTCATGGCACATATAGGAGGCAACCAATTGTTTTCCTTTCTATAAGCAATGAAAATATGCCCTTGGCTGAGGATTTTTTTAAAAGTGATAAGGGAGAATGCAGTAAGGGAAACTAAAGGTAAAGAAAGAAAAGATGGAAAAGAAAAAGGAAGGGAAGGAAGAAATTTAAAGTGGAGAAAAGAAAAGTAATAAAAGCTGTCAGGTAAGAGAGGTCTATGAAAGAAAAAGCAGGATAGGGAGGAAAAATAATAGAAAGGAAACAGAAAGAGGGGGGTGAAAAGTTAGACTCAGTGCTGACCTGCCCAAGGAAGCACACATCAGCTGCAGCCTCACTGACAGCTGTTATCATAATGAAAACTGGCGTCTAAAGAGAGGGCAAGTCTAGTTTAATTAGTTAAATGGCATTATCTACATCCAATAGGAGTAAGGAAGGTAAAGAAAATGACAAGGATTGGTGACCCATCTCCTTCCATCAGGCTAACAGATAAAACAGATTTATAAAGCTTTGCCAGGAATTAGAGAGACAGGAGCTATTTTTTCACCAAATCAAGTTCCTGAGATTCCCATCTGTTCCTATTCATCAGGGGGGCATTTTTAGTTTATTTTTTTAATCCTCACCTGAGGACATTTTATCATTGCTTTTTAGAGACAGAGGAAGGGAGAGAAAAAGAGAGAAATATCAATTGGCTGCCTCCTGAAACGGGGTTGTACATGCCCGAATGGGGATTGAACCCACAACTTACACAGCACACTGACAGGGAATCAACCCTGCAACCCTTGTTACAGGACAAAGCTCCAAAACAGCCACACCAGTCAGGGCTCATCAGTACCTTTTAAAAGGGCCTGTACTGTTCTGGTAGGGGCAACTAGAATCAAACATCATTCTTTACCTTGAACAAGCCAAGAACAGGTTGACTTACCTCCTCCCTTCCGTCTTCTACCCAGCCTTGTCAGGAGTCCTTAATGATGTGGCAGGAAGCCAGCACCGCCTCTGACCACAGGTGGTAGCACTAAGACTGTGATTCTGTCAACTTGAGTTCTCATCCAACTCTGCCACTAACTGGTCGAGTGACTTTGGGCAAATCATTTTACCAGTTCCACCTCTTTAGCACTAAGATTTAGTGATATTGTAGTCTTAGGGAAAAAAGTCTGGAGCATCTTTTCTTTTTCAATATTTTATTTATTTATTTTTAGAGAGAGGGGAAGGGAAGAAGAAAGAGTGGGAGAGAAACATCCATGTGTGGTTGCCTCCCATGTGTCCCCTACTGGGGACCTGGCCCACAACCCAGGCCGGTGCCCTGGCCGGGAATCGAACCAGCAACCCTTTGCTCCACAGGCCCACCCTCAATTCACTGAGCCACACCAGCCAGGGCTGGAGCATCTTTTCTTTATGAAATTACAGTTTTGGAGTCAAATCTGAACCTTCCCACCCCCAATGCACTTCCTCTAAGAATCCTCCTTTATTGTTTGTAAAAATTATTAGGGTTGAATTACTCTATGTTTATTATATCAGATCTCAAGGATAATACAGATTAATTCATCTTGATTCTGCAGATTAGCTGGTGTCAGCCAGGCTGTCCTGAAGTTGAGGAAAAACTGATAAACAGCTCCCAACCTTTAAACAAAACAAAACAAGATACCCCCCCAAAAAATAAAACACAAAAGCGTGGTGGTGGAAAGTTCTAGGCAAAGAGAAAACCTAAGCAATAACTACGTAGTGGGCAAATTCCCTATCTTGTGAGAATACAACGTCCATTTCCAAAGGGAAATTACATCACTGGAGGTTGTTTTAAAACAAGGCCGACTAAATTAAATATTTTAACACCATATGTTCAGCTTTTGGCAGGCCATGTAGGTGGGAAGGGAATTTCAATGTTAGGGAGTGCTGTATCACACCCCAGCTGGCTATTTAGTCATAAAATAAGGAGAAACACACAAATATTTGGTTAAAACACCTTTAATGAAAAGGGAAAGACACTAACATCTCCCTTGTCTGCTCTTCACATTTTACTATGTTAGGAAGCTCTGACGCCTATACCTTCTGAGAAGAAGCCATTATTCAAGTCAGTTACTAGCAGAACCAATACTTTCTCCTCCTCAGAACTGTTCCAAATGATCCTATGTTAAGAGTAAATACTACATCTCATTATAAGACAGAGGCAGGGAGGACATCACCTAGAGCTCATCTCCTAAAGTCTGGGATGACTCTAAGGCCCAGACAGTAGCAAAGACATAAGCCCTGGTCCATGGACAAGCAAAATGGGGAGGAAATGGGCCTTGAGAGAGAAAGATGGGAAAAATACAAGGGGCCAGGGAATAAAGGAGGGAGTTATCTAAAACTAAAAGCACACTAGTGCTAGGAAATCTCCCATGGTCTGTGGTGCACTGCTGCACACTAAGTCACTATTAGTCCAAAAGAACATTCATGAGATCCACTCAATCAAGAATTCGAGGTCCGCTCCCTTACATCACGTCCCTTTCTTAATCACTCAGGTTCCCAGTATAAAGCCTCATACTTTAGCAACACTCAACTGTCCATCATTACTTCAACTACCCTCACCAACAGTGCTTGTTAAAGATATGAACTAACTTCGCAGTTTGCAAAACATTCCACAGAAGACCTCTTGGCAAGAGATACACTTGTTTCCTAAGTTTGAAAGGGAATGATGAAGGAATATGGGAAGCCGGAGATGTCTTGGCAAATCCACCTTTGCCTTAATGTGATTATCAAGGAGCTTACTGGCAAGAGTCTTCCCTTCACTTCTCCCTACCCCCTAGGACTGAGTTACAGATACAGATATTGCTGCAGCATCATTGCTAGCACCTTGTGGAGAGGGGGAAGGAGAAGGAATATAGTTTGCTACTTCTATAAGCTGCTCAGGCACTGCCTTGGATGCAGGAGGCTGCAATAACAGGGATCTTTTTCCCTTAGCCCCTCTGGATTCCTCTGCTGGAGGCTCATTCCCAGCCGCAGTTCTTAGGCTGAACAGCCCTGGCGGTGCCAGGTAGTGGAGGTGGAGCTGAAACTTCCAAGCTTGGTGGGAAAGCCGTGCACCGTTATGTTCAGCTTTTTGACAGGAAAGCCGTGCACTGGTTCCAGAATGACAAGGGACTCGCACTCACCACCTGGGCAGGAATGTCTTGGGATAAGAACTCACCAGAGAGGAGTGGCATTGGGCCCTCCAGGCGCAGCAGCCAGCCCCTTTGGGCTGTGCTGTAATTCCAAATGTGGGTGTTCCAATGCACTTGCCAGAGGGATAGGACGAGGAAAGGAAGAGAGGGGAGAAGTCACCCCAGGGGTGCTGGAGAGGGTTTCCCTTGGGAATGTGAAAACTAGAGAATCTATTTTCCTCAGGAACAATGAATGGAGAAGAAAAATTCCTCACAGGGCCACCCCCGCTTGAGCACAACAATGTCTAAGTTCAGAGACTAAAGAAAAACCACTTAGGACGTATCATGTAAGAACTCAAAGAAAAAGACAAATAAGGGCTCATAAAATCTTGGAGGTCCTGTTCTACAAAGCTGTTTCTGCAACCTAGGTCAAAGGGCAGCAAGTATTTTAAAAAAAAAACAGGTCTATGGGATTGTAGGGTCATCTTTTCGGGGAAAAGGGGAGAGCCCTGGGGAAGTGATAGAGGGTGAACAGCCTGGGACCAACGAAAGAGCAGCAATATTCTGAGGGCCATGAGGGGCAAAGGGCTGTACCTGGTGGTGAGCCAGCAGCATATGCTTCTTGAGAGTAGCCCGCTCGAGAAAGCCCTGCCTACAGAAAACACAAGTGAGGAGGGGCCCCTCCTTGGGGTGTGTCTTCTGATGCTCCTCCAGAGCTGCCTGGGTGGGAAAGGTCTGGCCACACACCTCACAGGCCTTTCTGCTACTGCTCTCCCCTGGCTCCTTTCTCATCACTTCCTGTATGCTCAATTCCTCCACCAAGGTGGTGCTGCTGCCTTCTCCTTCGAGGGTGAATGCTGATGTTGGGCTCGAGGTCCTCTCTGGTTTGCCCCCCTCTTCAGTGCCTCCTGCAACATCACTGCCTCCCTGCTCCATTGGCTGTGTTTGATCCAGGCTGCCTGACGATGGTGGTGGTGGTGGTGGTGGTGGTAGTGGTGGTGGGGGTGGCAGAGAAGGAGGTTGAATCACTTTCTCATTACTGTCCAGCTCCTTCCCAGCTGTGGCTGCTGCCACTACCATCCCCACTTCCTCTTCTGCCCCGGATGCCTCTTCAGAATCACCTCGCACTGATATTGCTTTCTCGCCTCCACTCTCTGAGCCTCTCCCTGCCAGAGAATCTTCATCAGTTACATCTTCCTCTTCTTCTTCATCCTCCTCATCCTCTTCAGACAACTCCTCTTCTGGGGACGGCTGCTGGGATGGCTGTTGGGGGAAGCTCCCTGCTCCAGAGACTGTAGATTGCTCAGAGCCATTCTCCTGGGCAGCTCCCCCACCTTCAGGGAGCGTGGTACTGCCGTTGGGGATCTGGCCCCCCAGGTGCATCCGAACATGCTGCTGCAGAGAAACTGCATTGGTGAACTTCTTCTGGCAGATGGGGCAGGAGTTCTGGGCCCGAGCAGCTGGACTGGCCTTGTGGCCCACGAAATGTGCACGCAGATTGCCCCGGGTGGAAAAAGCTCTGCCACACACTTTGCATTTGAAGGGCCGCTCGCCTCCATGCTGACCATAATGCAGGCGCAGTGCTCGAGGACAGCTCAGCACCCGGAGGCAGATGACACACTGGTTAGGTCCAGATGAAGCTGAAGCTGAAGCTGCAGGGGCAGAGGTGGTGGCGACTCCTGAGGAAGTAGAGGCCACTGCGACGGTTCCCTGTCGGTCAATCTTTTCTACTAGTTGCTGCAGCTTTGAAGTCTCAGAGGGTGAGGCGCCCAAGGGCTCTAACACATAGGGGAAGGGGAAGCTCCCTGTGGACTTAAAGTGGTTAGTAAGCAGTGCCCAGCTGGGAAGTGAAGTCACCAACTTACTTAGCTGCATGCGAGTTGCTGTGCCACTTTCTGTCACCCCTGCGATGGCAGAGGCCTCAGTTCCTGGAGGAGTATTTTCATCAGCTTTACTCTTTGGCTCTACTGCTTTCATGAGCACAAACTTATTAAAAGCAGGGAGGGCAGGAGCCGCAGCTGTGCCTGCACCAGTGGAGAGCAGCGTCAGGCTCTCTGTGGCACTGAGTGCTGTGGTGGAGGCCACCAGAGGCTTACGTTCCACACCCCCACCTGGCATGGTGGCCTCCTCCTCAGCCTTCTCTGGTGGCACAGACATACCATAGGGCAGGCCGCTGCTGGTGATGACGTAGTCTAGGTGCTCTGGCACTGGGTGAGGGTTCATCTGCACGTGCGGGTACTTCTCACGATGCCGGTGAAAATGCACTTTGAGGTTGCCACGGGTGGTAAAGCGGTTGCCACAGACATTACACTTATAGGGCCTCTCACCTGTGTGTGAACGCAGGTGGATCTGTAGGGCGCTGTCACTGCCAAATACTTTGGCACAAAAGCGGCATTTGTGCCGTCCACCGGGTTTCTCCAAGGGACCCATCACTTCCCCATAACTCAGTTCACCGCTTCCGTTCTTTGGCTTTAAGAGCCCTGGGGAGGCAGTAGCCTCTAGGCCTCGGGCTGCCCCAAGACACTGTGCTGCCAGCAGTCCCGTGGTGCCTGGAAATGCCAGATGAGGTGAGGAGATAAGCTGATCTGTGTTGCCTGGCAGGGCTGGGGAAGGGGCAGGTGTGGGTTTGTGGCTTCTCGCAACCCCTCCAGCAGAAAAAGGGTGCTGTGACCCTAGTGGATGATAAAGGTGGAAAAAAGCCTGCTTGGGCGTGTCTGCCCCTGCAGAGGATGAGGTGGACGAGGAAGAAGGTGCCAATGTCTTCCCAGTTTGGACAGGCTTGATGGGGCTGAAGAGGGGAAGCAGGGGCTTGGTGGAGGAGGCAGTCCCTGTCCCAGGTAATTCTGATGGACTGGCAGAGGGGCCTACCGTTTGGCCTAAAGAGCCAAGCAGTAGTACCTGCCTGCAGATTTGCTCAGTCATCTGCATCTGATGGATCTGGCGCTGCTGCAGCACCCGGAGCTCTTCCAAGATCAGAGGGATGTTCAAGTGGCCGCTGCCTACACCTGGGGGTGGAGGTGGAGGAGGAGGAGGAGGTGGGGGTGCAGGGGTGGATTCTGGAGGTAATGGGGTTGCTCCCAGCTTGGGACTAGCCAAGATCAGGCCCCCTCCTCCCCCAGCTGCTGTACCTGTGGCAGCGACCAGGAAGTGCCCTGCAGACTCCTCTCCTCTCCGCTCTGTGCCCCAGGTGGGATCTGTGGGCACTGAGGACCCAGAATCTGAAGGGTTGCTGTGCTCTGCCTCCATGACCTGTGGACTATTGTGGCTCTCAGGCCGGGGCTCAGAAGAGGTCGACGAGTTGTTGGGATTCTCCTGGCCCCCAATTATCACCATTACAGGGGGTTCGGTAGAACATGCATTCTGGTGAGCAAGGAATTCAGTTGGGTCAGTGAATTGTGCGCAGCACTTGGCACAGACTTGGGGGTGGTCCTCCTCGCTAGCATCACCTGAGGACAAGAAGAGAAAAAAGCGTGGGTGGTGCGGCTGGAATGGGTATGGAGGCTCTAATTAACTATGCGCCCAGTAACTGCGAGTTGGGGGTGGGGAGATGAGCTCACCATCAGGCCATGCAAAAGGCTAGAAGTCAGTCTTGACCCTCCTGGGCACTAGAATCCCCGCACGGGGGTGTGGGGGGCACGTGTAAGCTTCTGCCCTCCCCTGTCCAATCCTCCCTTTACCCCCCTCGACCAACCCGGCGCAAGCCACCTGCGAACGCAAGGAATGGGTTGTGAGGACATGAAGAAGGGTCTATGCAGAGAAACGTGCATTTGATCCCGTCCACCGAAAGCTCCCCTCCCCCAGCGTGTCCCTTCCACCCCATCGCTGCCCAGGCCGGGCCCTACCGCACCTCCAAGCTCCGCTGGCTCCCCGCAGGGACCCCTGAGAAGAGAGCTTCTCCCAGCTTCCTGCGCCATGGTGTTAGGGGAGGTGGAGGGCCGGGTGGAGTGGGAGACAAAAGGGATGGGGGGTGGGGGAGGTGGCGGTGGCCGCTGGGGCTGCGGCAGCCACTGCACCCAGTGGCCCAGACTGCAGAGATGGAGATCGGTGAAGGCAGCGGGGGCAGGGAGCTGGGGAGAAGGGGGAGGGGAGCAAGGCAGTGCAGAGGTGGGAGGAGCAGGAGCGAGAGAACTGGGAGAGGGGAGATGGGGTGGAGCTGCCGGGGAGGAGAGTTTGTGGGGAGGGACTGCTGGTGAGGCTGGCGGGAGGTGGCAGAGGAGCAGGCGGGAGCGGAGGTGGGTGTGTGGGGGCGGGAACTGGAGCCCTGGAGTGTTTCCGGAGGCCCAGGAACAGGTGTTGTGGGTCGTGATGGGGGTCCACCTTTCCTTGCCCTCTGCCAGCTCCCCCCCATCTCCAGATGTCTTTGCCCAGGCCTGCCCCCTCCCCCCAGCAAGCTCAAGGGGGCACAGTGGGAAACACAACCCTGTTCAATGGAGCAAAGCGATAGGCTTCTCCTATTTTTCTTTGCATAAAGGATCCGCTGAGCCTGGAAAACATGGACTCCAGAGAGGGTGGTCTGGTCTCAGAGGAGACTCTGAGGCCAGAGCAGAGCGGGGAAACTGGGACATCCTCCCATCACCAACACACCCACCCCCAAACACCCCAAGTTTTGCCCTGTCTTCCTCACCTCCATTACCACCCTACCCTCGCCTCCCTCCACAAAATAAATGTCTTAGGGTGGGAGGCTGCAGATAGAATTTTCAAGGAAGTCATTCCAGGACTCCTGGCTTACAACACTAAGCCGATTCACACCCTGCCCCTTCTGCAGAATAGTAGCTGAATGCAAGTTGCTCCACAGATCACCCACCTTACACATAACTTACAAAGTTCGTGCTCATTGAAGGAGCCATCTCCTCACTGAACCATCTTCTCTACCCTTCTTCCTTCACCGTCCTTCTCCTGCAATCACACTGTTGCTATTCAGGACAATTGGTGTTGGAGAGATGCTGGCCTACTGAGGCCCACCTAGCTCTAACTTCCGGGCGGGGGGGTGGGGGGCGGCGGGTGGAGCTCCTCCTGAAACAATGCCGCAGCGGCTGCCAGGCGGGCAGCTTCTCAGTGTTTAAAGCCCCTTTCAGCTCCACCCATGTTTGAATGCCCTAGAAATGACAACACCTGTTCCCTGCCACAGAGGCTACCTCCCGGCCTCCTACTCAGAGAAACACAAGTAGGGACGAAATACCTCCTTGATCCGGTACTCTGCATTCTCTTTCTACCTTGAGTCTTAATGGAGTTCCCACTTCCTGAAAGAATTTATGGCACTTCGAAGAGGTGACTGCAAGTTTTTAGTTTTGTGGTTGCCTGAGCACCAGTAAACCCATGTTGTTCTAATCCCAGTTCTATTCTTGCCTGACTGGTAAATTGAGGCATGGTGCTCAGTCGCTCCGCACTGTACCATCATTTCCCTTTTTGTAAAGTGGTAATATTGTAGCTATGCTATCTCCCTCAGGAAAGTATCATGGGGACAAAAACTTGAGAAACTCTTAGTATTTACATAGGGACTTTAAGATTTGGAGGAAGTCCCAAATATTATGGATTAGAGAATGTATATTGTCAGTGGCAAAACGATGTAACTGAAATACACATATACTAAAATTAGATCTGATTGTCATGTTGCTTATTAATAATTAATTTCAGAGGTAAGCTGTTGGCTAATATCATTGGCGTATGTCAAGGATAGGGAGTCTTTTTTGGAAGGAGCTGAAACAATCTTTTCAGCTACCTATTTTTCAAAAGAAATTTTGCTATCCCCCCCTTTTTTTAAGAGAGGGGAAGGGAGGGCAAAAGAGAGGGAGAGAAACACTAATGTGTGATTGCCACTTGCACGCCTCCTACTGGGAACCTGGCCCACATCCCAGGCATGTGCCCTGACTGGGAATTGAACCAGCGATACTTTGGTTCACAGGCTGGCACTCAATCCACTGAACCACATCAGCCAGGGCTGCTATCTTTTAAAATTGAAAACACCTCACTGAATTATGTTTTCAGACATTAGATAATCATAAGGATTGTAATGTTGGAAATGATGGCTCTGAAAAAGATGAGCTAAGTGCTTCCCAGCCTGACGTTTACAGTGAGGGAATGGGAAGGTCTATTGCAATTACCGCAAGTCACAGGTTAGTCCAATGTTGTTTATTTTTACACATAAGGAAATTGAAGCTTGGAGAGATTAAGTGACTTTTTCAAGTCCACATGGTAATTCAGTGAAGGGAGCATTCAGAGGTTTGACTCCCGCCCTGTGCTTTCTGAAGCACAGCAACATTGTGTGGCTTCCCTAATGCTGCAGAAAGGGCCCTGTGCGGCTCATACCTGCCATTTGCTCTCTGGCCTCAGTAAGGGCGAGGGAGTCAGGTGGAAGCTTTCTACTGAGCATTTGTTAATTAGCATTGAACATTTGATATCAAGTTGCTGTTTTGTCAGCTCTTCTGACAAGAAAAGAAATCCTTTTCTTTTCATCTTCTCCTGGGAAACACTGTCCCCTTTCTTGCTCTTTAATGAAACTTGCTTTCTGATGCGTAATTTGATCTGCACTCTTCTTTAAGGTAAATTTAGTCCCTGGTGAAAGGTGACGGATCAACAGCCACCTGTAAGAGGAATCCTCTATTTCTCAGCACTTTGCACTCACCACCTATCTTGAAAAGGGGAGCAGGATTCTTAGGCAGACACGAATGAAGTCAGAAAAACTGGAATAAACTAAGCTGGTAATGGTGTCTAGATAGCAGATAAGGTGCAGTAAGCTATTCTGGGTCACATGTAAAATCTGGGATGGATGAAGCCCTAAGACCTGGACATGATGGTTTCAATCTATAAAGAGATGAAATGATAAGGGAAAGGGAAACTAGGTGGCTCTCTAAACCTGGTGGCCCATCAAACTGCTACTTTTGGTTAGGGAGAGAAGGCTGGGGAGAAAAAAGAGAAAAACAGGTGGGTAAAGTGCTCAGCAGAGTGGTCTAATTGCAGAGTGGTTCTCGAACTTTGCTGCCCATCAGAATTACTGGGAGAGCTTTCAAAAATATCTATAGCCAGGCCACACCCTAGACCAGTTTAGAATCCCTGAGGGTGGGACCCGGGCATCAGGATGTTTGTAAAGCTCCTCAGGTGATTCCACTGCCCAGACAAGGATGAGAACCACACTGCCTATCAGAGTACTGCCCTTCCCATCAAACCTTCTACCCTTATCTGTGCTCAGCCTGGCCAAAATGAGGACATTGGCACAATGAACTGCTAACTGGTAAGTCTTCCTGTCAGGCACCGGCTCTGCTCTGCCCACAGCCGTGCTTTAGCTCTCTCATATCCTGCTCCCGTGAACAAAACTTGATGATTTAAACCTCACTTTAAATTTAGCGACTGCATTGCCTTTCAAAATGTGCATCTTGAACCACATTTCTAACTTTAAGATGAAAGGCTTTGGTTCTGCAAAGAGTTTGAGAATTTTCCAGCCACGAAAGAAACAAAACATGCTAAGCATGTAAGCACCTGCCTGAAGCTCCTGTTAACGTTGGACCACCATGATCTGGTAGTGTCCACAACTATGAGTTGATTCTGTAACTGCTACTACGGACTATTTCTAAGGGATACCACCCCATCTTCTCTTCCTCACCTCTCTCTCACAAATACACACAGATACTCCTTTGCACCCCTGGCCTGTGCAACACAGTAGATAAACAGGCACCATCATTTGTACATCTGGTGCTAAGTGAGACAAATATATTTGTTTCCAACCTAGGAATATCTTAGGTCAAACATCAAAAAGTTTTTTTAAGTGGATATTTTTTCTGACATCAAAAGACTCAGAAGTAACCACAGAATTCATACCATTTTGGAGCTGAAAGGGACTTAGAGATCCTACCCATTTGTTGAGCTCCATCAGGCAATGAATCAAACAGACCTGAGTTAAAGCCTCAGTTTTAGCACTTCTAATCTTTGTGACCTTGGGAAAGACCTGAGTTAAAGCCTCAGTTTTAGCACTTCTAATCTTTGTGACCTTGGGAAAATTTCTTCATTTATCTTAGGCTTGGATTTCTCTTCTTTAAAATAGAGGTATAGCCCTGGCTGGTATAGCTCAGTGGATTGAGCGCGGGCCTGCAAACCACGCGATCGTGGTTTGATTCCCAGTCAGGGCACATGCCTGGGTTGCAGGCCAGTTCCTGGCAGGGGACTCATGAGAGGCAACCATACATTGATATTTACTCTCCTTCACTTCCCCTCTAAAGATAAATAAATAAAAAATCTTAAAAAAATAGAGGTACAGCTGTAAAAAAAGAGAATGAAATGCTGACACATGCTACAACATGGGTGAAGCGTGAAAACATGTTGAATGAGATAGGCCAGACACAAAAGGACGAATTTTAAATGCTTCCATTATATGAGTTACCTAGAATTGGTAAATGCGTAGAGACTGCAAGTAGAATAGTGGTTGTCAGGGAGGGACTGGGGGGAGAAGGAAAGAGGGAGTTAGTGTTTAGTGGGTATAGAGTTTCTGTTTTGCAGGATGAAAGAGCTCTGGAGATGATGGTGGTGATTGTTGTACAACATTGTGAATATGCTTAAGGCCACTGAGTTTTATACTTTAAGTAGTTAAAATGGTAAATTTTGTTATGTATATTTTACCACAATAAAATGTTTTTTTAAATGGAGGTAATGATAGAGTCGTTGGGAGTATTAAACAAGAGGAAATACATCAAGAGCCTAGCATAGTACCTGACAAATAGTAAATGCTCCACAAATATTACTGATGAGTGATATTAATTACAGGCCAAAAGCTAAAGCCCTGGGAGAAGGAAGAACTTGCCCAAGGTCACATAGCTTCAAAGTACCAGATGGATTGAAAATCAGGCTTTCTGCTTCCTTCTCCGGTTCTCTGTTACATCATGCCTGAGTTACTTCTATGCCCTTAGAAATGTTCTGTTTTTGACCCAGGGGTACCTAGGGCTGAAAGGCTTACAGCTTAACAGCCTGAGAGATGATGCTCTTTACTTCTAGATATAAAGAAAGCCGAGCCCTTAAAACTCTAATTTTGCTTTCTTCCCCTTTTACTGCTCTTGATGTCAGCTGGCTTCCATTTCTCCCTCTAGATCTGTTTGGCTGTTGTCCTGGTTTCTCCTTCTCACTAAATATCTGGGTTTCTGATTGTTTCCTTTATTTCCCAGATGCACTAGTTTACATTTCCCCTATTCATGTCCCTTATGTTCTCTAATCCAGATTTCTAGACTCTGTAGGGGAGAGTTTTTTTCTTTCTCTCCAGAGCTGTTAAGTAAATAGACTATTTCCTTCTCATCACTTATGTGCAATAAGTATTCTGTTAACTTTTGGTGTTCTGGTCAAAGAAGCTGAGCAAAAACAGGGCTGGGTAACAGGTTTTACAGACTGTTTCTTGGTGACATCTTAGGTCACTGCAGAGACAAGGCTTTTACAATGTGCAACAAAGGCTCAGCATTTGCTTATCACAGAGCAGCAACATTGCTAAAAGGCAAAAGACTCCTGAAAACCTCAGTGGCACCCTAGCCTGTAAATAAATGTCTGCTGATGCTCATAATGATGGCCATAGCTTCACAGGTGCACCAAGGAACACATAGAAGAGCCCACAAACAAGAGCCTTCCCTACCTAATTAACAAGAAAATGTCTCTAAGATCAAAGGAAAAGCCAGAAGCCTGAAGATCACATTTGCAAATAGAAACTTTCTGTGGAAAAGGAGGAAATGAGAAATGTACATATCTCATAAGAGCAGGAAAGAACTTTTGCTTTCATCAAACACAGCTATCACATCTTAGAGATGAGACCCAGCAATACTCCATGTAACCCCAGGACCTTTCACCTTCAGGACCGTGCTGATCAGAAAGACTTTAAGCTTTCTTAAAGGCAGATCTTACGAGGTTACTACTATGTACTTTTTCTTAAGTATTACTTTTTCGAGGATATGTTTATTGACTTTAGTGAGAGAGGAAGAGAAAGAGGGGAGAGAGAGGGAGAGACAGAGAGATACATCAAGGTGAGAGAGAAACATCCATTGGTTGCCTCCTATATGCACCCCAACTGGGACCAAACCAGCAACCTAGGTGTGTGTCCTTCTGACCAGGAATTGAACCTACAACCTTTTGGTGTACAGGATGATGATGCTCCAACCAACTGAGCCACCTGACTGGGGCATGTCACTACTACTTTCTTGCTCCTTACATTTATGTTTCTGACTTACATGGCTCAAAGGCAATATTTCAACTGAAATTTGTTTCTGACATTGGATTTAAGCCTACACTATTTCTATGGGGATGGCTTTGGAGCAGCATCTCCACGCCCCCAAGCGTTCACAGCCCCAAGTGGGAGCGATACAATTCAAGGGGCTTGAGAAACTGCTCAGGCAGTTGCTAAAGATTCCTTTTGACTCCCTCACAGATTTTTCCTCAGCTGTAGTATGAGAATGGATGAGCAGACTTGGGAGAAGAGAGAGGATGCCTCTTGGGTTGGGGGAGATTCAGCCTCGTTCCATAATCAAGCCAGCAGGGGAGCAGGACTGTGAAGAAACGCTGAGGGTCTGAGAGGTTTCCTGTAGAGCAGGAGGAGGAAACATCCTGCCTGCCGAGGCATTAAGAAGGGCTAATGTATCCCAGGAGGGAATAATGTCACCACCATGAGCCTCTAAATATGGACACAGTGGGATCCCAGCAAAGCAGTGACTCTGAGGAGGAGGTGTTCTACCCAAAGCACAGTATGTCTGTTAAGGTTGTTCCATAATACATGGAGCACTGATGTGATCTCGAGTCATTTTTTTCCGCAACAGTGGAAAACCAAATTCATGACTTAGTTTTGGTTACTTCAGATACATTCTCCTAGAGCTTTCCATGGTGCACATCTCATAAAGAAATGCTGAATTTCACCGAGAGATTCCTGATCTTAGGTTGTATTTCAGCGCTTGCAGGAAGTGCCACTGTCCTAACCTAGAATGCTAATAACAGTGCTCACATTCGTTTACTCCTTATTTATGTTAGTTATTTTTCCAAGCACTGTACATGTATTAACTTACTTTGATTCTCCCAATAACCTAAGGAGGTAGCTAGTATATTCATCCCCATTTTACTGGTGAAGAAACTGAGGCACAAAGTAGCAAAGTAAACCGAGTAAGATTGCACAGCTAACCACGCAGTGGAGTCAGGATTTGAATACTGAAAGTCTGGCTTCAGAACCCTTGTGCTTAATTCTACACTATATTGTTGGGTGAATCAACTGTTTGCTAAGTAAATAGTTTACCCCTGAGCCACGACTTCTGGACCGTCACAGTGAGCACATATGCAGCCATATCACTAACCTGTATACTAGCTTGATCCGAAGAATTACCTGGATGTTTACGAAGATATAGATTCTCACACTCTAGCCCAGATCTACCCATCAAGCAAGTTTGGAAACTGATTCAGTTGAGTGAGAGCAGCACCAGCTCTGGATATCAGGAAACCTAGGTTTTTGTCTCGATTATGCCTCTGTTTCTGAGGCTTTGGGCAGTGTCACTACTCAGTACCCTAGTCCTCTACTGTCATTTACTGGAATGTTATAAGAATATATGAAATCTCTCCTTCCCCCCTGAAGAAAATCTGTTACTTAAAAAAATAAATGATAATATCCATACAAAATGATATGCATGTATGAACAGGTGTATTAACACATACTATTTTTCTTAGCTTGGTCTCCCTTGAAGCCCAGACCTAAGTCCCTCACCCAGACCTCAGTCTCTACCCCAGGTGACATGGATACTCATCCCAAACCTGGCTTCATCTGACCGACATTAGCTCGCTCCTCTGGGAGCTCTGATCTGCTCTCAGCTCAGGCTCAACAATGAGAAACTTTTTTCTCTTCTCCCTCAGGGGAACCTTCACGTTTATCCAATTCATTCTCTTGCAACCCAACTCTCCAGAAAGAAAAGGGGGAAAATCCCACCCCTAAGAGACAGTCTTCAGGTCTGAGGAGGTTACTTAGCAACGGCACAAAGACCAGTGAGCAAAGGGGGGACCTGGGGAGAAAACTCTTGGGTGGGGAGACAGAGCCAGTTTGAAAACTCCATTTCAACCAAAGAAAAACAACAAGGAAAACACAAACAGAATCAATCTTGAGAAAAGCCAAGTGGGGCTTCTCCCCAGCACAGGTCATCTCCTTAGTCTCCACATCTCGACTCCTTCAAACACCCCCAGGGACTATGTCCTCCCCTCATTTTTTTCCCATGGCCCTGGGGCCCTCCCCTTGCCCTGGTCTGACCCACACAGGCTTGGACACACAGCTCCCACCCGCACTCCCTCCCCAGGCACCCACCGTTGTCAGATGCGCTGGGACCTTCGCAGTCCGAGATTAACTGTTGGGGTTTCCGCTGCTTTCGCCTAGACATTCCCGGGTACAGAGAAGTGGGAGAGGGAGGGGCGACGCTCACTTAGTCTTAACTGAGGTGACCTGGTCTGGTCTCCCCCTTGGGTCTGAAGCCAACTGATGCCTCTCCCCCAGTGCAAATCACTGTGAAGCAGAGATGTTCTCTCTTCCCAGAGATAGACAGACTCACCTCTCTCTCTCTCTCTCTCCCCTTCTGTCTCTCCCTCTCTCTCTCTCCCTCTCTCTCTCTCTCTCTCTCTCTCTCTCTCTCTCTCTGGTTCTCTGTCTCTGACTCTCTTTCTCAATCTCTGCAAGTCTTTAAAGGGGAGACGCCCCCTTTTTTTTTCTTCAGCTTCTTCCCTACGGTTCTGCAGCTCCCATTGTAAAAGCAAAAATCCTAATCTTTCCGCACACTCTTTTCTTTTGTACTGCAGAGGAAAGGATTTAACCCTCTCCTCCCTGCCAGGGCCTGGGACTCTCCCCATGCTGTCTGTTTAGAAAATGTCCCTCACTTATTTTTCTAACTCTTCTTCCAAGCTCTTCACAGTGTGTCTGGTTCTTTCATGATTCTCTATCACCTTGTTTGATAATGTGACTACTTCTGGGGTATAAATTGAAATATGAACTTTCTGGTGTATCCTGATAATGAGGCCAAGAAGTCAGATACCTCCAGTCAACCATGGGTGTATACAAATTTGGCAAAAAGAGTAAAGATGAACAGTCGATATAACAATAACTAATGTATGTAGAGCTCTTTATAAATTTCTAGAATGTTCCATGCACATGCCATTTTTTGATTATTACAACTCTGAGATTAGTGTGGCAGGTTTTAGCACTCCCATTTATAGATGATTCTCTTTAGATGAACCAAAAGGCTCAGTGAAGGTAAGTAATCTATCCAAGATTGCACAGCTATGAGGTAACAGAGATGGGCCTGGAAGCCAGGTACATCTGAGAGTAGGTGTAGCATTCCCCTGCCCCAACCCAATACTGCTAAAGGTACACTGTGCCAACACATTTCTAGCACACAAAAAAGTGATTGATTTAAAAAATTTTTTTAAATTTATTTTTAGTGAGAGGGGAAGGGAGAGAGAAAGAGAGGTAGAGAAACATCAATGTGTGGTTGCCTCTGGCACACTGCCACCCTGCCACTGGGGACCTGGCCTGCAACCCAGTCATGTGCCCTGACTGGGAATTGAACCAGCAACCTTTTGGTTCTCAGGCCCACGCTCGACCCACTGAGCTACACCAGCCAGGGCTAAAGTGATTGATTTTCAAGAATCTCATTTAAAATAACAACTGAGGTGGGTGGCTTTTCTGTCTCTCCCATTTCTGTTCAGCTTGCAGGGAGGCCACCTCTGAGAAGATTATGTAGATGGGTGGAAGCAACAATGAGGCACCTTGAGCTCAATATAAAGGAACTTTCTCATAGAGTCATGGACTCTCCAGTGAATTTGTGAGCTCTCTGTAATATGTTCTCACAGAGCCTGAAAACAATTATCAATGAGTCTGTGGGAAGAATGTCCTTTTGGATATGAAGTTGGACTTTTAAGAATATCTTCCATTTCTAAAATACATCCTTTGGCAGCTAACCAAGTCCCTCTTGTTCTGCCTGCACACTTAAAGGTGATTCGTTTTTTTGTTCTTTAACTTCCGGCCATGCTCTTCCTGCCGGAACTGTAATAATACCGTGCCACTGAGCATAGAATATCCAGATAGGCCCTATGTTCTAGCCATGATGCCTAGGGTCTTTTTCTTTTAACCTTATTTACCCTTTTACCCATCTTCTGGCTGAGATGAGAGAGCATTTGAAACACCATCAGGAGACAGTGGGAATTATTTCCCCCTTTGGAGTTGAATGATGTAAATCTCTGATGGCCGCGTCTTCAGAGAAAAGCAAAGCACAGCTCAACTCACAGTGTTGGGTGCAAATTTGAAGTTCCTTTCATTTCTTCACTTACACAAGTCCACGCCAGCCTGGAGATACTAAGAAAGGGAGAGAGACAACAGATGGTAGAAGGATTGCTGGTGATAAATGAAGCAGGTCCCCACATTGCAAGCGATTTGGGAAGCACTCTGATCTTTGCTTTGGAGTTCACTGAATCTCCATTATTTTCCCAGTCCTTTGGGGTCAGGACCCTGGTGGCTCCCTCACATTCCACCCTTGGAACTCTTGCTGACATTGTTTTATTCATCCTGTTAACTTTCCTGTGGTAAATAGGTACAGTTGTCACTAAGCTATTATTGGAGGAGAAATGGGAACACTGAGGCCAGGAGGCTTAGAATTTCTCAGTGGAATTGATTATCACTCTCTTATCCTACTGTACTTCTTTTTTTTTTTTTTTTGAGAAAAAGGAGAGAAGGAATACAGTTTTCTGTTTTTTTCTCAGGAGTCTATGAAGTCTCTAGGGGTAGGTTTGGGGGTCCAATATCAGTATCTTTCCTGGGCCTTATCTGTCTTGTCTTTTCCTATTTTTTCCACCCTCCTTCTTGCTGGCCTTATTTTGAAAGGAAGGGCTGGCTCTTCCCTTCCTCTCCTTTCTTCCGTCCTCCCCCATTTACCATTTTCCCCCCTTTTACCTCTTTCCACTGTGGCCTCTTGACCTCTCCACAGAGTTACAAAAGTAAAATCCTTGAAGAGATGCTGCTGTGGGAATGTTAATGAGCCTTCACCACAAAGGGGCAAAGACTTTACTTCACTGAGTTGGAAAAAAGCCCCTTTGAAAAGGGGTTTCTGTGTGTGGTGAAGTGGAGAGGGGAGGGGAAGGAGAGAGAGGGAGGGTGAGAGAGAAAAGAAGGGAGACAGAGAAAGAGAAGGAGAGAAGGAGAGAATGAGAGGGAGGGGGGAGGAGAGAGATAGAGAGAGAAAGAGAGCAAGAGGGGGAGGGAGGGAGAGAGAAACTTAATAGCAGAAGAAAATATTGAAACAACACTTTACTTGTTTCAATTGATTTGGTGATTTAAATTTTGGAAAATGTTCCATGGTCTTTTGACCTTGTAAATGAAGCACTTTCATTCCCAAGAAGGTAAAAAGACACTTAAGGGCAGTGAAGATAATAAAGGATGTGAAAAGGGGACCGATCCTGGCACCCTACCCCCAGTTTCTTCCCACATGTGTGGGAACCTGAGAGACTCTAGGGAAAATATTCTACATGCAGGGAGCTAGTGGTAAAGATGAACTATTTCTTCTGGCTTTGTGGCTTCGTATATTTTCTAATATCAGCAACAATTTGTATCTTGGCTTCCATATTGGCTTTGGCCTAATGATATTTTCTCTCTTCAGGAATGGCTTAAAGTACTTTCAAGCCAGACCGCTTATGCATAATGTCTGTATCCTTCATTTGTGAGCACCAGTTGCCTCTGAATTACTTAAAATGGATGTTAAGGTATTTTTAGTGTCAACATTAAGTCCTTAAAAAGCAGAGATACGTTGTTGCTGTTTAAAAGAATGCCAGTCATTATGTTTGACTTTCAGTGATTTTCCTGCACATTGTCTTGTGATGTCAGCCCAGAACTCCATACAGAAGCCCAGAATCAAGAGGAACAAAGAGAAAGTGATTGGAATGAGATCTTTGGAAGAGAGAGATGAAGAGCTAGTAGGGAATGCTAATTCTCAGGGTTCTATACCCTCCTCTAGATCCACAGTAAATCATAAGGGGAATTTATCCAGAATTCACATTCCTGGCCTTCGCCCCAGTTCTTTTTAATCATAATCTCTGGGAGTGGGGCCTAAGACATCTAAACAAGCTCTTAAACGATTCTTTGCAGTTGTTTGAGACAGCTGCACTTGACTGGTGGTTTCTAAACCGTGGGCTCTAGACTCCCAGAGGCTGCGGCGCTGTCCAGAGGAAATCCAGCCACACATGGAATAAGCCTGGCATGCAGCCCAAATACATAACATGCCTCTCAAATGTATATACTATACTCCTGTTGGCCGAATGTTTGTTGATGTTGTTTAGATTAATACACTTTTAACTCATTTAAAAAGTTTCTAAATTCCTAATGGCTTTTGCCCTAAAAATACAACTATAGTCGTATGGGGATCCAGCACATTTTTTGGCATTTCATTCAAGGCCTCTTCTCTCAGGACAATACTCTGCTCTTAGCATTCCTCTTTTACTATTTATAGAAGTGTCGGCATTGTGGAGGCATTTCTTCTACCTCTGAAAGAGTTAGCATCCTATGAGAAGTTTGATTTTAACTGCAAAAGAACTAAACGAGGAATCTAGAAACACATGTAACCATAGCTTAGGTACAAGTATGTTCTGTGTGTCCTTTCAACACATGATCTAATTTAATCTTTAAAATAGTTTTGCATGCCCTGGCTGGTGTAGCTCAGTGGATTGAGCGCAGGCCTGTGAGCCAGATGATTGTGGTTCGATTCCCAGTCAGGGCACATGCCTGGGTTTCAGGCCAGTTCCCAGCAGGGGACTCACGAGAAACAACCATACATTGATATTTCTCCCCTTCTCTCCTTCCCTTCCCCTCTAAAAGAATAAATGAATAAAATTTTAAAAAAATAAAAAAAATAGTTTCGCACCCTGCCTGGTGTGGCTCAGTTGGTTGGAGCAATGTTCTGTGCACCAAAATGTCGCAAGTTCAATTCCTGGTTAGGGCACATACCTAGGTTTCGGGTTTGTCCCAGGTCCTACGTTGGGGTGGGTATGGGAGGCAACCTATCCATGTTTTTCTTTCACATCAATGTTTCTCTCTCTCTCTTTCTTCCCAACTCTCTCTCTCTCTCTCTCTAAAATGAATAGATTTATCCTTGGGTCTTCACCCAAAAAATAGCTATTTAAAAAATAGCTTTGCAAAAGAAGCATTGTGCAATCCTTACCTTAGACTTGCAGAACACCCCACTTTACAAGTGAGAAAACTGAGACTTAGAGAAGCAAAGCAGCATTCTTGTTCATGGTCTCATAGGTGATAAATTGCTGGTTAAAATTTGCCCAAGCAATGCCTGTTTGGACAGTTTGTGTGCTTTTGATTTTGCTTCTGTTTTTTCACCACAATGTGGCACCTTATTGCCATTCTGCTGATTTCTGCTTCTGTTATATGCCTCACTTTTGGGCTAGAGACCTGGAGAGTGACACAAACTGTCAACTTCCAAAGAAAATTTGAAGAACTTCAATTAATATCTGCAACAAACTATGTTTCTTCTAATGCCATACACTACCACATGTTTTTTGTCTTCTCCCATTAAAAGAGTAAGGCAATAAAGAGTAAGGAAAAAGTGCCCTTTTCAAAACTTCACTAAATAAGGAAGCACTGGCAAACAATCCATGGGCTTATTAGATGATTTTCCGCCTGGCCTCTTTCAGGTGGCAGTTGCCATGGTGTTTCCAGGGCAGAGGGAGGGAGTGAAGATCAAGGAGGGTCATTCAGACTGAGTCTCGTCTGGTGTTTCTTTTCAGAGTTGATTCTGCAAAGGATGGTAGAAATTTAAACATTCATAAGAGGACAAATAGAACTTATTCTTTTTGCTTGCCTTCATTTCTCCATGTTACTTATGTTACATAAAGGGGGAAACAGAGTTTGTGAAGAGGACAAGATAATGGAAAAGGAATCGAAGGTTGTCACAGGGGAGGGCCATGACCCCGGCTGGCAGTGGGAGAAGGCTAGGATGGGGTGGGGAGGAGAGAGTGCGTATATGCGTGTGTGTGTCTGTGTGTGTCTGTGTGTCTGTTTTCAAGGGAGACATTATAGGAACAATTTGTTAAAGTTCTGGAGGTCCTGAGGCCGGTCATTTGAAAGAAAAATAACAAATCAACGAAGGATGGGAAATTAGGGACAAACAGTGAGGGTGAGTGGGGCATGATGAGAAAGGCCAAGGGGAAAAAAAAGAGAGAGAGGGAGGGAGGGAGGGAGAGAGAGGCAATGGCTGGTGTGGCTCGGTGGATTGAGTGTCTGCCTGAGAACCTAAGGGTTGCTGGTTCGATTCCCAGGCAGGGCACATGTCTGGGTTGTGAGCTAGGTCCCCAGTCAGGGTTGGGGGCACATGAGAGGTAACTATATATTGATGTTCCTCTCTCTTTCTCCTTCCTTTCTCCTCTCTAAAAAAAAGTAAATAAAATATTTTTATATTTTATTGATTATGCTATTATGCTTTGTTGTTCCATTTCTGCCCCCTTCATTCTTCTCCACCCTGCACACTCCTTCCCCCACCATTCCCCTCCCCTTTTAGTTTATGTCCATGTGTCTCAAGTTCTTTAGCTTCTACATTTCCCATACTATTCTTACCTTTCCCCCATTTTCTACCTACAATCTATGCTACTTATTCTCTGTAAATTCTTCCCCTCTTTCCTCCTCCCACTCCTCTTGTTGCTAACCCTCCATGTGATCTCCATTTCTATGGTTCTGCTCATGATCTAGCTGTCTGCTTAGATTGCTTTTGTTTTAGGTGTGGTTGTTAATAACTGTGTTTGCTGTTCTTTCACTGTTCATGGTTTTTTATCTTCTTTTTCATAGATAAGTCCCTTTAGCATCTCAAATAATAAAGACTTGGTGATGATGAACTCCTTGAATTTGACCTTATCTGAGAAGCACTTTATCTGCCCTTCCATTCTAAATGAAAGCTTTGCTGGATAGAGCAATCTTGGATGTAGGTCCTTGCCTTTCATGACTTGGAATACTTCTTTCCAGCCCCTTCTTGCCTGCAAGGTTTCTTTTGAGAAACCAGCTGACAGTCTGATGGGAACACCTTTGTGGGTGACTGTCCCCTTATCTCTTGTTGCTTCTAGAATTCTCTCCTTCATTTTAATGTTGGCTAATGTAATTATGATGTGCCTTGGTGTGTTCCTCCTTGGGTCCAACTTCTTTGGGACTCTCTAAACTTCCTGGACTTCCTGTAAGTCTATTTTCTTTGCCAGACTGGGGAAGTTCTCCTTTATTATTTGTTCAAATAAGTTTTCCACTTGTTGGTTTTCCTCTTCCCCTTCTGGCACTCCTATAATTCTGATGTTGGAATGTTTAAAGATGTCCTGGAGGTTCCTAAGCCTCTCTTTATTTTTTGAATTGTTGTTTCTTCCTTCTTTTCTGTTTGGTTGTTTCTTTCTTCCTTATGGTCTACTCCATTGATTTGAGTCCCAGTTTTCTTCCCACCACTATTGGTTCCCCACGCATTTTTTTTCATTTCACTTAGTGTAGCCTTCATTTTTTCATCTGATTTGCGACCAAAATCAACCAATTCTGTGAGCATCCTGATCACCAGTGCTTTGAACTATGCATCTGATAGGTTGGCTATCTCTTTGTCACTTAGTTGTATTATTTCTGGAGTTTGAGCTGTTCTTCTGTTTGGGCCATTTTTTTTTTTGGTCACATCTGTTACATTGAGGGGAGGAGCCTGAGGTGTTCACCAGGGTGGGTCGACCCAGTGGCTGGATTGTGATGCCGTATGTGGGGGTGGGGTCTGAGAGGAAACAATGGTGCTTGTTCTGCTCTCTGCTACTGGATTTCAGTCACTTCCGCTGCTTCCCCCAAGCAACCTGGGCTTTTCTGGTGCTGATTCCTGGGTGGGTGGGCTTGTGTATGTTCTAGGATCCTGTGGGTCTCTCCAACAAACTCTCCTGTAAGGCTGGGAGTCTCTCCCGCTATCTCAACCCTTACAGGTGTTTTCAATTGGTGTTTTAAGGCTTTATTTCCCAGCACTGGGACCCTGGGTTGTGCGGTCTGTCTCGCTCCACAGTTTCTCCTGGTTTATCTGCCCGTGAATGTGGGACTGCCAGGTCAGCCAGCCACCTTGCACACAGTACCCTGCTTCACAGTTGCCACCTTGCTGGGTCTGCCCATTGCCACCCCGTGCTCGGGGTCTGCCAGCCACCGCCTGCGCACCCAGGGTCCACCCGCTGCTGCCTTGCACTCCTGGTGCCGCTGCTTTTTTTGCCGCGACTCCTCTCCACCTGGCCGCTCAACTCTACCTCTCCTACCAGTCTGGATGAATGTGTGCAGAGGAGTTAAAATAACTCCTTGATTGTCAGACTTCCATACGGTTCAATTTTCTGTCAGTTCTGGTTGTTGTTTCTAAATTGTTGTTGTCCTTATTTTGTTTGTGCGGGGAGGCACAGTATGTCTACCTATGCCTCCATCTTGACCGGAAGTCCATAAGCAAATAAAAACTTTAGGAGAGAGAGAAACCAAGCCATGAGAAAGGAAAATAAATTCAGAGTGATGCAAAAGAGTTAAGTCACAGAGGCAAATCTTTGGAGGAATAGGAACATATGGATTGAAGTATGTTAGAAAATATGAATAATAGATAACATATAATAGAAACATGGACAGAGCCTTCAGAAAGAACCTTTATGAAAAAGAACAAGTGGACTCCCAAAGACTTTGGAGCCAAAAGGGGCTATAGGAATCATCTTTAAGTCTCTCACTTTTCACATAAGGAAACTAAAAACAAGAGAGTTTAAGTGACTTTTCAAAAGATTATTCTCTAGAACCATACCTTATCTCAGGGAATTCCCCTTTCTCCTACACTATGGAACTGGAGAAGAAACAGGCAAAAATGAGTGGGAAACCAAGCATAAGGAAAAACTAAAAAAAAAAAAAAGATCTTAGCCCTGGCCGGGTAGCTCAGTTGGTTAGAGCATCATCCAGGTACACCAAGGTAGTGGGTTCAATCCCCAGTCAGGGCACATGTAAGAATCAACTAATGAATATATAAATGGGTAAAACAACAAGTTGATGTTTCTCTCTCTCTCTCTCAAATCCATGAATAAATAATTTTAAAAATAGATCTTAAATTAATTTTTCCTCCTCTCTGGAAATTATAAACATTTTTTTTCTTGTGGGGACCATTGTACTTTAGAAGCTAATTCCATTTCAATAACTTCATACCTTAAACTGTTTCAGTCAGATAATTTCTTTCCCACTTTAGAAGCTATTCTCCCAGGAACAGGAGTCTTTAGGGACTAAGTACTGAGAAAGTTCTTGGATGCCTAGCTGATTACTACTTATATTTTAAGTGCAGATCCTTTAAGTCTGCCCTTAGTAGAGTTTATTCATTCACATTCATTTGTTCAACAAATATCTACACAACAGAAAATAAAATACATGCTGTCCAGATTATTATTATGTAGATTTTTTGGACTTCAATCTTTTAAAAAAATATTTATTTATTTATTTTAAAAGAAAGGGTAAGGGAGGAAGAGTGGGAGAGAAACATCAAATCAGTTGGTTGCCTCTTGCATGCCCCCTACTGGGGACCTGGCCTGCAACCCTGGCATGTGCCCTGACTGGTAATCCAACCAATGACCTTTCAGTTCACAGGCTGGTGCTCTACCCACTGAGCCACACCAGCTGAAGGTGGACTTCAGTCTTTTGGTGATATCTCTGTTGTTGTTTTATATTATAGATATTTCCATTTCCAAACAATGATGCTGCTTTCTTCATCAGCTAGTTGGGATAATTTGTGCCAGGACTCTCAGGGACTTCTGATGTGGCTCCTCTTCATCAGTCCTGGAACTGGTCTTATGGCCTCAAAATGAGTTAGGACACATGGTTCCCATGGAACTGATTAGAGCAAGTTTACTATGACAGGAGATAGTTCAAAGTAAGAAAAGCCGATGGGGTAAATCAATACCAGAATCCTTGAGGAGAACCAGGAGGACCTGAAGATCCCACAGGTAGCCTAAACGTGCAAAGATGCTGGAATAGGATGGCAAACAAGTTAATGGTTAAAGGAGTTAAGAACTGGAAGGGTTACTGTGACTATTGACTTTATTGGACTTGTGGGTTTGAGGTAAATGGCAACTGGCTTATATATGGAAGATCAAAATGCATGGTAAGGGCCATAGTGTATATGACTTGTCTGACTGGTGGTGTGGCTCAGTGGATAGAGCAACAGTCTGTGAACCAAAGGGTTGCCAGTTCAAATCCCAGTCAGGGCATGTGCCTGGGTTGCAGGCCAGGTCCCTAGTTGCGGGCACTCAAGAGGCAACCACATATTGATGTTTCTCTCCCTCTCTGCCTACAAATAAATAAATAAAAATATTTTAAAAAATGTTTATACAAAAGTTGAAGAGAGGGGATCACTGGATTTAGAGCAGATATTGAGGATGATGGAGGTGTGACTCGAATGACCAAATTCTATTCTATGAGGTTTAGATCTTTTTTTGCCCTATCTGGTTTAATGACCTCTGTTACCATCTTTAGATCAAAGAATAAATGTTACCATTATGTATATGTATATGTTTGCAAAAAATCAGATGAAAGTGTGAAAGAAAAAAGAGGGTAAAGAGGGAAACTTGGGAGAAATAGAGCTATTACTCAAGAAGAGTTACTCTTTCTATCATCTACCCCATCTTTATACTGGAAAGCTCAGCCATCCTTTGGCATACATCATTTCTAAGCTGTCCATCTTTATTTAGTCAGCTTGAAATGCCAGTATTAACCTTATTTTCTTGGAATGGAAGAACACTTCCCCTCACTGGCCAAGGTACCTGAAAAATAGCCTTGGAAAATAAACTCAGCCCTGGCCTGGCTGGGTATCTCAGTTGGTTAGAGCATCCTCCCAATACACCAAAGTTGCAGGTTCAATCCCCCAGCAGGGCACATGCAAGAGTCAACCAATAATGCACGGGTAAGTGGAACAACAAATTAGTGTTTCTCTTTGTCTCTCTCTCTCCTTCCCTCCCTTCTCTCTCTCTAAAAATCAATTAATAAAAGAAAAAATAAGCTCAATAAAATCACATTACATAATTCAAAGTCTTAGAAAACACAACAGTCAGAACTATTGCAACACTATGAAACCCCTTCTAAATGTAAGATCTTTTATTTTATTTTAATTAACTTTAAAAAAATTTTTGGCCCTGGCTGGTGTAGCTCAGTTGGTTGGTGTGCTGTCCTGTAAATTGAAAGGTAGAAAGTTTGGTTCCTGATCAAGGAACATGCCTGGGTTGTGGGTTTGATCCCTGGTAGGGGCGCCTATGAGAGTTAGCCAATTGATGTTTTTCTCTGACACTGATGTTTCTCTTCTTCTCCCTCCTTTCTCCTTTCTCTAAAATAAATAAGCATGTCCTTGAGTGAGGATAGAAAAAAATTATTGATTTTAGAGAGAAAGAGGAAGGGGGAGAGAGAGAGAAAAACAGTGATTTGTTGTTCTATTTATTTATGAATTCACTGATTGATTCTCATATGTGTCCTAACCCAGGATTGCATTCTCAACCTTGGTGCTTTGGGATGAGGATCCAACCAACTGAACTACCCAGCCAGGGCTAAATTTAAGATCTTATAAAACTAAGAGCTTGAAAAATATATAATTTCCTTTTTAGTCATTTTTTATTATTCTATTATGGTTGTCCCAACTTATCCCCCTTTGCCCTCCTCTGCCCACCCCACTCCCTGCTCCCACGGTCAATTCTCTCACTGTTGTCCATGTCCGTGGGTCATGGGTCTTTGACTTGTCCCTTCCCCTTCTTTCCACCATTATTCCCCTCCCGCCTCCCCTCTGGTCACTGTGAGTCTGTTTCTTGTTTCTATGTCTGTGGTTCCATTTTGTTCATTAGATTCCTGTTATAGGAGAGATCATATGGTATTTGTCTTTTACTTGACTGGCTTATTTTACTTAGTATAATATTCTCAAAATATATCTTTTTCAAAATAAAAAGCACATTTATATGAAATCATAGTTTGTCCATCCTTTCATAAACATTGGGTATTCACTCTTTGCTAGCTGGGCACAATGAATTATATGTAAACATAACCTCATGCTGTTTCTATCCTCTCAGACCTTATACTGAAAGTCAACTTAACAACTAGACACATATTTATTTAAAAAAAAATATTTTGTTTATTTATTTTTAGAGAGAGGGGAAGGGAAGGAGAAAGAGAGGGAGAGAAACATCAATGTGTGGTTGCCTCTCATGCTCCCCTTACTGGGGATCTGGCCTACAACCCAAGCATATACCATGCCTGGGAATTGAACCAGTGACCCTTTGTTTAGCAGACCAGTGCTCAATCTACTGAGCCACACCAGCCAGGGCACACATTTCCATTTTTAGTGGTGAAATCATTGACAGATTCCAGTCAGGCTCTTCTACTTCCCAGTTAAATTGTCTTGGAAAATATCTTTACCTCTCCAGATCTCAGTTTTCTCGTTTGCACTGATTAAGTTAGACCAGATGACTTTCTCACCCAGCTTTGACCTCTGCACTTTGCATGTGAATATATTGATCAACACAATGTGTCTATTGCAACAATTTCTACATAGGGTCCTGCAATAATTAATTCGTAGGGGTCAGCTTCTAAAGGCATCACTCACAACAAAAGTCACCTAGAGTCAAAGTTGAAAATCCCTGAGAAAGGAACATACCAGAGACCAGTTTTGCTCTGGTATTGGAGCACAAGATCATTTCTTTGGCTACATATCAGATGATGTAATTGGTCTGCATTAGGGGGTAGGTAGAATTGAAAAATATGCACTTCTCATTATAGAATCACACTCATACATTAGAGAGGGGACAAGAAAGCTGACTAACTCTGTACTCATTGAATGGAATGCCGGGGTGGGATTGACTACATTCTTGACATTGTCATCTCTCCCTTTCTTTTGCAGACCTTAATGTAATTATAATTTGTATATTGAAATTTAATTAATTAAAATATTATAGTCTATCAACACCCCTCAGGCCTGCTGACGATCTTTGTGACTTCCAGAAAGAAGTCCAGTCAAAAACCAAAGCATGGGGACAGATTTGTAGATGGAGAGCAGGATGACAGCTAGGGGGGGAAGGTTAAGGGGTGGAGGAATTGAGGGAGAAGGAAAAAGGACTCGTGGACATGGATAACAATGTGGCAATTACTGGGGGGAGGGGATTTACGGGGACTAAAAGGTAATGTAAAAAAAATGCAATAAAGATTAAATTAAACAAAACAAATGAACAAACAAACAAAAAAACCCCAAAGCAGCTTACCGGTTCATGATTCTGTATCTCCAGTTGGCAGAATCACCTCAGGATTTAAAACCAAGTGCAGACCAGAGAAATCCTTTCCTTCCTTTGGACATAAGGACCGTGCCAGGTCTTCAAATCAGGTACTCTCAACAAACATTTATCAAATGCACTTCCTATTTCACTCACTGGACCTGCATGTAGGAGGAATGTAGAATTAAAAAAAATACATTTCTCAACACAAAGTCATATTTATGCTCATATTAAAGGAACTGAGACGCCGGGGTTACAAAGGTTAATAGGACACAGATCCTGCCTCTCCCTGAGAAGGGCAATGTTAAACAAAACATATATATAATATGATGTGAGAAAATTTCATAGAGGCATGCATAAAGTTCCATGGGAAGGAGGGAAACTTGACTGATTGTCCACTGGCAATAAATCCACCCCCCATCCCTTCCTCCATCTTTCTGTTAAACAAGTGTCCGTAGTTAGTTACTATGTATAAAACACGGTGCCAGATGTTATAAATGCATGGAGAATAAAACCAGATCCTTCTTGAAGAAACATTACTTTGATATAGGAGGTAAAACAGGTAAGCAGGTAATATGAATAGCCACTCTTTATGGGCCAATTCTTTGTGACAAGGCCATATGAGGCTCTTTAATTACATTCTTTCTTACAGTAATCTTGTGAGGTAGACATGATTATCTCCACCTTACCAGTTAGGAAATTGAGGTTTAGAGAGGTTAGTAATTTGCTGAGGACTGTGCAGCTATGAATTATGAAAGTGAAGTTCTCATGCATTTAGCTTAGAACAAAGTCTCTGATCCCCCGACTGTGTGTATTCTGGGATGTGGGTTTTGGGGTTTAAATTGCCTTCTCCACTTATCGACTGCAAAATTTCGGACATTTTACTTAACTTCTCCAAGGGAGATTTTCTCATATAAAAATGAGATGAATTGTTTCTACTTCATAGGATTGTGATGGAGATTTAGCAAAACTCAGTTAAAGCATTTGGCCCAGTGCCTGGCCAGTCTTTCAAGCTCACTACATTTGCTGGCTAATATTATTATGCTGTCCTGTATAGACAGCAATGGTGAGTGAGTGCAATGGAGAGGCAGATGAAATATGTACACATTTAAGGGAAGGAAAGATCACTTCCAATTGGAAGGTGGGAGGGTGAGTAGGCTAAAGGAGGACCATGAAGAATTCACTTAAAATGGAGTTTTCAAAAAAAAAAATTAAGACTTTAACATTTAGACTGTAAATTTTAGAGTAGAAGGCTCTGTGAGGAAGGCAGCAAGAAGCTTGTTGCCTGTGGGAGGAGACAAGCAATAAAAATGCAAGGAAATAAGTTAGGTAGTTACAAAGAGTAGTCATTAAACACGATAATGGGAGAGAAAGTGAGGAGGAATGGTGGGTCTGGTGAGTCAGGGACTAAGAGAGAAGACTGGATTCCATTTCCAGGTAGAATGCTGTTCATATGTAGATCAATTTGCAATTTGTGAATGTATACTTCAATGAATAGCCCAAACAGACAGAAATGCAAATATTCTTAGAAACAGGGGCTATTAGTAATGCAAGTATGAAAAAAAACCCTCTGACTGAAGCAGAACAACAAAACACCCTAATCAATCTTTGAATTAATCTGTGAATGAAGACATTTACCTTTTTATAATATTAAGACAGAAAAAAACCCCTTTCTTTGTCTTATCTCAAGCTAGAACTAAGTAAGATAGTTAAGGTCATCCTGTTCTAGGGATCATTCATTCACTCACTCATTCATTCATTCAACAAATATTTTACTGAGAGCTTACTATGTGCCAGGCACTATGCCATGCCTAGGGAATACAGGGGATGGTCCTTCCTTGGAGTTCTCATTGCTTGCTATGGAGGGCTTTTGGAACCGAGGTGCACGTCAGGAGAACTACAGGCAGGTTCTGACACTTGTCTACTGATATGTTTGGGTAGCAGTGGGAACACAGCTGGAAGTCTACAGGGCCCAGAGTGTGTCCTGAGATGACCTATGGTGAGTATCCTTGACTGAAGAGTTTTTGAAGATTTTAATGTCTCCAATTTTACTTAAATTAGAAACATTTAAGTAAATGTTTAGTCTGCTCTATACATTCCTCTGTGCAACCCACTCCAAGGTCCACCCCATCACTCCTCCTCTACCTGTCCTCAGCTTTTGCTATCCAGATTTACCAAATAAATCTTCTTTCCACCCATTCCAACTCCTGCTGCTCTTCACAGCTAGTCTCTGGGCTCAGCCCCAAACCTTAAGGGGTAGTAAATGGATTCAGAGTTGGTACTCAAACACAGATCCCCATGGAAACCAAAGGACTAAGAAAACAATGTGAGGAAGTCCTGACTGACCTTTTAGGCTCACTCTTCAAATTCTTTTCACTTTCCGGGGGTGAAGGCACTTAACTAGTGGAGTGAAATAACCTGACCCCAGCCCAAACCTTCAAATGTCAAGAACCTAGCTTTTCTTTGATTGTAAGTGAAGAGCAGTGAGACATCTCCACCTGGTGGTAAAATTCCAAATTACCGCCAAGGAGAGATTGGTGAGTGAGAGCCTGTAGTGCAGGCAGGCAAAAGGAAGAGGGTGAAAAGATGTAACAAGCAGGAAATTCTCCCAGGAAAGTGTCTAGCTGTGATACATTTAATATTTACTCTTTCTCAGATATATTTAAAATACTTAAATATCATCTTTATGTTGATGATTCAGTTGTTTTTTGTTTTTTTGCATCCAACCCAAATATGGGTTCATCAGGTTGTCTCAAATCTCCTACCTTCATAGTAGGTATTTTCTACCCAAACACCTTGTTGTAACCACAAATTCAGCATAACTCTGGAGCTGGCTTGTCTCTTCTCTTTCTTTCCCTTCCAGAGGTCAGACTTTGTAAGCTGGCAAAGGGAAACCAGATTTACTCCACAGTCTTGTTGATGTATCCGAGAGTTAAGTGCTAACATTCTTACTGCCCCATCATGGGAGCAGAAGTTCAGGCTGTGTCAGGCATGAGACTGTACTGCTGTCCTTGCACTCCTGTAGCTATCATGCAGGACGCCAATGCCTTCCCTACGTGGTATTATTGGGGGGTGGGGTAGCCTTTGTCAATAGACAGTTGTTGACACCAACAGGACTCTCCAATTTGGGATGTGGTGAAGGGAGACTTGATTCAGTGAAAATAGCTCAATCCTGGAACAGCACAGCTATGAGCAAGCCCTGGGGCAAGGTGGCTCTGGCCCCTGTGTTGAAGCTCAGTCCCTCTCTGGTGAGATAGCTCTGCTTTACTCCAGTCCAGTGAACCAACTCTAATTAGGCCAGTTTCAGTGTTACAGTTTCAGCCCAGGTGAGGGGTCAGTACATGGCTCTGTTAGGGTGGGCGGGGATAGGAGGAAGCTCCGGCTGGACTTTGTCAAGACGGACATCCTCACAGTAACCTGAGTCCCAGGAAGAGACCACCAATGCTGTACTGCTTCTTTGTTCAGAGGGCACCAATCCCCAGCTCCCACGGGGAGCCAACGAAAATAAAACCCCACTACATTCCCTGCTCGGGTGTGACTTCCACGGCCTCATCCTGCAGACTGTGGAATCTCACCCGGGTGTGCAAACCCCAATAAAGCAATTTATTGCCTATTTTATGGCTGATTGGCATTTCTTTCTCGGTGGAGCCTAAGAAAACCTTTCAGGCTCTCCTACCACTCCTACTGAGGGCTGACCAGGGGGCCCCTGGCCAGAAGGAATGAGTATCATTTTGGGAATGGATTGTAACTCCTTCCTTTACCTCTTTTGGGAGTGGCTTCTTGTCCTGTGACAGCTTCTTGATCTTTTACACACTGAGGTAATGTAGTTTAGAGTCTCACATAGGACATGTGCCTTCTTTGTCTGGGGTCCCTTATAATGAGCCTCAGACTGCCGGAGGTATGGTTTCTCTTGCACCGACCGAATGTCATTGGTGCATGCTACCTTGTAGTGTGAGTGATAAACAGCATGAAAACCTCTGCTAGTCCTGTGGGTGGTAGTTTTGGCATATCACAAACACTTAGGCATATCCCTGGTTTGGGTCTCCTGCACTACACGGGGAAACACAAACTTTGGTGGAAACAAGTAAGTGTGCTTTCTGAGCCAGAGGGGAGCTGACTCAGGTAGAGAGAAGTCCCTCCCCTGGTCCCTGATTGGTCCATTTCTGTACAAATGAGAACTCCAAATTCTCAGTTTGAAATACCCAACAAGGAGTCCTTGGTGGGTATTTTCTTTCTCAGGGTCAACACTGTCTCAGCAAGAGAGACTGTTACCTAGGCTAGAGAGTTCTTCTAAGAGAGCTATTCTCAGTTTGATTGGTTCAAATAGCACCATCTTGATTGGTCATAATTGGAGACACTCTGATTGGTCAGTGAAAATGCAAAGAGGATATAGCTGAACAGCTCCGATTGGATGGGGAAAGTCTCAGTCTTTCTGGTTGAAATATAATCCCAGAAACTCCTTTATAAGTGTTGGCTCAGATGGCAGGAACACAGTGCAGGCAAGCAGGGGGCTTCTCCTGAAGCTTGATGTGCGTGAGAAGCTCCAGTTTAGCAGTGGCTGTTAAGATCTGTTTTTAAAAGCTGTGGTACATTTACACAATGAAATTCTATGCTGCAGAAAGGAAGAAGGAACTCCTACCCTTTGCAACATCGTGGATGGAACTGGAAAGCATTATGCTGAGCGAAATAAGCCAGGCGATGAAAGACAAATACCATACGATATCACCATTAACAGGAATCTAAACAACAAAACAAACAAGCAAGCAAAATATGACCAATGACACTCAAATACGGAACAGGCTGACAGGGTCCAGAGGGGAGAGGGGAGAGAATCATAGGGGAAAAGGGGATGGACTCACATGAACAAGTATAAAGGACACATGGACAATAACTAAGGTGGAGGGTGGAAATGGGGGGAAGGTGGGGAGCACTGGGTGGGGCAGGGCTGGGAATATAAGACAGAAAACTGTACTTGAACAAGAATTAAATAAAAATAAAAATAAAAAGATCTGTTTTTAAGTTTGGAGCAGATAAATCATAAGGAGTCCTTGGTGGGTATTTTCTTTCTCAGGGTCAACACTGTCTCAGCAAGAGAGACTGTTACCTAGGCTAGAGGGTTCTTCTAAGAGAGCTATTAGATTACAACAATCCCATCCCCTTGTCATAGCTATTACCTTACCTTAATACATAGCCAGACCCATGAGGGCAATTATGGGGCTTATCACAGGAAGAAGGTATAAGACACGATCCACATTATCTTCAGAGTGGAATACTTTCTTCTATAAATCTTTCAAATTGCATTTGGCTTGCCCCTGCTGGTGAAGTTGGTTGGAATGTGTTTGGGGATCTGTGCTTGAGTACCAACTCTGAATCCATTTACTACCCCTTAAGGTTTGGGGCTGAGCCCAGAGACTAGCTGTGACGAGCAGCAGGAGTTGGAATGGGTGGAAAGAAGATTTATTTGGTAAATCTGGATAGCAAAAGCTGAGGACAGGTAGAGGAGGAGTGATGGGGTGGACCTTGGAGTGGGTTGCACAGAGGAATGTATAGAGCAGACTAAACATTTACTTAAATGTTTCTAATTTAAGTAAAATTGGAGACATTAAAATCTTCAAAAACTCTTCAGTCAAGGATACTCACCATAGGTCATCTCAGGACACACTCTGGGCCCTGTAGACTTCCATACACCAAAATGTTGGGGGTTTGCTTCCAGGTCAGGATGTAACAGGGTGCAGCCAGGGGGCCCCCAAATAGGGATTTGTAATGGGGTCCAGAATTCAGGGTGTCCAGGAAATATTAAGAAATATATGATGTCCTCACCCCCACAAGTCTGAACTGGGGGATGGGATACATGGAGCAGGGCCATTGAGTTGTTCTGCATAGAAACAGTTTTGCAAATAACCTCAGGCACAATCATTTAATACATCTGTAGCTTTTAATTGGTTTCATGGGTATGTTGAATAGCTGTGGCCATGCTTTGAGCCAGGGAGATGGGAGTGACTTCTACCCTGGGAGGCAGAAGCCCTGGTTACAGCGCCTGCCTGAGAGCTTGCAGATGATTGGCTCCACACCATTGGGCCACACCTGCCCAGACTTACAATGGCAGCCCAGAAAAGCTGGAAAATATGGGAATGCTGGCAGATGTGGCCGATTGTTGGAGGAATTGGAAATGGGATGCAGAAGAAGATTGGCGCTGGGATTTAAACCCAGGCGTGGCAGCCCTGTGAAGGGTGGGAGACCCACGCAGCTTTGGTGAGAGGGGGAGAACCACATGGCTTTGGGGCTCCCTTTGCGATGCAGCTGAGGAAGCTGGAAAGCAAGATGTAGCAGCAATGTAGAGCTCTCTTAGCAGGTTGGAAGAATGCAGGAGAGACATTGCGGGAAGGAAAGGGGTGAAAGGACTCTTGCTGCTGGGCCATGAGAAGGTGCCAGGTGGATTTGGATTAAGAGCTGGAGGTTGCAGCGGTGACACAGCTGGTGGTGCTGGGAATGTGGCTGGCCTGCCAGTTGAGCGTGGATTACTGGAAGAACCAGGAGCTACCTGAGGCACAGACTTCTATTTTTTCCCCCTGAGATATAGTACCCCTGATTGGCTGGACTGGGCAAAGTTGGGGAGGAAGTACTGTGTGCGTTTATGGGTATTCTAAGAAACTTTGGGATTTTAATGAAGACACTAAGTCATTACTCTTAAGTCTGTATAATCTTCTGATAAATTATGCCTTTCCTTTTCACCAGTCTCTGACACTGAGAGCTATAATTTCCTTGTGGCAGGCAAGGCGAACGTAGTACAGAGGGACCCCGGGAGAAGGGAGGGGTCCATTCAGTAATAGTGTCTTGTTCCCCTGTCCCCGTCCATTCTGTAACAAGAGCGCATACCTAGGTTGAGGGTTCAATCCCTGGTCGGGGTACATATGGGAGGCATCCAGTTGATGTTTCTCTCTCATATTGATATTTCTCCCCCTTCCTCTCTCTAAAATCAATAAACACATTAAAATTAAAAAAATAAAACAATACAAAATTGCAGTTGTCTCATCTTAGTATTCTGTATAAGATGAAATAAAACCATAATATATTGACTAATTGCTCCTTATTTTAAAAAGATTTTATTTATTTATTTTCAGAGAGAGTGGAAGGGAGGGAGAAAGACGGAGAGAAACATCGAGAGAGAAACACCAAATCATTGCTGTTGCCATATGTGCCCTGACCAGGGGCTGACCTGCAGCCCCGGCATGTGCCCTGACTGGGAATCAACCTGTGACCTTTCCCTTTGAGGAATAACACCCAACCAGCTGAGCCACGCTGGTCAGAGCTAATCGCTCTTTTTTACCTTCCCGCTGCCGCTGAAATTCTACTTCCACAACTTTTATTTATATCTTTGGGTCTTCCCTGGATCTTTTCTCTGGACCTTAAAAGATACGTTTTGTTTTTTAGACCAGTTTTAGATTTACAGCACAATTGAGCATAAGGTACAGAGTTGTCTAATATACACCTTGTCCCCATCCGTAGCTTCCCCATTATCAACGTTCCCTCTTAACTAGTGGAGTGAAATAACCAGTACATTTTTTTTGTACATTTGTACAAAAAAACTGGTTATTTCACTCCACTAGTTAAGAGGGAACAAAAAACTGGTTATTTCACTCCACTAGTTAAGAGGGAACAAAAAACTGGTTATTTCACTCCACTAGTTAAGAGGGAACGTTGATAATGGGGAAGCACTAGGCCATGTTAGACTATTTGTGACAAGGATCATGCAGGAATTTGAAAGTGACACATTTTTTCCAGAAATTGATTTGGAGAGATATAAACGTCTCCCAGAATACCCAGGTGTTCTTTCTGGTGTCCAGGAGGAAAAGGGGATTAAATTCAAATTTGAAGTATATGAAAGGAGTGATTAATATGAAGATGTTTTCTGATTCATTTCAAGTTGTTTCCCAACCCCTCCAAACAATTGGTGTATTTAACATTAGAAAAAGACACTTCTGCCCTGGCTGGGGTGGCTGACTGGATAGAGCACTGGCTTGTGAACCAAAGGATTGCCGGTTTGATTCCCATTCGGGGCACATACCTGGGCTGCAGGCCAGATCCCCATTAGGGGATCACACATTATGGGTTTGCACACATACTTTGATGCTTCTCTCCCTTCTTCTCTCTCTAAAAATAAAGAAATAAATAAGTGTGTTTTAAATTGTTGTTCGAAAAAAGAAAGAAAAACTTCAGGAGATCTAGTTATGGGGTCCCCCCAAATTCTGTGAGTTTTACCTCCAGGAAGCTCTACCTTGGTCTCCTAAAGTATATCAGAGAAAAATCCCTCATGCTTCCAGCAGGAGGAGGGAAAATGAAACCATTTCGAAATAAGGCAGAGCTTTCTCTTCCTTACAAATCCTGCCTTTAGGGGAAACTATTTAACCAGAGCCTAACCTGCTGGGTAATTATCATAGCCTAACTGACCTGGGAGAAGGGAAATACTCAACTCCAGCCCCTTCTAGCCATCTTGTCCCTGTCTTTTTGAGAAGGCACTGAGAAGCACATGTAAAGTTCATAGCCCACAGGCCCAGGCTGAGTAAAAGACTCAGACCTAATTATAAGATTATAGAATGCTTACCGTCTCCCCATCCCTCACTACTATATTACTAAAGCCATATTTATGGTAGTTCTTTTTACTAAGTATATTATACCCAGTTATCAAGAAAAAAGTACAAAATACACTAAAAGAAAAAACAAAACAAAACAAGACAAGGACAAAGAACCCCACAAACAAATAAACAAACAAAACACAGTTTGAAGACAATACAAACATTAAAATCAGAGTCAGTCATTGCAAGGATGTTGGAATTACCAAAGCAGGAATTTATTTTATTTTTAAAAAAGATTTTATTTATTTTTAGAGAAAGGAAGGGAGGGAGAAAGAGAGGGAGAGAAACATCAATGTGTGGTTGCCTCTTGTGTGCCCCCTGCTGGGGACCTGGCCCACAACACAGGCATGTGAGAGAGAGAGAGAGAGAGAGATCAGTTTGTTGTTTCATTTATTTATGTATTCATTGGTTGCTTCTTCTAGGTGCCCTCAATGGGGATCAAACCTTCAACCTGCCATATTGGAACAATGTTCTAACCAACTGAGCTACCTAACTGGGGCCTCTGGTTAGGTTAGTTTTGGAAGATTATTTCTAGGAATTTATCCGTATTGTCCAATTTGTTGGCATATAGTTACCTGTAATACTTTCTTACAATCCTTTGTATTTTTCTGGTGTCATTTGTTACTTCTTCCTTTTCTATTCTGATTTTATTTATTTGTTTCTCCTCCTCCTCCCACTAACATTTCTTCCCACTAATACTGCTTCAGTGGTAACAAACTCCTTTACCTTTCTCTTGTATGGGAAGCTCTTTATTTCTCCTCTAATTTTAAATGATAGCCTTGCTGGGTTACATAGTCTTGGTTGCAGGTTTTTGCTTTTCATCACGTTGAACATTTCATGCCAATCTCTTCTAGCCTGAAATGTTTCTGGTGAGAAATCAGCTGACAGTCTATTTTTAAAAATATATTTTATTGATTATGCCATTACAGTTGTCCCATTTCCCCCCTCATTACCCTCCACCCTGCACACCCCTCCCCCACCATCCCCCCTTTAGTTTATGTCCATGTGTCACAAGTTCTTTAGATTCTATATTTCCCATACTATTCTTGCCCTCCACCTGTCTATTTTCTACCTACCATCTATGCTACTTATTCTCTGTAACTTCTCCCCCCTTCTCCTCCTCCCACTCCCCTGTTGCTAACCCTCCATGTGATCTCCATTTCTATGGATCCACTCCTGATCTAGCAGTCCTCTGAGTTTGCTTTTGTTTTAGGTGTGGTTGTTAATAACTGTGAGTTTGCTGTCCTTCCACTGTTCATATTTTTATCTTCTTTTTCTTATTTTTATCTTTTTTTCTTAGATAAGTCCTTTTAACATTTCATATAATAAGGGCTTAGTGATGACGAACTCCTTGAACTTGACCTTATCTGAGAAGCACTTTATCTGTCCTTCCATGCTAAATGAAAGTTTTGCTGGATAAAGCAATCTTGGCTGTAGGTCTTTGGATTTCATGACTTGGAATACTTCTTTCCAGCCCCTTCTTGCCTGTAAGGTCTCTTGAGAAATCCGCTGACAGTCTGATGGGCACTCCTTTGTAGGTGACTGTCCCCTTATCTCTTGCTGCTTCTAGGATTCTCTCCTTCATTTTAATCTTGGGTAATGTAATTATGATGTGCCTTGGTGTGTTCCTTCTTGGGTCCAACTTCTTTGGGACTCTCTGAGCTTCCTGGAGTTCCTGGAAGTCTATTTCCTTTGCCAGATTGGGAAAGTTCTCCTTTATTATTTGTTCAAATAACTTTTTCACTTGTTGCTTTTCCTCTTCCCCTTCTGGTACCCCCATAATTGGGATGTTAGAATGTTTAAAGATGTCCTGGAGGTTCCTAAGCTTCTCCTCATTTTTTTTTCTCCTCATTTTTTTGAATTCTTGTTTCTTCATTCTTTTTTGTTTGGTAGTTTTTTTCTTTCTTCTGGTCCACTCCATTGATTTGAGTCTCAGTTTCCTTCCCATCATTATTGGTTTTTGTGCATTTCCCTTAGTTTAGCCTTCATTTATTCCTCTAATTTGTGACTAAAATCAACCAGTTCTGTGAGCATCCTGATCACCAGTGCTTTGAACTGTGGATCTGATAGATTGGCTATCTCTTGGTTGCTTAGAAGTATTGGCTCTGGGGCTTTGAGCTGTTCTTCTGCTTGAGCCATAATATTTTGGTCTGTTTGTGCCTGTTATGTATGAGGGGCAGAACCTTAGGTATTCAACAGGGTGGGGTGACCCAGTCTCTGGGTTGTGATGCTACGTGTGTGGGCAGGGTCAGAGAGGGGCAATGGCACTTGTTCTGCTCTGTCTCAGATTTTGGTCCCCTCCACTGCTTCCTGCAAGCAAATTGGGCCCTTTTGGTGCTGGTTCCCAGGTGTGTGAGCTTGTGCACTCTGCAGGACCTGGTAGGTCTCTCCAACGAACTCTCTGTGAGCCTGGGAGCCTCTCCTGGCACTGTGACCCCTGAAAGTTTTTCCAGTTGGTGCTTTTAGGCTTTAATTCCTGTCGCTGGGGCCCTGGTTTGTGTGGTCTGTCTCACTGCTCACTCCTCTGCCTGGTTTATCAGTCTGGCAGAATGGTTTGTTGTTGGACTTCCCTACAGTTCAATTTTCTGTCTGTTTTGGTTGCATTTTTGTTACTAAATCTTTGTTGTCTTTAAACTTGGTTGTGCGAGGAGAAATAGTGTTTCCACCTATGCCTCCATCTTGGCCGGACCAGCTGACAGTCTTATGGGAGCTCTCTTGTAGGTAACTGTTTTTTTCTTGCAGCTTTTAAAATTCTCTCTTTGTCTTTAATTTTGCCATATTAATTATGATGTACTTTTGTGTGAGCCTCTTTGAGTTCATCTTGTTTGGGACTCTCTGCACTTCTTGAACTTGTGTCTCTTTTTTCTTCACCAGGTTAGGGAAGTTTTTGGTCATTATTTCTTCAAATACATTCTCAATTCTTTGCCCTCTCTTTTCTCCTTCTGTTACCCTATGATGTGATGTTGTGATTGTGACACTTCATGTTGTTCCAAAGGTCCCTTAAACTATACACATTAAAAAATTATTTTTCCTTTTTGCTCTTCTAATTGGGTGTTTTCTGCTACCTTGTCTTCCAAACCACTGATTTGATCCTCTGCTCCATTTAACCTTCTGTTTATTTCTTCTAATGTATGCTTCATTCATTTATTGTATTCTTCTTTTCAGACTGGTTCTTTTTTATGGTTTATATGTCTTTTTCTATACTATGTAATTCTCACTATGTTTCTTCTAGTTCTCACTAAATTCCTTGAGCATTTTTATAACCATTTAAAAATGTTTTTTTAAAAAATTATTTTTAGAAAGAGGGGAAGGGAGGGAGAAATAGAGGGAGAGAAACACCAATGTGAGGGAGAAACATTGACTGGTTGCCTTCTGCAGGTGCCCAGACTGCGTAGTGAATCCTCAACTCAGGCATGTGCCCCAACTGGGAAAATCCAACCAACAGTGCTTTCCTTCTCAGGATGACACCCAAGCTACTGAGCCACATTTGTCAAGGGTCAACAGTCTTTCTTTGTCTCTTACTGCTTCCCTCTTTTGTACCTCTTAGATAAGACTATGTGGTTTATCAAAATCCTATTCTTTTGGTTTGAATTGATCACTATGGCTTTAGCCCGGGAACCCCAAAACACTCCACCCATGGAATTGAATAGACATGTATTAATATTTTTTATTAATTCTTAGGAAAAGAGCTATGATAATAATTGTGGTAAGAACCTGGGGAAACAGGAACAAGATATATGATAGCCTCTGGAAATTTTTTTTTGTTTCAACAACTATAAATTGATGCTTATTTTTATAATTCATTATTCAACTATTTTATTTGCTAAGTATGGTAAAATTATTCAATAAATAATTGTTTAGGTTGAGCGAGTAGACTTCCAGTAGATTTTTATGAATGGGATATTGAGAAATTGAGAATGGTTAGTGTTTTGTTTTCTATACTGATTAGGTGGACTTGTGAGTCTCTGTGGAGGTGAACATACATATGAGTAAACTCTTGGCGGTCTGCTATGATTGGGAGACTTGACTTTATTGATAACATAATTTAATCCATGTATAAAGCAAGCATTTAATATAAAAAGCTGAGAATGAGACAGAAGCATAATAGGTTAAGATTGGATGTATAGAGATATATTGCACAAAATTTGCCCACATTATTTAGGTTTTGGACTAACTCAGTTGAAAGGCTGTCAATCTCATGAGTCTATATTGATATGAAATACTAATTTGGATAAATTATCCTGGTGCCTTGATTAACTGTCCTATTGTAATGGGAGGCTTTACTTTATACGAGGCTTTACTTTCTGGTGTGGAGGAATTCATAATTGAGACATTTGAATGATCTTATTGCATTCTCTTTTTTGAGTTGTTTAATTTGGTTTAGTTTGTGAAATCACCAGTTACAAGAAGCTTTAACCCAGTCAGAAAGGAAGGATATACTAATTGAAATAAAGAACGATTTATGGGGAAACAACAGTAGAATGGATAAAGCCAAGAATCAAATCAATGCTTTGGAACATAAGGAAGTAAAAAACAACTATGCAGAACAACAAGAATAAAAAAAGAATAAAAAAAATGAGGATGATATAAACAGCCTCTGGGACAACTTTAAAAGGTCCAACATTAGCCTGATAGGGGTGCCAGAAGGAGAAGAAAAAGAATAAGAAGTTGGAAATTTCTCTGAAAAAATAGTGAAGGAAACTTCCCTAATTTGGTGAAGGAAATAGACATACAAGTCCAGGAAGCACAGAGAGTCCTAATTATGATGGATGCAAAGAGGCCCACTCCAAGACACATCATTATTAAAAGGCCAAAGGTTAAACATAAAAGGAAACTCTTAAAAGCAAGAGAAAAGAAGTTAATTACTGGAAGGTTGCCAGATGGGAGGGGGGAGGAAGAGAATGGGTAAAGAGGTGAGAGGACTAAGAAGGTAGTTACAGAATAGCCATAGAGATGTAAAGTACAGTATAGGAAATGGAGAAGCCAAAGCACTTAAACGAGTGACCCATAAATGTGAACAATGGTGAAAGGATTGCCTGAGGGAGCAGGGGGTGCTGGGTGGAGGAGGACAAAGGGGGAAAATCAAAACAACTGTAATAGCATAATCAATAAAATATAATAATAAAAAAGAGAAGCTTTATTTGTTCAGCAGGCATGGTAGAGTAAGTACTTTAGTTCCTTTCCACAGCACATAGTAGCCGCAGGAATCTCTCCAATCCAGGCCTGTTAAAATGCACACAGCAAAGCATGTATGGTTTCTCTTCTAGCACTAGCTCTAATGTATACATCTAGTTGAACCAGAATTGAAGAATATTCTCTCATCAAAAGAAACACAGTCCATCCTATAAAGTCTTGACCAATGTCAATGTAGAGATTAAAAAGCCTATTGGATGTTCTGGTATGCAGTCTTCTAGATGTCATGTGTGCCAGATTTTGCTGTCTTTTGAGTGGCTTTAATTTCATTCTCCATACTTGGAGCAACTGAATTGTTTAAGTGGAAGGGATACTAAAGAAGTGCTAGAAAGTAGCATTTTCCCTTCAACTGTGTTTGATCTTGATGCATTGATATTATATGGCTACTAAAAGAGGAAAAGCAAGAAGAAAAAACCCTCATTGATACCTAAACATTAGACAAAATTGTAAAGATGAAGGTTTCCCCAGGTGGTAACAGACACTTTCAAACCTGACTCTTAGTCCTCAGGCCTCCTATCATTCTCTTCAGGGCCAGCTTCACCTCTTGGTTCCGCAGAGTGTAGATGAGGGGGTTGAGAAAAGGAGTGATGGTTGTGGGGAACAGAGTCCCTGCCCCATCGAGGGGGCTGTTTGTTTCAGGTCTCAGGTAGATGAAGGCACAAGGCACATAGTGCACAGTTACCACAGTTACATGGGCTCCACAGGTTGAAAAAGCCCGGCGCTGCCCATCAGTTGTACGTATTCTCAGGATAGCCTGAATGATCTGTATGTAGGAGAGGAGAATCAGGATGAAGCAACTGGCAATCACCACCCCAATGTCCACAAAGGTCACCAGCTCATTGACTGTTGTATCAGCACAGGCCAACTTTAAAACTGCTGGGATGTCACAAAAAAAGTAGTCCACCTGGTTGGGCCCACAGTAAGGCAGACGGAAGGTTAGGATGGCCTGGAGAAGCCCATGGATGGATCCTGCCACCCAAGCTCCAGCCACAAGTAAGGTAGTCAGCTTAGCATTCATGAGCACGGGGTAGTGCAGGGGCCGACATATTGCCAGGTACCTGTCATAGGCCATTAGGGTGTAGAGGAAGCACTGGGTGCTGCCCAGGAAGTGATAGAAATAGAGCTGAGTGACACAGGCACCAAATGAGATGGGCTTGATGCCTAAAGTGAAATTCATCATGAGGCGAGGAACAATGGTGGTGGAGATGGCCATGTCGATGATGGAGAGAACACCAAGGAAGATGTACATGGGATGGGAATGGAGTTGCACATCTACCCAGACAGTGATTAGAATAAGCAGGTTCCCCAGCTGAGTCAGAATGTAGGTCAGCAAAAAGAACACAAAAAGAAACGTTCTTAGCCTGGGTGGGTAGGGAATTCCTGTCAGGATGAACTCAGTCAACACTGTGCTGTTGACACTTTCCATCTTCTGGAGAGTTGTTACCTAGAGAATGGACAAGGCAGGGCTTAGCATGGAGGTGAGAGGAAAGTGAGGAGGGACTAGAGAAAGAGATTGTAAAAATCCAGGACAGTGGCAGAGAAGTTTCTCTCTTATGTGGCAAAGTGACAAGTAGGGAGGAAGTAAGTTTTATGGTCAGGGTTGGCCTGTTTTGTAAATAAAGTTTTACTGGAACACAGCCATACTCATTTACTTATGTATTGTCTGTAGCTGTTTTGGTACTATGATGGCAGAGTGGAGTCATTGCATTTATTCTGGCAATCTTAAAACATTCACTCTCTGGACGTTTACAGAAAACGTTGGCACTTAGAAGTTTGTACCTAAAGAACAAACTTGGCCAAAGATCAAGGACTTACTGGAAATGACATGAGTGAGAAAGGGTATTTGTTTTGTTAGATGTCCTGCCAGTTTGGAAACTTCCAGAGCACACCGGTTCATTTTTATCTCTGTCAAGACATAAACTTATATACAGTGGGGAGTATGCAGATAGGATACGAAAAAATTCCTTTCCCTTTTTGTAGTAAACAAAATGGAATAGAATTTTGATTAAATGGCTAGTTTTGTATGACAGTGCTTGATGCTATATAAGTGTACTCTCCAAATTCTTTTTTTTATTGGTGTTTTTTTTGTTTGTTTTTAATATTTTTATTTATTGATCTTTAGAGAGGAAGGGAAGGAGAGAGGGAGAGAAATATCAATGTATGGTTGCCTCTTGTGCCTCCCCCTGCTGGGAACTGGCCTGCAACCCAGGCATGTGCCCTGACTGGGAATTGAACCACGATTCTTTGGTTCACAGGCCCATGCTCAATCCACTGAGCTACACCAGCCAGGGCCAAATTCTTCATAATTAAAAGAAAATAATGCCCTGGAGGCTGTAAGTGTATAAGTAAAGTTTGGTTGCTACCTGATGCTATGTATTTTGGTTCCTTTGTATATAATAATTTTGTCTTGGGACATGGTAAAGGAAGAGAGAATGGGAGGAAGTGAAGAGTGATGGCCATAGTGAGAAGTCAGGCAGCTGCTGTGGTCCTGCAGACCAGAAGAGGTCTGTTGTTAAGTTCTGTAGATTTAGAATGTTGATTTGGTCAGGTTTCTCTAAGGAATTAGCCATTGGGAAATCAGTTCACACTATTCAAATACCTGAGAGAATGACTTGTAAACCAAACAACCAATTTGTTAATCTACAGCAGGAGATTTCACTCCCATGACTGAACTGTTAAGCCTACTACTCAGGGCAACCATTTACTAATTTCAAGGTCCTTGGAAATCAAATTAGGAATCAGATATATATTTCTGAGTTTTGAATCAGAGCAAAGGGAATTTGATAGAGCACAGAATTTCAGCTTCAGTGTTCTCAATGAATTATGCCTGGTAAATTACAAGTATTTTTATATTTCAATCTTTCCTTCAGATAGGATGTTTTTTCTTTCTTCTGGACAGGAGTGAAGATACCTTCACAAAGTGTTACACTAAGTATTTTTTCCTGAGTCTGTATTTCTTTTATTACTATACCTTTATTATTGCCAATGGCTTTCTTTTTTTTCCATCACATTACTTAACTTTTTAGGGTTTTCTTAATTATTTTTCCCATTGTTTTATTCTGTTTTATTATTTGCATTAGGGAGCATTCTATGTTCTCTGAATTACTCTCTAGAAACTATTATTTTCTGGGGGAAATTTCCTGTAGATAGGGACTTCCAGTCCACACACAGTGTGCTGAATCTGTTTTTTTTAAAGATATGTCAAATATTTATTATCTCAAGAATGAGCAAATTATTAGAATATAAAGTTTCAAAGAGCATTTGAAGAGCAGGGTATTTGTATATACTAAAGAAAAAAAGACCATTGGCATAAAGTTACTAGAGCATTGTCAAACTGATTACAGTACAATGAAATCAAAGCCTTTGAAGATAAATTTTCTACCAAAAAAATCTGCAATGTTAACATGTTACCTCATAGAATCTGAACTTCAAATTTTTTGAAATTAATTTTTTAATATTCAGGTATAATCAATATCTAACATTATATTAGTTTCACATGTATAACACAATGATTCAATGATTGTATATGCTGAGTCCTGTTTTATTCAACCCAAGAAAAACCACCTTAAAGGGTGAGAGAAGGCATGTAGACCTGTTTATAATACTGTCTTTACTAGGTGTGATTTCATTTCAGTTGCAATTAAGTTTTTCTCTACTTATTGTTTAAAGATTTTTATCTTTATTTATATTTAGAGGGAGAGGAAGGGAAGGAGAGAAACATCATTGTGTGGTTGCCTCTCGTGTGCCCCAAAGTGGGGACTCGGCCTGCAACTCAGGCATGTGCCCTGACTGGGAATGGAACCAGCAACACTTTGGTTCTCAGCCTGTGCTCAATCCACTGAGCTATGCAGCCCAGGGCCTCTACTTATTTTTAAAAAAATTTCTTCCCCATTTAATATGAATATTAACAAGGCAAATTTCTTTTACCTTTGATCTGTGACCATCTTCCATGTGTCACTGCTATTATCATAGACCTCCAGGCATGAAACTTAATATTCACTGGGTGAACACCCCTCTCCTTACTCTGATTCATTGATAACCTAGGTGTAACTCTGAGATGACTTAGTTCCTTTCAATGACAAAACTGCAGAAAAATAGGGTGGTGGTGGTTGGCGGGTGGGGGAATGGGGAGAGAGAGAATGGCAGAAAAAGAAAACAGGGCACTGATGAAACCTCAGTGGACTAGGGTGATATGAACTCACAAAATAGTGATGCTATTTTACATGCATAGTGTTCTCATGATCCTTACAGAAGTTAAATGACAAAGGAGTCCCATAGCTGCACAGTGCTAGAGTTAGCACTACCTCTAGGTTTTACGATTTCCAGTCTAGGAGTCTTTTTATATTTTAGTTAACATTCCTTCTCACAAATAAGCCAAAATAATTGAGTAAATCATGTTATTTTAGGTTGCCAAATAGTTAGAAGTTTTAAAAAAAATAATTGACAACATTAATCACCAGTGTCCTGAAGTCATAGCTTTGTCTATGATCTGATAATTATTTTAAGAGTTTGGTGGTTCATTCTGTCAAAGATTCTAAACTGGTGTTGCTGTTCTACCTCTAAACCTAGACGTAATAGAACTAAGTGCATGTTCTAAAATCAGAGAAGTTTTGTTACCATGGCTCTGTGAAGTGGCCTGTCTTCTACTGCCACACCAATTCATTTCTTTAGAAAGTAGACAATTGCCTGAGTGCTTAGCTGTACTTTTGTTTTACGGGGACTTAGACTGTGAAGGTATTGGTGCTGTATGTTTTTGAATTGTGATCTTCCATCAGATACAAATGGTCATCTAGTACAAGCATGTTTGAGAGAGATATGGGAATCATTAGTGGACCACAAAAAATTATAAATCTATAATGGTGACCATTAAAAATGGTTCATGACTGGTTTGGCCAGGGTATTTGGCACCTTTTCTAATGAGGCATGGGCAGGCTTGACCCTATTTCAGTAGATGAATTTTGCTTAATTCTGATCCCAAATTAAACACCTAACTCTAGTGATCCATATCTCAAAGGCCATGAAGGAAATTAAATATTTTTTTAAAAATTAACTCAGGCCCTGGTTGGTGTAGCTCAGTGGAGTGAGCACAGGCCTGAGAACCAGAGGATCGAGGTTCAATTCCCAGTCAGGGCACATGCCTGGGTTGCAGGCCTGTTCCCTGCAGGCCAACTCCAAGCAGGGGACGCATGAAAGGCAACCATACATTGATATTTCTCTCCCTCTCTCCTTCCCCTCTTTAAAGATACATAAATAAATAAAATAAAAAAAATTAACTCAAAGTACTTTCCTTTAATTTATAAAAAACATGTTAAATATTCAGAAAACATATAATCTATTACCATTTTTTGAATTTTACAATAAGACTTGTAAAACCAAAGATAATCTAAAGAGAAGTACCTTTGGAATTAATATATACATATATACAATGAGATGAGGAAAGTTTGAGTTACTAAGTCTGAGAAATGAGATTATAATTTCCATTAAAATATAAAACTATGCCCTAGGTGGGTGGCTCAACTGTTTGGAGCATCGTTCCATACGCCAAAAGATGGTGGGTTTGATTGCCAGGCAAAGGCACACACTTAGGTTCCAGGTTTGATCCCTGGAGTTGGCGTGTATGGAAGATGACTGATTGATGTTCCTCTCTCACATCAATGTTTCTCTCTTTCCCCCTCCTCTCTCTCTAAAACCAATGAACATATCCTCAGGTGAGGAGTAAAAAACAACAAAACCCTTATTAGCAATGAACTGTCTGTTTAAAATATTCATTAACACAGAAATCAGATTACAGTTTTACTCACATCTATCCTTCATATTTTGGGAAGAGAACCTGTGTTACATGTGGGAGAAAGGACCTGATAAGGACCAAATGGCAAGTAGTGAAGATGGAACCACTGCAGAGCTCCAAGATATTCTTACCTTCTTAGGCAGTGGATGAATATCTGAAGAAGGGCAGCCTTAGAGGAAAATGTGGCCAATGAAAGGCTTGGGAGATATATTATCCCAGTATAAAATGGCCCAATGGCAGCTGCATTGTTAGACTCAGCAGAACAGTGAGGAAAATTTCTGTGAGAGCAGAAAGAAATATATTGAATAATTAAACAAGAAAAGACGTTGAGAGGTAAAGTGACTGAGAATGAAGAAAACCTTTGCACAGTGTTTGGACCCAACATTTATCTATATCTGAAATTTACTCTGTGGTCATCTGTATTTGGGAGTATGTCCCTCTTTTCAGCACCTTTCCACATCAGTGATCAAGTCCTGCAGATGATATTTAACTCTGGAAAATGGGACAGGACAATGGCAAATGTTACTTGGAGGAGAGAGAATCACCTTCACCTGGTTGTCAGTATCCACACAGAATCCTTTTGCAATCTGAGAGAAGAGATATAAATCTGTTCCTAGAAAAATTTCAGTGGGTCTCACGGGGTCAGTGGTAGTGATTATGAAGAGCTGATGGCAGAAGATCCAATTAGTCAGTTCTGGATGAAGGACCAAACTAATGACGCTTAATTTATTATTTGCTGGCTTATTTGTGATGCTCTCTTCCAATGTCCTTACAAACTGAAAAAAGAGTTATGGCTTCCACTGAAGATAACTACTTAGGCTGGCCTCTCCTGTGTTCTGTTACTTTTATTTTTCCCAGAGGCAATTATGACGTGTGAGGATTTAGCTTGGGGAGTATACTAATAGCACCCTTGTGATAAGACAAGACCAATCTTTATGGTTTGTTTTCTGGGAAATTTCCTTATTTATAGCTTTTTTAAATTTTGTATAATCGTTTGTGGGGCTTAACAAGGCTTATTGACGATGGCATGTCTGTGCTTTCTTTTACCTTCCAAAAGCACATTTGGAAAAAAGGAAGGAAAAGCTAAGGTGGTTGTTATTGGTCAAAAGGTGTTTCTTTAACTGGCACATTCACATTTCACAAATCTCCTATTTCTTTGAATGACTAAGGTACTAACATAGATCTGCATGGACCAGGAGAAACGTAGAATCTCAGTGTTAGAGGGACAGGAGAAGTTATTCAATTCAACTATCCTGTACAATATTTTGTCATGCTCCCAGGGCAGTGATTTGTATTAATATTTCTTAGTTCTGTTTCTTTGAATGCTTTGAGATTGTTCTGACTTCTTTTCTGCTTGAAACTGTATGAACCTTTCTTTCCCGACTTTCTTCAAATGTTGAAGTATTCATTTAAAAAAAGTATTTATTAATTTTTAGAGAGAGGCGAAGGGAAGGAGAAAGAGTGGGAGAGAAACATCAGTGTGTGGTTGCCTCCCATGTGTCTCCTACTGGGGACCTGGCTGCAACCCAGGCATGTGCCCTAACTGGGAGTTGAACCGGCAACCCATTGCTTCACTGGCCCGTGCTCAATCCACTGAGCTACACCAGCCTGGGCTCAAGGTACTCTTTAAGAGAATACCTTGAATATGATCTGTTCCTCCTGCCCCCAAAGTTTTGTGGTGAGCTTTATAGCTCTCAAGTCATCTTGACATTGAAGTGTCTAGTGCGGAGCTTGGAATGCTTTTTGTATAAAGTACAGATAATAACTATTTATGTCCTTGAAGACCATACAGTCTCTGTTGCATGTATTCAAATCTGCCATTGTACATGAGAGCATCCAAAAACAGTACATTTAAAAATGGGCATGGCTGTGTTATAATAAAACTTGATTTGTAGGCATCAAATTTTGAACTTTACATGAATTCCATGTTTTATAAAGGTTAGTCTTCTTTCGCTTTTTTTTCGATTGTTTAGAAAAATGTAAAACCCTTTCTTAGTTTGCAGGTTTACAAAAAACAAGTAGCAATTTAAATTTGGATTACAAGTGATCAGGGGGAGAAACAAAACTTGCTTATGACTAACTAGCGAGAACTGGCCAAAAAAGTGTGTGTGTGAGTAGATGGAGCCAGGTGAAAAGGTTGTTTCAGCTTTCACAGCCTGGTCTTTTTGTGTATTTTGCTGATTCTACTATTCCAGAAAGCACAATTTCAGTTGAAATAGGTTTGAGAAAGGAAACTGTTGAATTTTGTGGGTCTAGGTTTGTATATTGCAACCAGAATGTGTGTGAGGAAGCACTCTGTGAAATAGGACTGCAAAGGTACAGGTTCATAATTTCGTAAATTGTTGATAAGTTAACCTACAGGGTCCAGCACAAACAATGCCCCCTTTTTATTATAAAATCTTTCATTATAAAGCCATAAGCATGTAATTCTGTAACATAACAATATCACACTCAATCTCACCATATGACATTTTAGGTGAAATATTCAAATTAGAGCTATAAGTTATTACCCTACCAACCACACTCAAGCAGGCCTTACTTCTGCCAGACCCTGCAGTTTCACTGTTTCAGTTGACATCCTTCTGGATCTGTTCCATGAAATCTTCCAAACTAGTAGTTCTGTTTATTGGCTAAATTAGTAATGATACACGTATCCCTAGTAGTGCAGTTAGGGCTTATAGATTAAATGTGCACAGAATCCCCAAATCTTACAGGCTCCGCAGCATCTCATGTCCTCTGGCAACAATAATGAGGTCCTCAAGGTTCAGTGATAAGCAAAAGACATACCCATTAACTTTAGTTCCTATCTAATATTATTTTACTCATGTCACAATTAGCAATTTTATTGTTTCTGATGAGATACATGGAGATACAGAAATGGGCAGCTATTGTTGTTGCCCCTCCCCCCATTTGCAAACCTCTCCCTCTGCAATTGAGGTAACTTCCTGGGGATTTGAAGATCTTGTGCCTTTCTTTCTACCTTCATCTTTTTCCTTTTCACACTTTCAAGAGACAGACATTAAGACAAGAATGTTAAAAAGCAATTGCACACATAGGGAAAATTAGAAAATGACCATGCATGCCCAGGGAAAGGCTCAAAAAAGGCATGAGAATACCTAAGTTTGCATTTCAGGCTGATCCTTGGTAGAGAGAGAGAGAGAGAGAGAGAGAGTGTGTGTGTGTGCGCACACATAACCTCCCCAACAATCAAAACCAAAAATAACAACAACAAAATATCTCAAAACCAATAAAAAAACCTGGCAAGCCCTGGGTAGGGAAAGACTCTGATTTCCAGAGTTACCACATTATTAGATTAAAATGTCCAGTGTTAAAAAAAATAATGAGATATAAAAACCCAGGGAAATATGGTGTATTCAAAAAATAATAAGCCAATTAAAACTGTTCTTGAAAATATACTAGATAAAGATTTTATTTATTATTTAAAATATTTTTATTTTTATTTAATTCTTGTTCAAGTAGTTTTCTGTCTTACATTCCCAGCCCAGGCCCCGCTCAGTGCTCCCCACCTCCCTCCCATTTACACCCCCCACCTTAGTTAGTGTCCTTTATACTTGTTCATGTAGGTCCATGCCCTTTTCCCCTATGATTCTCTCCCCTCTGGACCCTGTCAGCCTGTTCCGTATTTGAGTGTCATTGGTCATATTTTGCTTGCTTGTTTGTTTTGTTGTTTAGATTCCTGTTAATGGTGACATCATATGGTATTTGTCCTTCAACACCTGGCTTATTTCACTCAGCATAATGCTCTCCAGTTCCATCCATGATGTTGCAAAGGGTAGGAGCTCCTTCTTCCTTTCTGCAGCATAGAATTCCATTGTGTAAATGTACCATAGCTTTTTGATCCAGTCATTTACTGACGGGCATCTAGGTTGCTTCCAACTCTTGGCTATGGTAAATTGTGCTGCTATGAACATCAGGGTGCATAGGTTCTTTGGGATTGGTGTTTCAGGGTTCTTAGGATATACTCCTAATAGTGGAATTGCTGGGTCAAAAGGCACGTCCATTTTTAGTTTTCTTAGAAAGTTCCATACTGTTTTCCACAGTGGTTGCACCAGTCTGCAATCCCACCAACAGTGAACTAGGGTCCCCTTTTCCCCACAACCTCTCCAGCACTTGTTTGTTTCTTCGTTTATGATAGCCATTCTGACTGGTGTAAAGTGGTATCTCATTGTGGTTTTGATTTGCATCTCTCTGATAGCTAGCCATATCGAGCATCTTTTCATGTGTCTCTGGATCCTCTGTATGTCCTCCTTGGAGAAAGTTCTGTTCAAGACCTTTGCCCGTTGTTTAATTGGGTTGCTCATCTTCTTTGAGTGGAATCCTGTGAGTTCTTTGTATATTTTGGAGATTAAACCTTTGTCTGAGGTATCATTGGCAAATGTGTTTTCCCAAGCTGTTACTTCTCTTTTTATCTTGATACCGTTTTCCTTAGCCATACAGAAGCTTTTAATTTTGATGAGATCCCATTTGTTTATTCTTTCCTTTATGTCCCTTGCTCTAGGGGATGTATTAGTAAAAATATTGCTGTGTGGAATATCTGAGATTTTCCTGCCAATGTTCTCCTCTAGGGCTTTAATGGTTTCACGGCTTATATTTAAGTCTTTTATTCACCTTGAATTTATTTTGGTGTATGGTGTAAGTTGGTGCTCAAGTTTCATTTTTTTGCATGTAGCTGTCCAGTTCTCCCAACATCATTTGTTGAAGAGGCTATCTTTACTCCATTTTATGTTATTGCCCCCTTTGTTGAATATTAATTGACTGTAGAGATTTGGGTTTATTTCTGGGCTCTCTGTTCTATTCCATTGGTCTATGTGCCTGTTTTTATGCCAGTACCAGGCTGTTTTGATTACAGTGGCCTTGTAATACAGTTTGATACCAGGTATTTTGATCTCTCCTACTTTGTTCTTATTTCTCAAAATTGCTGCTATTTGGGGTCTTTTATGGTTCCATATAAATTTTTGAAGTGCTTGTTCTATGTCTGTGAATATGCCATTGGTACTTTAATAGGTATTACATTGAATCTGTAAATTGTTTTGGGTAGTATAGACATTTTGATGATGTTAATCCTTCCAATCCATGAACAAATCACATCCAACAATACATCAAAAAGATCATACAGCATGACCAAGTGGGATTCATCCCAGGGATGCAAGGATGGCTCAATATTCGTATATCAGTAAATGTAATACATCACGTAAACAAAAGCAAAGACAAAAACCACATGATCATATCAATAGACTCAGAAAAGCTTTTGATAAGGTACAACACCCATTTATGATAAAGGTACTCAGAAAAATGGGAATAGAGGGAGCATTCCTCAATATAATAAAGGCCATATATGAAAGACCTACAGCCAACATCATACTCAATGGGCAAAAACTAAAACTTTTCCACTAAGATCAGGAACAAGGCAAGGTTGTCCACTTTCACCACTGCTATTCAATATGGTATTGGAAGTTCTAGCCACAGCAATCAGACAAGAAAAGGAAATAAAAGGCATCCACATTGGAAAGGAGGAAACAAAACTGTCATTGTTTGCAGATGACATGATAGTGTACATGGAAAATCCTATAGCCTCTACCAAAAAACTGCTGGAACTAATAAATGAATTTGGCAAAACAGCGGGATACAGAGTCAATATCTAGAAATCAAAGGCATTTTTGTATACCAACAATGAAACAGCAGAAGCAGAAATCAAGAAAAAAATCCCATTCGATATAGCAAAAACAAAAATAAAATATCTGGGAATAAACCTAACCAAGGAGGTAAAAGACCTGTATGCAGAAAACTACACAACACTGAAGAAAGAAATCAAGGAAGACACAAACAAATGGAAACATATACTGTGTTCATGGATTGGAAGAATTAACATCATCAAAATGTCTATGCTACCCAAAACAATTTACAGATTTTTAAAAAAATATTTTTATTTATTTATCTTTAGAGGGGAAGGGAAGGAGAGAGAAAGGAAACATCAATGTATGGTTGCCTCTCATGCATCCCCTGCAGAGAACTGGTCCCTGCCGGAAACTGGCCTGCAACCCAAGCATATGCCCTGACTGGGAATCGAACCGCGATAGTCTGGTTCGCAGGCCCGTGCTCAATCCACTGAGCTACACCAGCCAGGGCTCCCAAAACAATTTACAGATTTAATGCAATATGTATTAAAGTGCCAATGGCATGTTTCACAGACATAGAACAAACACTTCAAAATTTTATATGGAACTATAGAAGACCCCGAATAGCAGCTGCAATGTTGAGAAAGAAGGACAAAGTAGGAGGGATTACAATACCTGATATCAAACTGTATTACAAGGCCACTATAATCAAAACAGCCTGGTACTGGCATAAAAACAGGCACATAGACCAATGGAATAGAACAGAGAGCCCAGAAATAAACCCAAATCTCTACAGTCAATTAATATTCAACAAAGGGGGCAATAACATAAAATGGAGTAAAGATAGCCTCTTCAACAAATGGTGTTGGGAGAACTGGACAGCTACATGCAAAAAAATGAAACTTGAGCACCAACTTACACCATACACCAAAATAAATTCAAGGTGAATAAAAGACTTAAATATAAGCCGTGAAACCATTAAAACCCTAGAGGAGAACATTGGCAGGAAAATCTCAGATATTCCACACAGCAATATTTTTACTAATACATCCCCTAGAGCAAGGGACATAAAGGAAAGAATAAACAAATGGGATCTCATCAAACTTAAAAGCTTCTGCATGGTCAGGGAGAACAGTATCAAGATAAAAAGAGAAGCAACAGTTTGGGAAAACATATTTGCCAATGACACCTCAGACAAAGGTTTAATCTCCAAAATATACAAAGAACTCACAGGATTCCACTCAAAGAAGATGAGCAACCCAATTAAACAACGGGCAAAGGACTTGAACAGACCTTTCTCCAAGGAGGACATATAGAGGATCCAGAGACACATGAAAAGATGCTCGATATGGCTAGCTATCAGAGAGATGCAAATCAAAACCACAATGAGATACCACTTTACACCAGTCAGAATGGCTATCATAAACGAAGAAACAAACAAGTGCTGGAGAGGTTGTGGGGAAAAGGGGACCCTAGTTCACTGTTGGTGGGATTGCAGACTGGTGCAACCACTGTGGAAAACAGTATGGAACTTTCTAAGAAAACTAAAAATGGACGTGCCTTTTGACCCAGCAATTCCACTATTAGGAGTATATCCTAAGAACCCTGAAACACCAATCCCAAAGAACCTATGCACCCTGATGTTCATAGCAGCACAATTTACCATAGCCAAGAGTTGGAAGCAACCTAGATGCCCGTCAGTAAATGACTGGATCAAAAAGCTATGGTACATTTACACAATGGAATTCTATGCTGCAGAAAGGAAGAAGGAGCTCCTACCCTTTGCAACATCATGGATGGAACTGGAGAGCATTATGCTGAGTGAAATAAGCCAGGTGTTGAAGGACAAATACCATATGATGTCACCATTAACAGGAATCTAAACAACAAAACAAACAAGCAAGCAAAATATAACCAAAGACACTGAAATAGAGAACAGGCTGACAGTGACCAGAGGGTAGAGGGGAGGGAATTTCAGGGGAAATAAGGGAGGGATTTAGAGGAACCTATATAAAGGATACATGGACAACAACTGAGAAGGGTGGAAATGGGAGGGCGCAGCATGGGGGGTGGGATGGGATGGGAGTAATAGACAGAAAACTGTAGTTGAAAAATAATTAAATAAAAAAATTGGAGAAAAAAATAAAATTGGCAGGTAAATTAATGGGGCTAGGAGGGAAGCAAGAGGTAGAGATGATATCTTAGGAGATAAAGTATATTAGGATCTGACTATGCAGGACTTTGAATTCCAAACTAGGAGGTCTGGCTTTATCTACCTAATTCGGTGGAGAGCCAGTGAGTATTCACTGTTTTCAGAAAAAAAATCTGATAGCGATATGGATGATGATGGTGATGTCAAGGGGAGTGCTTAGGAAGCCAGAGAGACATTCCTGAGTAGAATTTGGTTAACTACTGTACGGGGGATAGAGAGGGCCTGGAAGGAAACATAGACAATCCACACACAAATTCACACCAGGTGTTTTTCCTTGTTGTGGGCAAAGCAATCCTGAATGTCTAGGGGCTTGGGAAATTAGGTGTGAAGCAAATGGATGAAGAGAGATGAGACAGCATCAAATTCGCGTGGAGTAACCCCCTAGATAGAGCATTTATTCTTCCTAGTTGACATTTGTGTAGAATGTGCTTTCTACCAAGAGATGGGTGAGAAAGTGTAAAACAGTTTTGGCCAATTTATTGTGAATAAATATAACAACAGAAGCTTCTTCTTTTTAAAAAGATTTTATTTATTTATCTTTAGAGAGGAAGGGAAGGAGAGAGGGAGGGAAATATCAATGTATGGTTGCCTCTTGTGTGTCCCCTGCTGGGAACTGGCCTGCAACCCAGGCATGTGCCCTGACTGGGAACTGAACCATGGTTTTTTGGTTCACAGACCCATGCTCAGTCTACTGAGCTACACCAGCCAGGGCTAGAAGCTTCTTCTTTAAAAATATATTTTATTTATTTATTTTTAGAGAGAGGGGAAAAGAGGAAGAAAGAGAGGGAGTGAAATATCAATGAGTGGTTGCCTCTCATTCACCCATTACTGGGGACCTGGCCCACAACCCAGGCATGTGCCCTGACTAGAAATCGAACAGGCAACCCTTTGGTTCACAGGCTGGCATTCAATGGACTGAGCCACACCAGCCAGGGCAAGAAGTGTCTTCATAGTAAAATTACATTCAAATTAAGCTGAAACTAACATCTACTTGTTGAGTGTTCGCCACATGGCAGCATTAGTCAAGAAGAGCATAGCAATGGAGATGTAGGTAGGTCCTCAGGCTGCAGTTACTTATTTTCACTTGTAGCCCCTCGACCTGCTGTTATTCTCTTCAGAGCAGACTTCACTTCTTGGTTCCTCAGTGTGTAGATGACTGGGTTCAGTAATGGAGTGACAACAGTGTAAAATACAGCCACTGCCCCATCGAAGGCACTCTTGGAGCCTGGCCTGAGGTAGATGAAAATACAGGGGACGTAGAAGACTGCGACCACAGTTAAATGGGAGCTGCAGGTGGAGAAGGCCCGTCGCCGCCCATCCGCAGTGCGTATCTTCAGGATGGCATGGACTATGTTGGCATAGGAGAGTAGAATTAACATGAAGCAACTGGCAGCCACTATCCCAATATCCACAAAGGTCACGAGCTTGTTGACAGTTGTGTCAGCACAGGCCAGCCTCAATACTGCAGGAATGTCACACAAAAAGTAATCCACTTGGTTGGGCCCACAATAGGGCAGGCGGAAAGTCAGAACAGTTTGAATAGATCCATGGATGGAGCCAGCCACCCAAACTCCAGCCACAAGAATGGTGCATAGCTTACCATTCATGAGCATGGGGTAGTGCAGGGGCCGGCATATTGCCAGGTACCTGTCATAGGCCATCACGGTGTAGAGGAAGCACTCGGTGCTACCCAGAAAGTGAAAGAAATACAACTGAGCCACACAGCCACCAAATGGGATTGCTTTGTTGGCAGGAGTAAAATCCAATATCAGACGAGGAACAATGACTGAGGAGAGCCACATGTCCAAGAATGAGAGCACACTGAGGAGAATATACATGGGGCGAGCATGCAGCATTGGGTCAGCCCACACGGTGAGCAGAATGAGCAGGTTTCCCAGCTGAGTCAGGATGTAAATGAGGAAGAAGACGAGGAAGAGGAGGGTCCTCAGATTTGGGGGATGAGATAAGCCCAAGAGGACGAAATGTGTCACCACAGTGTCCAGGGATGTATTCATCATCTCTCCCATGTCTTTCCGTAGTCTGCTAAGATGAAGGGTGAGGTCAGACAAGGGAAAGACAACACGGGGGGGTGGTGAGAGAGTGCTTCTGTCTGATGAATATGCCTAAGAGTTCTGAGAGAAAATGAATAGTATTAAAACAATTTCTTTAAAGAAGAGGGTGTTATCATTAGTTATTTTGGTTTACTTGATGAGAGAAACAGTGAAGAGGCTAGTTTGTTTCCTAGATGGATGGAAACTTATCTATGCGGAAATGGTTAAAAGTGGAATTTGACAGATTAAAGAACTGAGTGAGAAGGAATAGAATTCCAACCAAAAAGTGTTCAGCAAAGAGGGGCTAATGTTGAGGCTGAGCAGTGTGGAATGTGTATCCCACAATTACTACATCTACTTTCCCTCCACTTACCATCATTGCAATTTCTCCTCTGTGCCCTGAGCTAAAATCCCTTCTTCTTGCCCAACTGGTGTGGCCCAGTGGATGGAGTGCCAGCCTGCAAACCAAAGGGTCATGGGTTCAATTCCCACTCAGGGCACATGCCTGGGTTGCAAGCCAGGCCACCATACATTGATGTTTCTCTCCCTCTCTTTCTCCTTCCCTTCCCCTCTTTAAAAATAAACAAATAAAATCTAATAAAATAAAATAAAATAAAATAAAATAAAATAAAATTGCATCTCTTCACAATAGCGTGCAAAAATATTCATTATCTGGTCATTACCACTCCAGAACATCACTTTTACTTATCAATCTCACCCCTTACAATACTTTGTCATTGTTAAATGGCACAGGACTCCTGCGGGCTTTCTCAGTAGCATTCTCGTGTGAACAGGCTGCCTCCTCTGCTTCCTCACCTACATAATGCTTCGTTCACCACATTTCTTTTAAAAAGGCTTTCCCGATTCCCAAGAACCATGCTTATGCTTTCCAGAGCATGTATCACATTCTTTTGCCATTGCCTAAATTCTTAATGTATCCTTCATTAGTCATCCACCTTGCACTGTATAAGTGATAATTATTTTCTGAATGACTGAAAGGCTGATGTTGCCACATTGCACTGATCTGACACAGTGCTTCTTTCTCTGCTTGATGTTTTTCACCAGACTCCTGGCTCACCTGGCTGGCAAGGGACTATCTGATTCTTATGCAATACGTGTCTAGTTTTATTATAACAAATGAAATGGACATTAATGCTTTCTTATTGCTTCAGGATATTGTTTATATTGATTGATAGATTTATGTGGACCAATGGTTTAGATTGTATTTTCTGGTATGGAGTTACAGATGAATTATTATTGTTTATTATAAAAGCATTGATTAATGCAGGCCTTGATCTTTAGTTTGTGTGATGTATATGCCTTGAAAGAATTTAAAATACCTAATTCAGATAAGAAAAGATAGAGGAATAAAATGTGCTTATTTCATTCTTTTTGTTGAATATCCACACACTAGGGTTTGAGATACAGTCACTGTCATTTAACTATAAAATATCTTTTCAATTTAAATGGCTATTTTTAGGAAGCAATTAAAATGGTAACAGAGTAAATACAAATAAAATGTAAGTATTCACATGTTTGCCAATTTAGTCTCCATCAGAAAATTCTGAGAGATTTTATATTGGTTATTTTCTAAGATTACTTAATTCCTATACTAATATTTAACAGATATTAATAGTATTGATAATACTTAGTATAACTGTCTCTTCAGGGTCCATTGAAAATGAAAATGTGAAGCATGCCCTTAGTCTGCAAGGATAGAAGAAATACCAGAGTTTTACTGCCTGAGATTCAGAATTTCAGAACACAGTTTATCTGAAGATAGATGGGAAGACTAGTTCCTATTTCTTTAGCTAGGCTATAGAAAAGAGAAAGAGTTGAGATTAAGATTATGCATAATATATTGAACCTACAACCTAAGTTTGTGCCCTGAATGAGAATTGACCCCACAATCTTTTGGTGTATGAGATGATGTTCTCATCAACTGAGCCACCCAGTCAGGGCAAAGTATTTTAAAAATTTCCCAGTTTTAGACTATTTGATGTTGCTAAAATCATGTAAAATAGTTGGAATTTAAATATAAAAGCTCACAAAAATAGCCACGGTTACAATTCAATATAGAAACGATCTGAAAACAAGGGCCCAGTGACATTAGAGAATAAACAATACATGTTTAGAAAGCAATTATCCCAGATGTGCTGGGCAGAGGCTGTGGGGACAGGGTGAAAGGTGGTGCTGAGAGGATGAGGACAAGTTGGTTTTTAGTTGGTTCTCCAAGCATGCTGTTTAGAGAACTGTGTAGAGTGGTGGGGTGATGGAACAGGCTGCTTTCTGTGCACCCGGACCCTCCCAATCTAGGCCAGTTTGGTGTAAGAACATCCAGCCATTCGAAACGTTTGATTTCTATAATGAACTGTGTGATCTGGGCCATCAGTGAGCAGTTATGAGATCCTGAAGGTGAGGGATAAAGACTGGCCCAGTGTTGTGTGAGACAAACGAGGATAGGACTGCTATTTACTCTCAGGAGAAGATCCAACCCAAACCTGTTGCTAGAAATATTCCTTTTCCGTCACGTTCATTGATTGTTAGACATCCTGGTGGAGCTAGGGCAGAGTTAGGAAAATGGACAGTGTTTGGGGTGGCTTAGACACATTTTATCTCTTTCCACTATAGGATATTCTTGTCTTTCTACCAAGTTTGAAAAAAGAGCTTGCATAAGAAAAAACACTTAGTATCCTTTTCACTGGAGAAAGAAAAGGTTACCCATTTGGCTTGTGTTTACAGAATTACCAAAGAATCTTCTTCACAACCTCTATGACTGTATCACTGCCCAGTCTTGCCCTTTATCATTGCACTAGAGAAAAAAAGCGAGAGGAACTAAAAATAAAATAGTGTTAAGATTTCTTTGAGTCATTTTCTCAATGTGAAAAAAGAAATTCTATACATTTTGAAGGAAGAACATTAATTCTAGCAGTTTGGTAAGGAGTTGAGGAAGAGGATGAAAGAAAGAGACTGGTTAAATTAACATTTGAACCAAATAACAGAAATTTTTAAAGGTTCAAAATTAGTGACCTCATTCTGAAAGGTGCTGGTCTTAGGATTGTTTTTCCATCATCTTAGACTCCTATACACAGAGCTGGGAAATCATGTAGAAAGTTGGCTTACCTTGAAGGGATGGTCCAGCAGAGAGAGATGTCCTTGAGATTCAGCTTAGCGTATTGTGAAGGGCTCCTATGTTTGTTTTGGGAAGGCTTTAGAATTCTTTAGGTACTGGCTGGTGCAGCTCAGTGGATTGGGTGCCGCCCTGGGAACCAAAGGATCACCAGTTCGGTTTCCAGTCAGGGCACAGGCCTGGGTTGCAGGCCAGGTCTGCAATGGGGGGGTGCATGAGAGGCAACCTTGCATTGATGTTTCTTTCCCTCTTTTCCCCCCTTTCCGCTCTCTAAAAATAAAAGAATTAAAAAAAGAATGCTTTTAGTAGTCTACCTGGCAAATAAATATTCAGAATCTCTGAGAGTGTCTGTCTGTCAGGGGTCTTTGAAGAGAGTGACTTTTATATTGCTTGAGTCATATTTGACATTTGTTTTCATCACCCGTTACCTCTGTTGCTTTGAATAAAAGAAAAAAAAAACCCACTGTCAAGAGATTTGAAGAATAATTCTAATCTCAGGAGAAATTCTGCTCCAAAGTATTTCCTTAATGAGATCTTCCCTGCCCAAATCATCATTATTTTGTTTTGAGAGAGAATGTTTCTAGTAGATCCCTGGAAGTTAGGCCGTGGGGAGTAACCTCGTTTATTATTTGTTTCCCTTTACTGGAGTGTAGGCTTCACCAGAGGAGGTCGGTTTGCTCTCTGTGGAATCCCCCACACTAGTACCTTGCCTGGCACAGAGCAGGGTCTCAAGAACAACGTGGGTAAATGAGTAAGAGGAATTACCAAACGTATCAAACACTGTGGGCAGAAAATAAAAAGCTGTGCTTTCAAATATGAACCTACAATTTAAAATTACCAGGAGTCAAGTTGATATCAAACTGATTCTCATATCCATGTGCACATACAGTGTCAGTAGCTTTGGGTATTCATTTATTTATGTTAATAAAAATTAATGTTAGTCTGCCCTGCCCAGCGTGGCTCAGTTTGTTGGAGTGTCATGTGGTCGACTGAAAGCTCGCAGGTTTGATTCCTGGTCAGGGCACATAGCCAGGTTTTGGGTTCCATCCTCAGTCAGGATGTGTATGAGAAAGTGGTCAGTAGATGTTTCCCTCTCTCCCTCTCTCTTTGAAAGCAATGAACAAAATGTCCTCAGGTGAGGACAAAAGAAAAAGTTAATGTTAATCTGAGTAATAATGGGGAACTGACTAGAAGTGAAGAAATTAAACCTGGAGTGTGATATAAGCTTCAGGAGCCTCTACAGTAAGATAATGGAACTGGAAAAAGAGTACATGAATCCTTTTAATTCAAAATTACTAAAAAGGATGACCATCATTTGGAGGGTGTGTGTGTTTAACACTGCAAAGCTATGTCTGGCCACAAGATGGCAGTATGATCTGTGTTACAACCAAGCACTACACTGTGTGTGCTGTATGTAGCAAATAGAAGTAATCAATCCAGAGGGCCCATGAGGTATATAAATTCCTGTAGCAAAAATACTGTAAATGAGCCGGCCTAGATGGAGACATAGGTGGAAATACTGTACCTCCTTGCACATCAAATTTAAGGACAACAAAGATTTAGAAATAAAATCACAACCAGAACAGACAGAAAATTGAACTGTACCAAAGTCTGACAATGATGAAATTATTCATCCAACCAGTAAGAGAGGCAGAGTTGGCAGCCAGTGGAGAGGGGTCCCGGTGGGAAAAGGCGGTGGTTGGCAGACCCAGGCTTGGGGAGCAAACGAGCAAATCCAGTGAGGCACCCAAGGCTGTTGGCTGATCTCGGACACACATTCGTGCGCAGGTAAACCAGGCAAAAAACAGGCGGTGAGACAAACTGCGCAACCTAGGGCCCCAGCGATGGGGAATAAAGTCTAAAAACACCGACTGGAAAAACTTGTGGGTTGAGATGCTGGGAGAGACTCCCAGCCTCATAGGAGAGTTTGTTGGAGAGACCCACAGGTTATTAAAATGTACTCAATCGCCCTAGCTGCTGTAGCTCAGTGGACTGAGCGTGGGCCTGTGAACCAGATGATCGTGGCTCGATTCCCAGTCAGGGCACATGCCTGGGTTGCGGGCCAGTTCCCGGCAGGGGCTAGTTCCCAGCAGGGGATGCACAAGAAGCAACCATACATTGATATTTCTCTTCCTCTCTCTTCCCCTTCCCCTCTAAAGATAAATAAATGGAATATTTAAAAAATGTACTCAAGCCCACCCGCCTGGAAAACAGCACCAGAAAAGCCGAATTTGCTTGTGGGAAGCAGCAGAGAGGACCAAAATGCAAGAGAGAGCAGAGCAAGCACCATGTTCCCCCTGTGACCCTGCCCCAACATACAGTGTCACAAGGCAGCCACTGGGTTACCCTGCCCTGCTGAACACCTGCGACTCTACCCCTCATTACAAAACAGGCATGACCAGACCCCCAAAAATGGCTCAAATGGAAGAACAGATCAAAGCCCCAGAGCCAATACTTCTAAGTGACCAAGAGATAGCCAATCTATCAGATGCTCAGTTCAAAGCACTGGTGATCAGGATGCTCACAGAACTGGTTGATTTTGGTCACAAATTAGATGAAAAAATGAAGGCTACACTAAGTGAAATGAAAGATGTGACAGAAAACTGTGACTCAAACCAATGGAGTGGGCCAGAAGGAAGAAAGAAACAACAAAACAGAGAAGAATGAAGAAGCAAGAATTCAAGAAAAAATGAGGAGAGGCTTAGGAACTTCCAAGACATCTTTAAACGTTCCAACATCCAAATTATAGGGGTACCAGAAGGAGAAGAGGAAGAGCAAGTAGAAAACTTATTTGAACAAATAATAAAGGAGAACTTCCCAACCTGGCAAAGGAAATAGACTTCTTAAATGAAACAGAGATGTGAGAAAAGATTAGACGTTTCCCCCATTTTCTTTAAATCTCAACCTTCTGAAGTAATTAAAGTTAATGGTTTTCTTTGATGTTTCACATTTATTCCTCTATATCCACAAATATATTGTATTTCTTTAGATATTTAAAAATATCTTGTCCTGGCTAGTGTGGTCAGTAGATTGAGTGCCAGCCTGTGAACAGAAGGGTCATGGGTTTGATTCCCAGTCAGGGCACATGCCTGGGTTGTGGGCCAGGTACCCAGTAAAAGGCACACAAGAGGCAACCCCACATTGATGTTTCTCTCCCTGTCCTTCCCCACCTCTCCTCTCTCTCTAAAAGTGAATAGGTAAAATCTTTAAAAGATTATAAAAAAATCTCATTGACTGTTGGGAGATACATTTAGGTGGTAGAAAACCTTTCCCATCTCTTCAGTAATGTCACAAAAATCACCACCATCATCACTAGCACACACACACACACACACACACACACACACACACACACACACAATGTGTGTAGAAAGGGAAAGTCATTATAGACAAATTGATCACTGCTGCCCTTGCTTTATGCCATTTTCCCATTTCTCATCTCTGTTCTTTGCACACAATTCTGTTGTTCAATGTTCACAGAATCACTTGGACTAAAACCTGTGCATTCATCTGTAAAATATGCATGTAGATACACTTGAATAAGGGAACCCAGAGCAGCTTAGGGGGCAGCTCAAAGTCACCCACTCAGGAAAGGAGCTCCTCCCCTTGTGTATGTGCCGTGATGCAGTGTCTGGCTCCTGGTGTCCTGCCTCCGATGTGGGGAGTTTTCCTTCTTTATGTCTTTCTGACAATGGGAGGTAAGTCTCAAGTTAAATAGGCAACATAGCTGGAAATTTTCAAAATCACTTTCTTACAGCTAAATTAAATGGTTGTCACTTCTCACACTTTTAATGAAAGAATCTTTCCCCATATACATTTTCCTTATGTGGTGCTGTCTTGGTCCTCGTCACTGTCCTTATCCTTTTCCTGCTCTTTTTTTAGCACTGTTTGTTTCTATCTAAGGAACTCTTCTACCAAAGGCAGTTTTTTGTGATTACATGGGAACAAACCTTTTAAATACTGATGTAGCTTCCAGGAGTACTGCCTTGGTAACAGTCATGTGTCTTCTCATAGGCACAGTGGGACAAAGCGTTCAGCAGCCCCTCGAGGTGACAGCTATGGAAGGAGCCTCTGTCCAGGTCAACTGCAGCTACCAGACATCTGCGTTCAACGGGCTGTTCTGGTACCAACAACGTGATGGTGGAACACCCATGTTTCTCTCTTACCATGTTCTGGATGGTTTGCAGAGAAGAGGTCATTTTTCCTCATTCCTTAGTCGCTCTGATACATACAGTTACCTTCTTCTGAAGGAGCTGCAGTTGAAAGACTCTACCTCTTACCTCTGTGCTGTGAGTGACACAGAGACTGTGAGGCCCCTTCAGCTGCACCAAAATTCAAAGGCAGCCAGGCAGTGAGAAGTTATATTTCCTGAGTGTATGCCTGCTCTGGGTTAAGACGGGGGATTTTAGAACGAGACTGCTTGGATTTACAGTCTATTTTAAGAGTACCCTTTCTTGCATTCTAATTCTCTTATATTGTCTTCAAATTTTCAGTGATGTTCATTAAACATTACATCCTTACTGGCTAGTAGGTTTAGAGAATGAATAATTATTATTGTGACTTTGTTCTCACCCAAGACAAAGCTGACCAAAGCTTAGAAGGTCAAATTGTAGGATATTTGGGTATCACAATTGATACCTTGAGGGCTCCTCAGGTTAAAATAAGATATAGTTAGTCATGTGATATGTAATTTGTTTGGTATCGAAGATTAAACAAAATTATCTTTGAGTGAACTTTTTTCTTAATCCTCATTAGAGGTCTTTTTTTATTGATTCTAAAAAGAGAGAAACATTGATGTGAGAGAGAAACATCCATCTGTTTACTCAATACATGCTACTATGGGGATCGAACTTGCAACTTTTTGTTCTACCAGATGATCCTCCAACCAGCTGAGGCACCCAGCCAGGACTCTTTGGGTAAACTTTTTGAGATAGAATTTGGATGGACATAATTGTGTTAAGAAGCAATCTAATGTTGTGAATCAAAGCCATTAAAGCATTCATATTCTGTTTACTGGATGATCCTATTTTTGAACTCCACTTAAAGAGAGGCAGGTTAGAAAAGAGGGTTAGTGTTAGAGGCTTTGGACTTTGGAGTGCTTGTACAGTACCATTATTTTTTAGGGTAAAATATGTGCAACAGTGTTAAGTAAGTTATAATCAGTGGAACATTTTAAAGTATGTTAGTTTACTGCTGGGTAACAAATGATCACAGCACCCGTATATTTACTTAGATCTGTAGGTTAGAAGTTCAGATAGTTTCAGCTGTATAGGATATCACAAGTCAAGGGGTTGGCTGGCTGAGTTCTTATCTGGAACTCAGGGCCTTTGCCCAAGTTCATTTCTATTATTGTCAGAATTCAGTTTCTTGTGCTTGTAGGACTCAGGTCACCATTTTCTTGCTGTTTGTGGGCTTGGGGCATCTTCAGCTTCCTAAGGTCACCTGCATTCTTTCTCGTGCAACCCCCTACATCTTTCAAGTAGCAACAGCACTTCAAATATTTCTCGTGTTTAGAATCTTTTGGCTTCATCTTCTGCCTTCTTCCTCTGTGACAGACAGAGACAATTCACGTACATTTAAAATCTCATGTGTGGGCTTCTAGTCAAGGTGGAGGTATAGGTAAATATGGCTCACCTCCTCACATAACCACATGAAAATTACAACTGAAGTATAGAGCAACCATCACTCAGAACCTTCATAAATCAAGTTGAATGGATGTCTGACAACTACGGAGTTATAGGAAACACATCCATTCAGACTGGAAGGAGGGGTGGAGACATGGAATGGGCTAGTGCTACAGTCATGTGTGATGGATACAAATTTGGGTGGGGTATCTTGGGAGGGAGGGGTTCCAGCCCCACCCAAGGCCCCCCCAGCCCCATTCCAGTGCCAGAAAAATGAGTCCCCATACTTTCTGGCTACAAAAACCAGCAGGGCCTGAGTTGGTGGAAGAAACTTCCAGAGCCCCAAGCAGTTCCTCTTAAAGAACCCACACTTGGACTTATTCAGATTTGCTCCCTCCGAGCTCCAGAACTGGGGTAGCAGCTTGAAAGGCACCAGTAGCATAAAGGGAAGAAGTGAAGTGTCTGGCATCAAGACAAGAGCTGGAGAACAGCTTTCTCCCAGATAGAATGGCGAGGAGAGGCCATTGTCCTTTTTCTGAATCTTTCCCCAGGAAGCCGTGGAGCAGGCAGGCAGGTGCCATATCTGAGATTTCTTCAACCTGGCTAACAGTGTTTGCTCCACCCTGGTGATTCCCTGAGGCTCTGCCCCACCCAACTTTTAAGCCCACCCAAGCAAGCCATTAACAGTGGCTGGAGCTGTTGAGCCTGGCCTTTGGGATCTCTTTCCCATTCCTTATTTTTTTTTTGTTTTGCCTACTGTCTTTGTTCTGTGGTTCTAATAATTGTGTGATGGACCTTTGTTATGTTGGTAGCATTTATAATGGTTAGAGCCTGCTGCATATTTATTGCCTTGCATTGGTGGAATCCCGCCAGGGCCTATAACATTTGCTGCCCCCATACCCTTTTCTCCTCGACATCAAACTCCACACACGCTCTCTCCATCTCTTACCCCACAAAGGTGGATGGATACAGGTTGTATTACATTTCAGTACTTCATTCCTTTATTACTTAATAATATTTCATTTTGTGGGTATACTATGTTCTGTTTATCCATTTGACAATTGATAGACATTTTAGTTGTTTCTACTTTCTGTCTACTATGAATAATGCTGCAATAAATATTTGTGTGCAAGTTTTTTTTAAAGATTGTATTTATTTACTTTTAGAGAGAGAGGATAGGGAAGGAGAAAGAGAGGGAAAGAAACATCAATGTGTAGTTGCCTGTTGAATGTCCCCTACTGGGGACCTGGTTCACAACCCAGGCATGTGCCCTGATTGGGAATCGGACCTACAACCCTTTGGTTCTCAGGCCAGCACTCAGTCCATTAAGCCATACCAACCAGGGTGTTTACAAATTTTTGTGTAGACATGTGCTCAGTTTTCTTGAGTACATGAGTGAATTTTCTGAGTTATGGTAACTCTGTGTTTAACATTTTGAGAAACTGCCAAATTGCGCCATCTTACATTCCTGTCAGTAATATATGAGGGTTCTAATTTCTTCACATTCTCTTTGACACTTGTCATTGTCTGTTTTTTCAGTTAAGTCATTACAAAAAATGTGAAGTGGTGTCTCATTGTAATTTTGATTTTGACTTCCCTAAAGGCCAGTTGTTTTGAAAATACATTCATGCATTTATTGCTGATTTTTATTTGTATTTTTATTTATTTAAAATGTAATTATTGTTCAAGTACAGTTTTCTGTCTTTTACTCCCATCTCAGTCCACCCCCCACCCCAGCCCCAGTGCTTCCCGCATCCCTCCCATTCCACTCCCCTTAGTTGTGGTCCATGTATCCTTTACACTTGACCCTGTGAACCCTTCCACTATCCCCGCCCAAATTCCCTCCTCTCTCCCCTCTGGTCCCTGTCAGCCTGTTCTCTATTTCACGTGTTTGGTTATATTTTGCTTGCTTGTTTGTTTTGTTGCTTAGCTTCCCCTTAAAGGTGAGATCATATGGTATTTGTCTTTCACCACCTGGCTTATTTCACTCAACATAATGCTTTCCAGTCCCATCCATGCTGTTGAAAGGGTAGGAACTCCTTCTTTCTTTCTGCTGCATAGAATTCCATTGTGTATATGTACCATTATTTTTGATCCATTCACTTACTGATGGGCACCTAGGTTGCTTCCAGCTCTTGGCTATTGTAAATTGTGCTGCTATGAACATTGGGATGCATAGGTTCTTTTGGATTGGTGTTTTAGGGTTCTTAGGATATAATCCCAGCAGTGGAATTGCTGGGTCAAAAGGCAGGGCCATTTTTAGTTTTCTGAGAATATTCTGTTCTGTTTTCTATAATGATTGTACCAGTCTGCAATCCCACTGACAGTGAACTAGGCTCCCCTTTTCCCCACAACCTCTCCAACATTTGTTGTTTGTTCCTGTGTTTATGCTGGCCATTCTGACCAGTGTGAAGTGGTATCTCATTGTGGTTTTAATTTGCATCTCTCTAATAGCTAGCTATATTGAGCATCTTTTCATGTGTCTCTGTATTCTTTGTATGTTCTCCCTGGGGAATTGTGTGTGCAAGTCCTTTCCCCATTTTTTTTCTAGTTACAAAATTATTTTATTTTATTTATTTTTTTAAATTTTTTAAAAATTTAATTTAATTCTTGTTCAAGTACAGTTTTCTGTCTTATATTCCCAGCCCTGCCCCACCCCCAGTGCTCCCCACCTCCCTCCATTTCTGCCCCCCACCTTAGTTATTGTCCATGTGTCCTTTTACTTGTTCATGTGAGTCCTTCCCCTTTTCTCCTGTGATTCTCTCCACCCTCCCCTCTGGACCCTGTCAGCACGTTCTGTATTTCAGTGTCTTTGGTCATATTTTGCTTGCTTGTTTGTTTTGTTGTTTAGATTCCTGATTACAGTGATATCATATGGTATTTCTCTTTCACTGCCTGGCCTATTTTACTCAGCATAATGCTTTCCAGCTCCATCCATGATGTTGCGAAGGGTAGGAGCTCCTTCTTCCTTTCTGCAGCATAGAATTCCATTGTGTAAATGTACCACAGTTTTTTGATCCAGTCATTTACTGATGGGCATTTAGGTTGCTTCCAACTCTTGGCTATCGTAAATTGTGCTGCTATGAACATCGGGGTGCATAGGTTCTTTTGGATTGGTGTTTCAGGGTTCTTAGGATATATTCCTAACAGTGGAATTGCTGGGTCAAAAGGCACGTTCATTTTTAGTTTTCTTAGAAAGTTCCATACTGTTTTCCACAGTGGTTGCACCAGTCTGCAATCCCACCAACAGTGAACTAGGGCCCCCTTTTCCCCACAACCTCTCCAGCACTTGTTGTTTGTTTCTTTGTTTATGATGGCCATTCTGACTGGTGAAAAGTGGTATCTCATTGTGGTTTTGATTTGCATCTCTCTGATAGCTAGCGATATTGAGCATCTTTTCATGTGTCTCTGGATCCTCTGTGTGTCCTCCTTGGAGAAGTGTGTGTTCAAGTCCTTTGCCCATTTTTCAATTGGGTTGCTCATTTTCTTTGAGTGGAGTCGAGTGAGTTCTTTGTATATTTTGGAGATTAAACCTTTGTCTGAGGTGTCATTGGCAAATATGTTTTCCCAAACTGTTGCTTCTCTTTTTGTCTTGATACTGTTTTCCTTAGCCATGCAGAAGGTTTTAATTTTGATGAGATCCCATTTGTTTATTCTTTCCTTTATGTCCCTTGCTCTAGGGGACTTATCAGTGAAAATATTGCTGTGTGGACTATCTGAGATTTTCCTGCCAATGCTCTCCTCTAGGGCTTTAATAGTTTCATGGCTTATATTTAAGTCTTTTATCCACCTTGAATTAATTTTGGTGTATGGTGTAAGCTGGTGCTTGAGTTTCATTTTTTTTTGCATGTAGCTGTCCTTTTCTCCCAACACCACTTGTTGAAGAGGCTATTTTTACTCCATTTTATATTACTGCCCTCTTTGTCGAATATTAATTGATCTTAGAGACTTTGATTTATTTTTGGGCTCTCTGTTCTATCCCATTGGTCTATGTGCCTGTTTTTATGCCAGTACCAGGCTGTTTTGATTACAGTGGCCTTGTAATACAGTGTGATATCAGGTACTGTGATTTCTCCTACTTTGTTCTTCTTTGTCAAAATTTTGACTGCTATCAGGGGTCGTTTATGGTTCCATATAAATTTTTAAAGTGTTTGTTCTATGTCTGTGAAATATGCCATTGGTACTTTAATAGGTATTGCATTGAATCTGTAAATTGCTTTGGGTAGTATGGACATTTTGATGATGTTAATTCTTCCAATCCATGAACATGGAATATGTTTCCATTTGTTTGTGTCTTCCTTGATTTCTTTCTTCAGTGTTGTGTAGTTTTCTGCATACAGGTCTTTAACCTCCTTGGTTAGGTTTATTGCCAGATATTTTATTTTTGTTTTTGCTATATTGAATGGGATTTTTTTCTTGATTTCTGCTTCTGCTGATTCATTGTTGGTATACAAAAATGCCTTTGATTTCTAGATATTGACTTTGTATCCTGCTGTTTTGCCAAATTCATTTATTAGGTTGAGCAGTTTTTTGGTAGAGGCTATAGGATTTTCCCTGTACACTATCATGTCCTCTGCAAACAATGACAGTTTTGTTTCCTCCTTTCCGATTTGGATGCCTTTAATTTCCTTTTGTTGCCTGATTGCTGAGGCTAAAACTTCTGATACTATATTAAGTAGAAATGGTGAAAGTGGACAACCTTGTCTTGTTCTTGATCTTAGTGGAAAAGCTTTTAGTTTTTGCCCATTGAGTATGATGTTGGCTGTAGGTCTCTCATATATGGCCTTTATTATATTGAGGAATGCTCCCTCTATTCTCATTTTTCTGAGGACCTTTATCATAAATGGGTGTTGCACCTTATCAAAAGCTTTTTCCGTATCTCTTGATATGATCATGTGGTTTTTGTCTTTGCTTTTGTTTATGTGATGTATTACATTTACTGATTTGCAGATATTGAACCATCCTTGCATCCCTGGGATGAATCCCACTTGGTCATGGTGTATGATGTTTTTGATGTATTGTTGAATGTGATTTGCCAATATTTTGTTGAGGATTTTAGCATCTATGTTCATCAGCGATATTGGCCTGAAGTTTTCTTTCTTTGTTGTGTCTCTATCTGGTTTTGGAATTAGGATGATGCTAGCTTCATAAAAAGAGTTCGGGAGTTTTTCATCATTTTGAATATTTTGGAATATTCTGTGAAGTATAGGGGTTATCTGTTCCTTTAAATGCTTTGTAGAATTCTCCTGTGAAACCATCTAGTCCAGGGCTTTTGTGTGACGGAGTTTTTTGATTTCTGCTTCAATTTCATCTACTGTTATTGGTGTGTTCAGGTTTTCTGCTTCTTCTTCATTGAGTTTTGAAAAAGTTTTGAAGAAGCTTGATTATATTTTCCTAGAAATTTGTCCATTTCTCCTAGGTTTTCAAATTTCTTGGCAAGCAGTTCTGCATAGTAATTTCTTACAATCCCTTCTATTTCTGTCGCATCAGGTGTAATCTCTCCTCTTCCATTTCTGATTGTGTTTATGTGGGTCCTCTTTCTTCTGTTTTTGATGAGCCTGATTAATGGCTTGTCAATTTTGTTTATCTTTTCAAAAAACAGCTCCTCAATTCATTGATCCTTAGAATTGTGCTTGTAATCTCTATGGCATTTAATTCTGCTCTGATCTTGGTCATTTCCTTACTTCTACTTGCTCTGGGCTGTCTTTGTTGTTCCTCCAGTTCTTGTAGGAGTAGATTTAGGTTGCTTGTTTGAAATGTTTCTATCTTTTTTAGATAGGCCTATGAATGTCCTTCTCAGGACTGCCTTTGCTGTGTCGCATAATTCTTTGGTTGTTGTGAGTTCATTTTCATTTATTTACAGAAACTTTTTGATTTCTTCCCTAATTTCATTCTTGACCCATTCGTTGTTTAATAGCATGTCATTCAATCTCTATGATTGTGGGTGTTTTGGGTTTTTTTTGGGGGGGGGATTGGTTTTCAGTTTCAGTCCCTTGTGATCAGAGAAAATGCTTGGTATGATTTCTATTTTCCTGAAATTGTTGAGACTCGTTTTGTGCCCTATCATGTGGTCTATCTTTGAAAATATTCCACGTGCATTTGAAAAGAATGTGTATTTAGCTTATTTGGGATGAAGGGCTCTATATATATCAGTAAGGTCCATTTCATCTAGGGCATTATTCAATGCCACAATATCTTTGTTGATATTTTGTTTGGAAGATCTGTCCATTTTTGACAGTGGGGTGTTAAAATCTCCTCCTATAATTGTGTTGCTGTCAATATGTTTCTTAAAGTCCACTAGGATTTTCTTTATATATTTGGTTGCTTCTATTTTGGGTGCATATATATTTACAATGTTAATGTCTTTTTGGTGGATTCTTCCTTGAGTATTATGAAATGCACTTCTGGGTCTCTCTTTATGGCCCCCTTTTTGAAGTCTATTTTGTTTGATATGAGTATTGCTATCCCGCCTTTTATTTTTCTGTCTATTTGCTTGGAAAATTTGTTTCCAGCCCTTCACTTTTAGTCTGTTTTGCTCTTTTGTCCTTAGGCAGGTCTCTTGTAGGCAGCATATGTATGGGTCATGCTTTCTTATCCATTCAGCTATTGTATTTCTTTTTTTAAAAAATATATTTTATTGATTATACCATTACAGTTGTTCTATTCCCCCCCTTCATTCCCCTCCACCTGCACACTCCCTCCCCCACCATTCTCCTCCCCTTAGTTTATAACCACATGTCTCGAGTTCTTTAGATTCTATATTTCCCCTACTATTCTTGCCCTCACCCCAATCTATTTTCTACCTACTGTCTATGCTATTTTCTGTACCTTCTCCCCCCTTCTCTTCCTCCCACCCCCCTGTTGCTACCCCTCCATGTGATCTCCATTTCTATGGTTTCGGTCCTGATCTAGCTGTCCTCTTAGTTTGCTTTTGTTTTAGGTGTGGTTGTTAATAACTGTGAGTTTGCTGTCCTTTCACTGTTCATGTGTTTTTTATCTTCTTTTACTTAGATAAGTCCCTTTAGCATTTCATATAATAAGGGCTTGGTGATAATGAACTCCTTGAATTTGACCTTATCTGAGAAGCACGTTATCTGCCCTTCCATTCTAAATGAAAGCTTTGCTGGATAGAGCCATCTTGGATGTAGGTCTTTGGATTTCATGACTTGGAATACTTCTTCCCATCCTCTTCTTGCCTGTAAGGTCTTTTTTGGAGAATCAGCTGACAGTCTGATGGGAACTCCTTTGTAGGTGACTGTCCCCTTATCTCTTGCTACTGCTGAATTCTCTCCTTCATTTTAATCTTGGCTAATGTAATTGTGATGTGCCTTGGTGTGTTCCTTCTTGGGTCCAAGTTCTTTGGGACTCTCGGAGCTTCCTGGACTTCCTGGAAGTCTATTTCCTTTGCCGGACTGGGGAAGTTCTTTTTTTATTATTTGATCAAATAAGTTTTCCACTCGTGGCTGTTCCTCTTCCCCTTATGGTACTCGTATAATTCGGATGTTGGAACATTTAAAGATGTCCTGGAGGTTCCTAAGTTTCTCCTCCTGTTTTTGAATTCTTGTTTCTTCCTTCTTTTCTGTTTGGTTGTTCCTTTCTTTCTTCTGGTCCACTTCCTTGATTTGAGTCCCAGTTTCCTTTCCATCACTATTGGTTTCCTGTGCATTTCCCTTCATTTCAATTAGTTTAGCCTTCATATGTTCCTCTAATTTATGGCTAAAAATCAACCATTTCTGTGAGCATCCTGATCACCAGTGTTTAACCGTGCATCTGAAAGTCTGGCTATTTCTTGGTCACTTAGAATTATAGGCTCTGGGGCTTTGAGCTGTTCTTGAGTCATAATGTTTGGTCTGTTTGCACCTGTTATGTTTGAGGGGTGGAACCTTAGGTGTTCACCAGGACCGGCAACCCAGTTGCTGGGTTGTGATGCTATATTTGGGGACGGGATCAGAGAGAGAAAAAAAATGGCGCTTTTCTCCGCTCTGCTCTCTCTCAGATTTCTCTCCCCTCTGCAGCTTCCCACAAGCAAATTGGGCCCCTCTGCTGCTGGTTTCCAGGTGTTTGGGCCTGTGTACTCTCCAGGACCCTGTGGGTCTCTCCAAAAAACTCTGTCGGCCTGGGAGCCTCTCCCAGCCCTTTGACCCCAAGAAAGTCTTTCCAGTGGTGCTTTCAGGCTCTGATTCCCACTGGGGCCCTAGCCTGAGCCGTCTGTCTCACTATTTTCTCCTTTGCTTGGTTTATCTGCGCGCAAATGTGTGACTGCAGTCAGCCAGCTGCCCTGCACCCTCACTGGGTCTGCCCATCGCCACCCCACTCCTCGGATCCACCAACCGCCTCCGCCTCTGCTCCTGGGTCGTCGGGACAGAACGATCTTTTCAGCCAGACCCCACTCTGCCACTGACTTTGCCCTTCTTACTGGTCTGGCTGAGTGGTTTGTTGTTGTTGGACTTCCGTACAGTTCAATTTTCACTGTTTTGGCTGCTTTTTTGTTTCTAAAACTTTGCTGTCTTTAAATTTAGTTGTGAGGGGGGGCACAGTGTTTCCACCTACACCTTCATCTTGGCCAGAAGCTATTTTATTTCTTTTGATTGGAGCATTTAATCCATTTATGTTTCAGGTTATTATTTATAGGTACTTATTCATTGCCATTTTTGTACCTTTGTTCCTCTCTGTCTCTCTCTTTTCCTTCCTTTCTTTGAAGCAGTTCTTTCAGCAAGTCTTGCAGAGCTTTTTTGGTGGAGGTGTATTCTTTTAGACTTCTCTTGTCTTGGAAGCTGTTTATTTGCCCTTCTATCTTGATTGAGAGCCTTGCTGGGTAAAGTAGCGTTGGTTGTAGGCCTCTGTTTCTCATTACTTGGAATATTTCTTGTCATTCTCCTCTTGCTTGGGGTGTTTCCATTGAGAAGTCAGTAGCTAACCTTATTGGATCTCCCTTGTATGTTACTTCCCTTTTCTCCCTTACTGCCTTTAAGATTCTCTCTTTATCTTGGAATTTTGCCATTTTAATGATGATGTGTCTTGAAGTGGGCCTCTTTGGGTTCCTCTTGATTGGGACTCTGTGATTCCTGGATTTGTGTGACTTTTTCGCTCATCAAATTAGGGAAGTTTTCCCTCATTACTTTTTAAAATAGGTTTTCTATCCCTCGTTTTTCTCTTCTCCTTCTGATATCTCTATTATCTGGATATCATTATGTTTCATATTGTCTTGCATTTTCTTAATCCCTCTTCATTCTTTATGAGCCTCTTTTACTTTTCTTGCTCTTTCTGGGAGTTTTTTTCTACTTTGTCCTCCAACTTGCTGAACTGATCTTTTGCTTCATCAATCCTGTTTTTGATTCCTTCTTCTGTGTTCTTCAGTTCAGAAATTGTATTCTTCATTTCCTCTTGGCCTTTGCTGATAGTTTCTATTTCATTTTTCATGTTGATATAGTTTGCAGTGAGTTCATTGTAGCTCCCATGTAGTTTCTGGTAGCTCATTGTGAGCTCTTTGAACTTCCTGATAACCAGTGCTTTGAATTCAGTATCTGATAGTTGACTTGCCTCTATTTCATGTAACATTCTTTATGAGGCTTCCTCATTTCCTTTCATTTGAGGATTGTTTCTTTGTCTTCCCATTGTTTGTGAGACTCTTCTTGTTGTCCTCAGCTTCTTAAATTGATCTGTTCTGACTCCTTGGGTTTATGGTGTGAACTTCTGTGGTAGAATACCTGTGAAATTCAGTGGTGCAGTCTTTTTCAGGTATCCTGGTGCTCTCTGCTTCCACCTATTCCTTTGTGTGTGTGTGTGCGATCAGTTGGAGGGGGAGGCTAAATTGTTTGTGACAGTGGGAGAGTATTTTCTGATATGTACAGTCACAGCCAGTAGAGAAGAGATAGAAGACCTTTAGGCTATATATAGTGTTAACCATAATCTTCAACCCAACTTGCCACTTTTAAGAAAGGATGGACAAAAGATAAATCTCTTGTTGGGAAGGGAAGGCTTGTGAGTTGGATCTAGAAAGCAGTGAGGTTGTGGGTGGTCTGATTTTGAGGTAAGGTGAGAGTAAAGAATAGTAACTAGGTGTAGCATGTGAGCAAATAGAGTTAATCACTATAGTAATAGAATTCAGAAAACTGTAAAGTGGGCTAAGATCAGGGAGATGTGTTGTGAAGTATTTACAGTGGTATAGAACAGCTGTTATTTACAATAATATTAGAGCAACAATCATATGACAGACTCTATGTGATCTAGATAACAGGAATAGGGGGTATAGAACTTTCAGTAGTGTGCTAAAGGAACACAAGTGGCATGAAGTATAGAAAATTAGCAATACACTGTGGAGGAGAGAACAGGGAAGCCTATCAAATGATACAATATAACCAGCCAAGACAAAGAAGCCTATACAGAAAGAGGAGGAATACAAAGATACTATTAAAATATAAAAGAAGTGAGAATAATGAACAAAATAATAATACAAATATGCAGCAACTTGTGGCTTCTCTGCTATAGCAAAGTGAAATTTGTCTCTCTGTCTCTATTGTTGGGATGCCTCCTCTTTTTGTCCAACTCTGGTCTTTTCTCAGTTCCAAGTTGTTTGTGTCACTTGTACGTAAAAGAAAAGAAAAGAAACAAACAAACAAACAAAAAAGGCAGGAGAAGGGAGGAAAAAGTGATAAGTTTGGAAAGAAAGGAAGAAGGAATAAAACAGGAAAGAAGAAAGGAGGGGAAAAAAGTACTGAAAGATAAAACAATAATAAAATTTAAAAGATACAAGATCACTTTTAAAAAATCTATTGCTGGTTTGAAACTGGCCAAACCGGTTTTTCTGGCTGCAGCAAGCTGAGGGTTGATTGGTATGGTCTTTCTGCAAGCACTCTCCCAAGAGCTAGCCCAGTGCCTCTGCCCAGCACCCCACAAAGGCAATCTAGGTTCTTTTCAGGGCACTTTCCCTGGGGGTCCTCACTGTGGGCTGGGGTGTGGGCGCACACACGCCAGCCAGGCTGTCTGGGTCCTGCAGGACCTGGCGTGGTCCTTCCCAGTTCTGTGGGGGAACTCAAGGGCTTCTACCCATCCTCTGGATTGCTGCCAGGCTGGGGGTGGGGGGAAGCAAGACAAGTGGCTGTTGCAGGAGAATCCTTCAGTTTACTTTCCAAAAAATTTCTCGAGAAAGCCTGCCTCTCAGCACAGCCTAACCCCCAGCCAGACTGGTGACTATCAGAGTCAGAGCCCGACAATGCACCTGTCAATTCTCCTGGGCTGGCGACCACAGAGTCCGCAGTTGAACACATCCCTTTGTCCTTGTTACCCTCTCTGTAAACTCAAGCAGAAAGGTCTCTCCCCGGTGTTGCCCAGCCTTGCTTAGATGGGGAGGGAAGAAGCTGATGACCTGGCTCTCTCCCAAGGACCCTGCAGCAGGCCCAAAGATCCCAAAGAGTTTGCTGTAGACCCGTGGGGTGCTGGGGCTTCTGAAGAGTCCGTGGCAGACACACCGGGCGCTGGTCGCTGACTGAGGCTGCTGCTCTTGTCTTTTCTTCAGTCCCTGAGAACCTACTGACCTGCAGCTGTCTCCTTACCATCTGGTTTTTCAGTGTCTCTTACAATTTCTGGTCTCTTATTTTCATATATGGTGGGGAACTGTTGGGTGTTTGTGCTGTTCCTCTGTAGATGGGCCAGGATTTTCTCCCATGTGTACGGGAAATGGAATCCACTCCATCCTACTCCATCGCCACCTCCCTATTGCCCATTTTAAAGTTGGATTATTTGTCTTTTTATCATTGAGTTGTAAGTGATCTTTTTTGTATGTTTTCTTCCTTTTTTAATTGGATTAAGTTTTAAAAACATTTTATCTTTACTATTACCTTGTTAGCTATGCCACTTTATTTTAGCTATTTCTCTAGCATTTAGAATCTGATGTCTGTCTGAAAAAGTCAAGCCATTATTAATATAACCAGAACAGTTTGTGTGACATTGACATAACCTGGCAGACTGGAGAGTGGACAGGAATGTGTGTGGGTGAACAATGATGACTTCACTGTACTAGTCAGTGGGGGCAATAGACGTTGCTGAGTGAGCATGTGTACTGTGTGGCCCTGCATTCAAAATGACTGAGGAGAGCAATAAATGTACATCAAATTTTGCATTAAGCTTGAACAGTGCTCTGCAGAAACTATTCCAATGATTCAGGTGGCTTCAGCTATGGGCAACTGACGATTGGCAACTTCGTTGAGTTGCCAATGAGAGGGACAATGTGCCCACTCATGTGTCAAGTCTCGTACAGAGTTTTTTTAACAAAACATGAAATCACGCAGGTGACTTGGCCCCCCTACAGCCCAGATTTGGCAATCTGTGACTTCTAGCTTTTCCCCAAACTAAAATTACCTTTGAAAGGGAAGAGATTTCAGAACATCAATGAGATTCAGGAAAATGCAATGGGACAGCTGATGGTGATTGGGAGAACTGTGTGAGGTTCCAAGGGGCCTACTTTGAAGGGACCGAGGTGTCATTTTTCTATTTGCAATGTCTCTTCTATCTTGTATCTTCCTCAATCAGTGTCTCTATTTTTTCATATTACATGGTTGGATACCTTCTGGACAGACATGTATATATCTTTAACGTAGTATACCATCAAATAATGTCATACCTGTGTAATGTCGGGAGCCAACCAACACCCATCCCTTGACACAGTTGGGATGGATGAGATGCATCTGCACAGCAGAGGCGACTGTGGCTGGATTTCTTGTCTATCTCTCCTTGCATGTTTGTCTTTGTAATTAATAGGTGGTGGGATTTTTAGACACCTGTATTTCAGGCCCAATGATCTGCAGAATTCCAATACAGTTGTACAAAATGATTTCTTGGCCATAGAACAAAAGTCCCCCCTGATGGGGTAGCCCCTGAATGTCTAAATGTTGAGGGAGTAACAGCCCCTCCTCTACCTTGAACAGGAATATATGTCAATGGAATTAGATGGGTAAAGAAGCAGGAGAAGCTAGTTAACTATTACAGACTGAGCAGGTAAAAACAATTGCTAAGGAGTTAGAGTCCAAAGTACATAAACTAAGATTTTAGGCCAAAAGATAGATAGTTAAGTTAGACACCACAAAGGCCTTATAATAAATTTCCTATAACCGCTTTTCACTCTGGCGTATCCTTTTGACCCATGCCAAATTCTAAGAACTTTAATAAACATCTATTCATCAATAAGAGATTTAACACGCTGTGCATACAGCTGTTTCTAGTTGTCTGATTAATGACTTTCCTGATCAAAATAACCTTTGTTTAACATAACTGAATCTATGGAATTTCCTGTACTTTTCCTAGTTACCTCTGTATTGATTCTTTCTGCTTAACTGATAATGCCATACACCTGTTCCTTTAATGTTATATAACAATCTCTATAAAAATAATGCTTAAATCAAACTCTGGGAGCTCGGGCAGACCCACAGAGGCAGGCTGTTTTCCAGCATCCAATTGGGTGTCTGACTCTTCATTCGTTGCCTCAGCCGTCCATCCTTCGGGGACCCTGAGACCTGCTGAGGCTGGACCCCGGCAGTGTAATATAAGAATCTTTCAAAGTAGTATTTTTCCAACCTTTTAAAAATTATTTTTATATATTTTACTCCTGCATGTTATAAATTCCACTATGTATTATTATTATTATTATTTTTGCTTTAAGTGGTGAAAATTCTTTCAAGGAGATTTAAAAGCTTGCCCTGGCTGGTGTAGCTCAGTGGATTGAGTGCAAGCCTGCAAACCAAAGGCCTGTGAGCCAAAGGATTGCCACTTCGATTCCTAGTCAGGGCACATGCCTGGGTTGTGGGTCAGGTCCCCAGTAAGGGGTGCATGAGAGGCAACTACACAGTGATGTTTTCCTCTCTTCCTCCCTTCCCCTTTGTCTAAAAATAAACAAATCTTTAAAAAATAAATTCCACAACTGATTATTATTATTTTTTGCTTTAAATCGTCAAAATTCTTTTAAGGAGGTTTAAAAGCTTGCTTTGGCTGGTTTGGCTCAGTGAATTGAGCACCAGCTTAAAAACTGACAGGTCTCTGGTTCGATTCCAGTCAGGGCACATGCCTGGGTTGCGGGCCAGGTCCCCAGTTGGAGGTGAGTGAGAGGCAACCAATTGATGTATCTCTCAAACATCGATGTTTCTCTCCTCTCTCTTCCTTCCTCCCTCTCTCAAAATAAATAAATAAAATTAAAAAAACCTGACTGGTTACAAACCTCCTTATACTTTTGCCTTAGTGAAAGAGGTTACCCTATGCAAACAGCCTGTAGAGTGTGGATTACACATATTTTTTGCTTTGAACTTTTATCCAGTCTGTACAAAAGGCAAATGAGGAGGGGTCTAGTCAGATATTTCTGGACATTAAGTGAGTTCTAGGGTATAGATTTGGTATTTTGGAAGTTCATAGCTTGGTACCAATTTACTGAATATTTCTGGGCAAGGTTTCACTTGCCACTGGCCTGTGAATCCCTGGGGCATATTGCAGTGGTTAGTACAGTGGTTAAGCAAACTGATGTCATGCTAATTGCCAAAGTTTGGAACTCTTCCATAATTGGAGGCTGCTGGTTTTATTGTCCACTTATTAAATAGCTAAATGTATGAAATTAATCACTGGAAATTCAGTGAAACAGAAAACTTTTAATAATACCCCTGAGTATTCATTGATGGCAAATTCAATTATAGTCATTGGATGATCAATTCAAACTCTTAGGTCAGGTAGATAAAAATCCTGAAGCTTTCAAGCCTGAAATCCGCCACATGCAGAATTTTGTGCTCCACGATTTCACAGTCTAAGCTTCTGTAACATGTTGTAAGAGGAGAAATAAATCATTAGAGGAGGCATGGGAGTTTATGGTAAGTGTTTGAAGTCAGCGGAAAATCTACTTGCAACAAGCAAACCTTTAAAAGTGAGCCAGAGTATAATAGTTACTAGCTCAAGTTGATTGGATTATAGGAATTTTCCTATCTTCTTTCTGCCTCCCCTCCTTTGTTAGTTATTGAAAGTAGGTGTTGAGGGAGGGGGAGAGGACAGAGTGAAATCTTCAAAGGAAGTTTATTTCTTGAGAGTGATAAAGGAGAAGTGGTCTTCTTTTTTTAAAAGATTTTATTTATTTATCTTTAGAGGGGAAGGGAAGAAGAGAGAGAGAGAGAGAGAAAGAGAATATCAATATATGGTTGCCTCTCGTGGGTCCCCTGCAACCCAGGCATGTGCCCTGACTGGGAGTTGAACCTCAGTCCTCTGGTTTGCAGGCCCACACTCAATCCACTGAGCTACATCAGCCAGGGCAGAGCAATGGTCTTCTTATATACCTAAACTTTCCTAACCCTAAACCACATTCCTATATTTAAGATCATTACAAAGAAGGTAATTTTAGTAATCAGGGTTCTCCAGAGAAAGGTAATGAATGGGATCTATCTATCTATCTATCTATCTATCATCTCTCTATCTCTCTATCATTTATGCATGTCTCTATCTATATCTATCTATCATGTAATCTATTGATCAAAATAAATTATATGTATAGGGAAAGAGAAAGAGAGAGAGAGAGAGAAAGAGAGATTTATTTTAAGGAATGGGCTCATGAGATTGTGAGGCCTGGTTAACCTGAAGTTTTGAGAGCAGGCTGGCAGACTGGAAACACTGGCAGGAGTTAGTCTTACAGTAGTGAATCGGAATATAGTATGGAGGCAGAATTCCTTCTTCTGGAAACCTCAGTCTTTTCTTTTAAGGCCTTCCACTGATTGTATTAGGCCTACCCACATTGTGTAGGGTATTCTGCTTTACTCAAAGTCTGCTGATTTAAATGTTTTCACATTTGAAAAAACACCCTTACAACAGTACCTAGGCTGGTATTTGGTCACACAATTAAATACCATGGCTTAGTCAAGTTGACAAAGAAAATGAACCATCACCATAATTACAGGGATAAAATTATTACTACTTTCTAATGAAAATAAAATCAGGTGACTTGCTCAAGTGTACTCAGAGATATGATAGATGTATTCATTAAAGGAGAAGAAGAAGCAGAATCCAAAATTTTAGATATGTCAACTCACAAAATAGGTCTTCACTCAATATTATATATTACTTCAGCAGGAGAGCAATAGAACCGAAGACTAACTTGCTTTGATTTGACACAACTCCTTAGAAACTTGTATATTTTCTTTTCTCCCCAACTTTATTGAGATACAGCTAACAAATAAAAATTGAATATATTTAAGATAAAAGTGTGATGATTTGATGTATGTGTACATTGTGACATGTTTACCACATTCAAAATACTTTTTTATTTTCATGATACGAAATTTAAGCTTAAAGTTAGTATCAGGTCATATGTCTTCAAGTATGCCATTTATTTATATAACAAAAATACTTCTCTTCTATAATAAGTGTGTTTTTGGAATCAGTTCAAGTACAGTTCTAAAGTGCCATGGTAATTACTGATTAAAATAGAAATGGCAAGTAGGCTTAGTTCTGCCATTCTTGGCAGAGAATGACAAAGGTATTGAAAAGGACACAAGCAAAATTACAGAGAATGAAAGGATTAAAAAAATCCAAGGACCAACATTAAAAACGTGCAGATATTTAAATAGAAAACCAGTTACAAATGTCCAAAGCGGAGTTTTTAAAATTTTGTATTTAAAAGTATTTTGTTTTCCTTATTTCATTTCAGGAGAAATTATGAAATACTTGGGTTAAAGAATATCAATCAGCTGAATTATCCCTGCATAATAGGGGAAAACTAGTAAGTTTTACCACCTCATTACCTGCTTTGCCTGCCATGTTTGTTGTGGGCTTGCACATGTGTGCATGTATGCTCATGGTGTTCAGCAAGACCCCATCTTAACCACTTGTCTGAAATGTTACATGAATGTGCGGTGTTTAGAAGTTTAATAGAAGGCCTTTTAACTTATGAGAAGTATTTTAACCTCTCCTTTGTCTTCCAACTCACTGTACTTTTTCATTTTGCTGCTTTCTATGAGGGCACCTATAAATGAACACCACATATACACACATTCTCCAAGATTCTTCAAAATGCCCAGGGTTCTGACTTGTCACCTTTTAGATTTTGCCATAGCACCTGTTTCTTTTTTTCTACTTATTAAAAAAGTCATAGAGTTATGGGGTTTGGGGGTTGGGAGGGATCAGCACTTCCTCCTTTCTCTTTGCATTTGGATCCCCAGCACAGTTTCTGGCTAAGCACTCACACATCTTTATAGAGCAAATGTTAAATACGACACAACCTTCTGAAGAAAGAACAAGTCTCTCCTACTAGCAGATGGTCATTCAGTGTTTGTTTATTTGTTTAAGCAAGGCTGTAATTATTACCACCAAAGAAAGCGTGTGGTCTCTGTGCTCTGAAAGCCGGCATACAGATTAGATCTGTGCCTTTCTGGAGAAGAAATGGAAGACCACAGCTGAGTTACAAGAGCTCTGCTCTCCTGGGCTTCCTTACTCTGTGTCACTCTCTGGGACATAACTCACCATGACTGCTTTCTTGGAACATGTGGGAGAGATGCTGTTGAGTACATGCTCTGTATGCAGAGAAGAGGACACCATTTTAGCTCTTAGCTTAAAAACAGCACTGGCTGCTGTGGCTCAGTGGATTGAGCACCAGCCTAAGGGTCACTGGTGTGAGTCTCAGTCAGAGCACATGCCTGGGTTGCATGCCAGGTTCCAGGTGTGGGGTGTGCAAGAAGCCAGCACATACTGATGTTTCTCTCCCTCTCTTCTAAGTCACTTTCTTTCTTTCTAAAAATGAATAAATAAATAAAATCTTACAAAAAATCAAACAATCCTCCTCTTTAAGACCTCAGAGCATCTTTCTTTCTTTTTTAATTTTATTTTTAAGTTTTATTTATGTATTGTTAGAGAGACAAAGGGAGGTCAAGAAACATCAATGTATATTTGCCTCTTGCACTCCCACTTCTGGGGACCTGGCCTGCAACCCAAGCATGTGCCCTGACTGGGAATTGAACTGGCAACCCTTTGGTTCACAGGCTGGCACTCAATCCACTGAGCCACACCAGGCAGGGTTTCTTTAAAAAAAATATTCATTTATTTATTTAGTTTTAGAGAGGGGAAGGGAGGGATAAAGAGAGGAAGAGAAAGATCAAAGTGTGGTTGCTTCTCATGCACATCCTACTGGGGACCTGACCCACAACCGAGGCATATGCCCCGACTGGGAATTGAACCTACCACACCTTGGTTTGCAGGCCGGCACTCAGTCCACTGAGCCATACCAGCCAGGTTAAAAACTCTTTTGATCCCTTCCTTTCTCTGTTTCTTTGTTTTTTCTCTCTTTCTTCCCTACCTTTCTCTCTCCCTCCCTTCCTTCTTTTCTGGTTCACAATATATTCATAATATGGACTTTTAAAACATTTTTAATTTAATTGTTGTTCAAGTACAGTTTTCTGTCTTTTACTCCCATCCCAGCCCACCCCCCAGGTGCTCCCCACCTATAATATGGTCTATTTACTGAATATATTGTTGACATTCCATGAAAATAGCTTGCAATCTTGGCTGTACATTGGAATCAAAAGGAGCTTTAAAAGTACTCATGGGTCTGGATTAATTGTTTGGAGTGAGGACTGGGCAGCAAAATTTACAACCACCTGCCTCAAGCATTAAAAATCACTGCTTCAATATGTATAGACCTAACTTATTCTTATTAATGGCTACATAATATTGAGGCTATGATAAAACAATTTACCTATTTCTCTATTGATAAACATTTAGTTTATTTTTAGTACCACGGTTTGCTAGAAATATTTAAAACATATAGCCCTAATTGCCAATTTCTTTATTTCTGTGAAATACAGAGTGGGTCAAAACTAGCTTTATACTGATTTGTATGGAAAGTAATACAATAATTGATAAACAATAATATAAGAATAAACTCTACATTTTGCATACTCACAACTGTAAATGTACTTTTGTCCCACCCTGTACAGTCCTAGAAGGGGGATTCCTGGGTTGGAGCTATAAGCATTTAAAATTTTGAGAGGTACTGCCAGATTATCTGCCAAAAACGTCTTAGTAATACCTTCTTCCGGTAGCAGTCTACAGCCTGCGTTCACCTTTGCTGGTCTGAAGAGAGACAAAAGTATTTGGTTGTTTGTTTACTTATTTCTGAAGTTAAGCATCTTTTCATGCATACTTATTTCTCATTTGCATTTTTCCTGATTTGCCTACTTATATTTTCCCCCATGTTTAATTGTCATCTCTCCTTCCTTGCCAAATTTTAAGAGGTCTCTGAATAATAAGATATTGTTCCTTTTTGGTCAGATGGGCTGCAATATTTTCTCTTAGTCTACTATATGTATTTTGAAAACACACATGGCATTATATACATTTTAAATTGTTGAGAATGTGTAAACAAGTTTATCTCAATTTTCATTTTTCATAATATTTCAATATTAGCTGCAAATAGTTCTATTCAAGTTCCACTATATTTGTTCAGATTTCAAAAAAAATGCCATTGGGATTTTGATGAGAAATAGAAAAGCTGCAAGACTGTTATTTTAAATAATGCTGTAATTAATATTTTCTGTTTTTTCCCTTTTTTTCTAAAGATTTTACTTATTTGTTTTCAGAGAGAGGGTAAAGGAGGAAGGAAGAGAGGGAGAGAAACACTGATGTGCAAGAAAATTATCAATTGTTTGCCTCTGGTACACACCCTGGCCTAGGACTGAACCTGCAACCCAGATACATTTCCTGAGCCAAAATTGAACCAGTAACGTCTTGCTATGCAGGATGCTGCCCAACCAATTGAGCCACATTGGTCAGGGCATTGATATTTTCTTGCATTTAGTTTTCTTCATAGTTTGGATACTTAAGAGGATTGCTACAAGCGAAATAACTGAATCAAGAACATCAATATTTCTTATAATTTGTCATAATTAATTCCTGAACTCTGTTGCAGTTTTTAGCCACCTAATCAGTATAGAGAATTAAAGGTAATATAACTTTAGTATTCATACAATAATATGTCTTCAGGGACAAATCGTATTACAAAATTTAAAAAATGATGTGTCTTTAGTCACTTGTTATCTCTATTGTGCAGGAAGGATTGGATTCTTTTTCAGGTTACTTCAGTTCAAATAAAAATATTTTTTGCATACCTATTGTTTGCAAGGAAACATGCTATGTGCTATAAGGAATAAGTCATATGTGGTTATTGCTTTTAAAGGAAATTTCAATTTACTGGAGAGCAAAACCAAATATTTCATTTTCCTTTGAAGGTAAGTTCCAAATAAAAAGGGCAGAGATAGAATTTGCTTGTGTCAGGAAGTTTTCTGAAGGAAGAGCATCTTTGAGACAGACTTGAAAAATGAACAGTACATAAATAGTCATTGATGAGGTGAAAAGAGTATACTTGATTAGAGAGTTTCCTCTGAGCTGAGGAAACAGAATAGATAGAGACAAAGATTTCGGAAAGTAAGTGGAGGTAGTATGGCTGAAGAATGGTAAGTTGTTTGGCTGGAGAAAAGAATGCATGAGAAAAAATGAATGTGCAGCAGACTGTTGCAGGCTTTGAAGGTACATTTAATTTGATAGAAAGAGTCAAACAGGAAATGATTTTTATTAGGAATTGTATTTTGGAATATTAATTTAGTGATATCTGTGGATTAGACTGAAATGAAAAGAGCCAGCTAACTAGTTAGTGGCCAAGGGCTTTGGCAACTTATTTATTCTTAAAAATAAAAGATTTTATTTATTTATTTTAGAGACGGGGGAAGGGAGGGAGAAAGAGAGTGAGAGAAACTTTGGTGTGAGAGATGTCAATTGGTTGCCTGTCCCATGCTCCCAACTGGGAACCTGGCCCACAACCAAGGCATGGGACTTGACTGGGAATTGAACCAGTGACCTTCTGATTTGCAGGCCAAGGATCAATCCACTGAGACAAACGAGCCAGGGTGTATTCTCATAAGACCCACTTATCTCATCTATGAGACAGGCTCATTCATGCCTGTGCCATAATGTAGTTTGGTTAAATAGCATGGTGGATGTAAAGTGCCTGGTATGGCTCCTGATACATGGTGGGTACATAGCAACAATTATTATTAGATTGGTCTTAATTACATAAACTCTAAAATATATATAAATAATTCAGATAGGCATAAAAAATCACTTCAGTTAGTTCCATTCTTGTAATATTAAAGCTAAATTAGTTTTTATTCTCTACCCCCACCCCAAGGTCCTTTGGAAAACTCAGTGGATGGATACATTAAACCAAACAAGAGTGACTGAATTTGTCTTCTTGGGACTTGCTGATAACTGGGTACTGGAGATATTGTTTTTCATAGCATTTACAGCCACGTATGTGCTAACTCTATGGGGGAACATTCTCATCATGGTTACCATAGTCTTTACTGAACGTCTCCATGTCCCCATGTATTTCTTCCTGAGCAATTTGTCATTTATTGACATCTGCCACTCATCTGTCACTGTGCCCAAGATGCTGGAGGGTTTTCTTTTAGAGCGAAAAACCATTTCCTTTGACAACTGCATTGCACAGCTCTTCTTTCTGCATCTCTTTGCCTGTGCTGAGATCTTTCTGCTGACCATTATGGCCTATGATCGGTATGTGGCCATCTGCACTCCACTGCATTACCCCAATGCGATGAACATGAGAGTCTGCACACAGCTGGTCCTTGCGCTCTGGGTGGGGGGCACTGTTCATTCTCTCGTGCAGACTTTCCTGACCATTCGTCTGCCTTACTGTGGCCCTAACGTTATCGACAGCTACTTTTGTGATGTGCCTCCTGTCATCAAGCTAGCCTGTGCAGATACATACCTCACAGGAGTGCTGATGGTGTCCAATAGTGGGACCATCTCCCTCACCTGTTTCCTGGCTTTGGTCACCTCCTACACAGTCATCTTAGTTTCTCTTAGAAAACAGTCTGCTGAAGGGCGCCGAAAAGCCCTGTCTACCTGCTCAGCTCACTTTATGGTGGTCGTCTTCTTCTTTGGACCATGTATCTTCATCTATACTCGACCTGACACCAGCTTCCCCCTGGACAAGGTGGTATCTGTCTTTTACACAGTGGTCACCCCTTTGCTGAATCCCCTCATTTACAGCTTGAGGAATGAGGAAGTAAAAACTGCCATGAAGCATCTCAGACAGAGACAAGTTTTTCTCATGAAAATATGTACATGATGGTCTTGGGATTGCAGATATAATTGTGGCCAAATCTTGAATCAGAGAGCAAAAGTAAAGAAACAAAAACAGGTGAAATGGCAGGTGGTAGGGCAGGTTTTGCATCAGAGAGAGGGACTGTTATCTATTATTTAATGGGGAAAAATAAAAACCCATGGTAGGACATGTAAGGAGAAAGAACTTGGAAACATTTAAAGAAGACTTCTGATTTCACAAATAAAAAAACACAATTTGTGGCATAGACTCATTTTAAAGAACTGGTATAATTGAGAGAGGGCCTATTTTGTTGATTTGTACTGTTCTGTGGGTTATTGACTCTAAGAAGCTATAAATTACTCATGTATATTATACAGTTTAGTGATTTCAATCTTTAAAAAATTTTATTGTTATTCAACTAACTTTGTCCCCACTTTCTTCCCACCATCTCCCCCACCCTATCCATCCCCACTGCCCACATTCAATCCTACTCCTCTTTGGCTTTGTCCCTGGGTCCTTTATATAAGTTCCCTGATGACCCTTCACCTTCTTTCCCCCATCATCCCCCTCCCCCTTCTTTCTGGTTACTTGTTCTCAAATATATTTTCAACATGTTTAAGCCTTTACTTATTTATACTGCTTTGCATTCTTATACTTTTCATAGTAATTTTATTTTGATAACTTCAAGGTTAACTTCAAGGTTGATATATATATATATAAAGTATGCATTTTAAAATAAACCTAATCAAGGTAAAATTTAGTTACATAAAAGACACCAATTTTCATTGTAAATTTTGACAAGTTTTTACAAAGGCATATATACACCCATATAACCACCTCCCTAATCAAGATACAGAACAGTTCCAGGCCCTGGCTGGTGTACCTCAGTGGATTGAGCGCAGGCCTGCGAACCACACGATCGTTTGATTCCCAGTCAGGGCACATGCCTGGGTTGCAGGCCAGTTCCCAGCAGGGGACTCACGAGAGGCAACCACACATTGATGTTTCTCTCTTTCTCTCCTTCCCTTCCCCTCTGAAGATAAATAAATAAAATCTTAGAAAAAAAAGATACAGAACATTTCCAATACTCCACAAAGTTCCTTCACCCCTTCTCAGCCAATCTTTCCATTCCACACAAGCATCCAAGGATCTGATTTTTGCCAGTAAGCATTACATTTGTCTTTTCTAGAGTGGCATTTAAATTATATTGTACAAAATGTACTCTTCTGTTCCTTTACTTTTTGCTCTGCATGCTGTTTCTGAGGTCAGTCTGTGTTTTTGTGGTGTCAGTAGTTTGTTCTTTTTTATTGTTGAGTAACATTTTATTGCCTGGGTATACCACAATTTGTTAATTCATTCCTATATTGATGGACATTTGGGTGGTTCCAGTTTTTTCCTACTTTTTTATTTTTAAATTACAGTCAACATACAATATTATATTAGTTTCAGGTATATAGCTCCTTGTTTGGACATTTATATAATGTAAAAACAAATATTCTTATAATTGATAAAATGTAATCACTCCAAGAAATTTAGTACCTATTTGACACTATCTATAGTTATTGCAACATTGTTGACTATATTTCCTATGCTGTACTTTACATCCCTGTGACTATTCTGTGAATACCAATTTGTACTTCTTTATCCCTTTACCTTTTCCCCCACTCTCCCAGATTCCCCTCCCAAGTGGCCACCATCCTAATGTTCTCCATATCTATGATTCTGCTTCTGTTCTGCTAGTATGCTTAGTTTGATTTTTAGGTTAAATTGTTGATAGTTATATCTTTATTGGCATTTTAATGTTCATAGTTTTGATCTTCTCTTTCTAAATAAGTCCCTTTAACATTTTATATAATAAAGGCTTGGTGATGATGAACTCCTTTAGCTTTACCTTATCTGGGAAGCACTTTATCTGCCCTTCCATTCTAAATGATAGCTTTGTCAGATAGAGTCATCTTCATTGTAGGTCCCTGCTTTTCGTGACTTTTATGAAAAAAAGTCATGAAAAGTCATGAAAAATACTTCTTACCAGTCCCTTCTGGTCTGCAAAGTTTCTTTTGAGAAGTCAGTTGACAGTCTTATAGGAACTCCTTTTTAGGTAATCATCTGCATTTCTCTTGCTGCTTTTAAGATTCTCTATTTTTATCTTTTGGCATTTTAATTATGATGTGCCTTGGTGTGGTCCTCTTTATATCCATCTTGTTTGAAATTCCTTGAATTTAGTGCGTTGAAATTCATATTGAATTTTTAACTAACAGAACTGTAAGATAATAAATTTGTGTATTTTTAAGGTTCTCAATTTGTGGTTTGTTATTAGAGCACGAAAAGGAAATTAATTCAGATCATTTATATGGGATAGTTTTGTCCAATAAGGGAAGCATATGTGCCTTATGAAGGAAAAAAACTACAAAGTTCTGCTGGGAAACCTGGAGTGATAGAGATTTACACATGCTCCTCCATAGGCACAGAAACGTTGTTAAGGGTGGTGGTGGGAGGCTGCGAGACCATAGAGGGAGATAAATGGTGATGAAAGGAGACTTGGGGCGGTAAACACCCAGTATGAAATACAGATTATGGTACATTTACACAATGGAATTTTATGCAGCAGAAAGAAAGAAGGCACTCCTACCCTTTGTAACAGCATGGATGGAAATGGAAGGCATCATGCTGAGTGAAATAAGCCAGGCATTGAAAGACAAATACCATATGATCTCACTTTTAACAGGAAGCTAAACAATAAAACAAACAAGCAAGCAAAATATAACCAAAGACACTGAAATAGAGAACAGGGGGATGGTGACCGGTGGGGGCGGGGAGGGAATTTTAGGGGACAAAGGGGAAGGATTTGCAGGAACTAGTATAAAGGACACATGAACCACAACTAAGGGGGGTGAAAATGGAAGGGAGGTGGGGAGCACTGAGGGGGGTGGGCTGGGATGGGAGTAAGAGACAGAAAACTGTACTTGAACAACAATGAAATAAAAAAAGGGAATACAGATTATGGGTTACAGAATTGTATGCTTGAAACCTATATAATTTTATTAACCAATGTCACCCGAATAAATTTGATAAAAATAAATAAAATTTTATTAAGATATTAAAAACAGTGTTAATACAATGGACCTTCTTAAACAATTTATAATTTAATATACTTGTAAGAAAGCACAAGATTTTTTGAATAAGTTTTTCAGTAATATATAAAGTTCATTTGAAGAAATAAACAGGTGAAACTGGTTAAGAAGATATGTGGATTTACATAATTTTTGAGCTGTTGATTTACTGAATTAACTAGTATCACTCATTAAACTAAAATGTATCAGTTTATGGTGGAATGGGCAAGTCTATATCAAGAAGAGTGCGTGACACATCGCTTAGTAAAGAGGATGATGATGTACTGTGGCCAAAGAGAGTAGGATCAGATCCCATTACACGTGGTCAGAGAGCTGCCATATAAAGTTAATATAACACCAGCTTTAATGAGGCAACAAAATGGTATAGAGCACAGTTAATACTAGAAATATATCAAATCTTTCTTTGCTTATTCTGAAAGAAGTTGAGAATTGATTGGGGCTTTTGGGTCACTATTCTACCAAGTTCTGTTAACTTGTAGAAATAATGCTTGTGAGCACTCTGGAGAACTGGACATCTGCATATACAACAGAGAATGAGTGACTCACTAACTCTGGCTAAGAGGTAATAAACAGTTGAAATGTCAGAAAGTACTCAAAAGGGTGAAAAAATAGAGGTGGTTTATTAAATAAACCAGAAGATGTTCATAAAAATGTCTAAATACCATTGCTTAAAAATTGATAGATAAGTGCAGCATGTCAACCCCTTATAATTTTTATATGAAATCAAAGTCAAAATCAGAGTTTTATATATTCATGTTAAAATGAAGCCAAGATATCACTGTTATACACACTTGAAAAACTTAGAAAAATGAAATAATTGTGCCTTTACTTCTGGACTTTTATACTGATGGATTTTTGTATCCATTAGTATCTTTTATGCAGAAATAAATCACCAACACTTTATTTGTTTATTTGTATTATGGCAATATTAGTTACTCTATTGCACAGAAGATGGTCGTAGCCAGAGGAATTTGTATAACTGTTGAAGAGAAAGTTGCAGAACAGATTTTTATATGGATAATGATCCCTGTCTCTCCTTTAAAATAAGTGAACGAGAGAACCAAGAGTCAAGATATTTCCATGTTCTTCTTCTATTCATTCAGCCAGTAGCTAAGCACACTTTATTTTTTCTGAGTCTTAAAAGCTTTTTGTGTGAAAAGGAAACTAAGTGTTCTATTTTACCTCCCCAGAGAGCAGTGAGGACTAATGCAAAGGGAAATGGGCAGTATTAGAAATTTGCTTGCAACTATGGAAAACAAACAAGCAGGACATTGTCATTCTATGGTAGTTTAACCAGCAGCCACTGTGAGGACTGCCACAAAGCATCATCTTGTCTGCCCCATTGCACGTGTGACTCTGCATGGCTGATTCCTGAACAAAGTGGTTCTATCTGGGCTCTTCGAGAGGCTGTGTGTTGTATTGCCTGCCATTGCCTCTAACTAAAGTATTTCATACAGATTCTCTAATTCAGGTCAGTATTCCACCAACAAGTTCCAATGGATGTAGCTTTATCCTATGCAAATAATCATCTTTGGGAGACTACACCCTTAATTTTAAAATTTGTGTATTGGAAGTTAACTTGTGCTACCCAGAAACCCTCAAGGATGCTTTTCTAACCATGTCTCTGTACAACTGGAATGGTTTGCATGGCATGACTTTCCTTCCTAACACATTCCCTGGCAAAAGTACTATAAAATATGAAATGGGTCTTGTGACTCACAGGTTTATTAATCATAGGCTTATTGTGAACACCTTCACTGACTGCTGAGGGAATCTCAGCTGCATCTAAGCATGCCGTTCTCTCTGAGTGAGTTAGAGTGAGCGGTTGGATCCCAATATGTCCTGTGTTTGGTATATGGTATGCGAGACACTGCCGCCTGGACTAGCCTTTTCACATCTCCTATTGACCCAGTATATTTAGTGCTCTTAGAGCACTTTCCACAATGTTGCAATGTGTGTTCCTACAGGTAGATTGAATATACTGGATTATAGGCTATGTTTTATTCTATTTGGTATTTTCTTCCAGAAATTAATACAAGACTCGGTGACTATTAAGTGTTTAGTAATAAATGCTTAGTTGGAAGAATTCTCTACATAATAACTGGAATACTTTCATTAGAACATAAGTTACATCATGCCTTTTCTGTACTCAAACCATTTTGGTGACTTCCAACTGTACTGAAATAGATTCTAAACATCTTGAGAGGACAGGAGAGTGTGTTTATACCTCTCCAGTATTGTCTCTCACCATTCGCTGCCTCCCAGTCTGAGCTGCAACCACATTGGTCTTCCAGTTCTGGAACCAAGCCAAGATCTTTCACAGCATAGGTCTTCACACCTGTGATTTCCTCTGCCTAGAATGTTCATCACCTCTCTGTTCTTATGGTTAGCTGCTTTTCATCTTTCAGACCTTAGCTGAAAGATCATTTCCTTAGAGAGGTGCTTCTTGACCAAGTCCTATAAAGAAAGTCTCTCCTTTAACTCTCTGACAGCATCCTGCTATCCCCTTTCTCAGCATTTGTCACCATCTGTAATTAAATTTTATTTATATTTTTGTTTTCTATATTTATGAGACTCTAAACTACATGAAGAAGGATGTATATGTATGTTTTATTTATGACTATAAACCTAGTACTTAGTACATAATAGATGATCGGTAAATATTTGTCAAATGAAAGAATAATAAGACATCCCTATTTCATTGCTCTGAGAGCAGACTTTTCGTGAACACTGGAGGATATCAATAATTTCAGTGGTTCACCACTGAAGTCACCAAAGTCATATGCAAACTCAGTTTGCCTGATTTGCCAGTGTTTGCTAGGCTGTTTAGGAAAGTTTCTGAATGACTGATGTAGGCAAGTGCTGCCTAGAAATCTGAAGGTTTCTTTAGACTTCAGTTATTTCCCTAAGACAAAATAAGGGAGAGATGACATAGTAAAATAAAAGTAGCATGAGTTTTTGTTGATACTGTTAGCCTAACATCCTGCTTCCATCACACCCTACCTGTTGACCTTGAACATGCTATTAGCTTTCTTTCAGCTGTGATTCCTTCATGTATAAATAAGTATAATACCTATCTCACAGGGCTATTGTGAGAATAAAGTAAGTGCAGAGTGCCTAAAACAATTTCCAGCATATGAAAAATGTTAAAAATCATAGCTTTGATATGATTGTCAAATGTTGGGCCAGGAGATAATGTTATAAATGTTACATAGTCATGTGTCATTTAACAACGGGGATACATTCTGAAAAATTCATTGTTAGGTGATTTCATCATGCAAACATCACAGAGTACACTTGCACAAACACGGATGGTGCAGCCTCCTTACACATCTCGGCTCTGTGGTACAGGCTACCGCTCCCAGGCTACAAACCTGTATACAGGTTATTGTACTGAAAACTATAAACACAATGGTATTTTTGTATTTAAACATATCTAAACATAAAAAAGGTACCGTAAAATATGCTTAAAAAGATAAAAGAATGGTACTACTGTATCAGGCACTTGCCCACGAATGGAGCTTGCAGGACCAGACGTTGTTCTGTGTAAGTCAGTAAGTGAGTGGTGTGTGAAGGTGAAGGACATTACTGCTTCGACTACTGTGAATTTTGTAAGCACTGTCCCATAAGCCTCCCCTGCTTCCTTCTCAAAGGGTCTGAAATTGAACATTAAAGCTGTCAATGCTGCTCCATGAACAGGGATGTGGGCTGCATTGGAGATACTGAGGAGAAACTGTCTGGATAAAGCATAGATCACCATAACAACAGTCTCTGTCGGGAGAGAGTGAAAGGTGGCCTGGGGATCACTAGGAGTAAGAAATCAAGACGGAGAGATGAAGGAACACAGGCACTGTCATGGCAGTGTGGTTTTTACTATTACAGGCTGGTGCAGGGTCATATTAAGGAACTTTGTGTCATTCATAAAGAAAGAGGGTGTTTAACACAGAGAGGCTGTAGAACTGAGGAGTCAGTAATTTGACTATGGAAATTTGCTTTCTGTTACTTTGAGCCTATCTAGCACAAAAGGCCCTTTCTGGCATTGACTTGATGAAAGAAATAAAATTAATGTACTCTTTGCAGAATTGTAACCTAAAATATTTCTGGAATCTGGGACAGGCTGGCTGCACCCTATCACAGAGTGCTTTCACTAGAGTGGCAGTGATACTTGACACTTGGTAAGGTAGTTGCCGTGGACCTGTGTGTCGTACAGGACCTGAGTTCCTCAGTGAAGACTCTACAGCAATGTGCTCTGAAGACCATCAAGCTGGCTCTATGGGGCTGTAGTGCCCTCTGAATATTTAGTGTTGGGGGACAGCACCTCTGGGCTGAACCGGGTCAGTGGCTGACTGATTGGGATGTAATCTGTGCTCTCAAAAGTGAGGTGCTGTGAGTGAGGGAATCTATTACCAAACCCCACAGTACTGCTTCCATCAGAGAAGAAAAGCCTTCCTGAACCACATACCTTCCATTTTTTAGGGGAAACTGTAATCTTATGGGACCACTGTTGTATGCAGTCCATCATCCACCCAAGGGTTGCTTGCTATGTGGCACATCACAGTAATCTGATCAATGTGGTAAGAACCTTATCCTTAGTCAGGCATTTTTAAAATGGAGCACAAAACGTCTTATGGACATAGACATTTTTATTTTGTTTCTTCCCTCTCCTTTTTACACATTAACTTGTTCAAGGCATTCTTCATGTCTTTATTCCTTAGGGTGTAGATGATGGGATTCAGCAGGGGGGTGACGGCAGTGAAAAACATAGAGAACACCTTGTCCTCTGGGAGGCTGATGGATGGACGAGAATAAATGAAGATGCAATGTCCTAGGAATAGTGTGACTACGGTGAGGTGGGCTGCACAGGTAGACAGGGCTTTCCACCTGCCCTTGTGGACCTGCTGCCTCAGACTCACCAGGATGACGGTGTAGGACACCACGAGAACCACAAAACAGACCACGGAAATAAGCCCACTGTTGGAGATGATGAGAATCTCAATGATGTGGGTATCAGTGCAGGCCAGTTTGACCACCTGAGGTACATCACAGAAGAAGTTGTCAATCTCATCAGGCCCACAGTAGGGCAGCCTGATGGTGAGGGAGATCAGGGCTATGGAGTGAATGGTCCCCCCTGTCCAGAGGGTCACAGCCAGCAGCACACATACCTTCCAGTTTATCACTGTCATGTACTGCAGGGGTTTGCAAATGGCCACATAGCGATCATAGGCCATGACAGTGAGGAGAAAGATCTCTGTGCAGGCAAATAGGTGCAGGAAGAACATCTGAGTTACACAGGCATCAAAGGAGATGAGCTTCTTCTCTGACCAGGTATCTATCAGCATCTTGGGGACAGTGACCGTGGAGTGGCAGACATCAATAAAGGACAGGTTGCTGAGGAAGAAATACATGGGGGTGTGGAGCCTGCGGTCATAGGTAATAGTTATGACAACGAGGATGTTCCCAATCAGTGTCAGGACATAGAGAATGAGGACTATGACAAACATGGCCACCTGCACCTTCTGATTTACAAATAAACCTTGAAGCTGAAAATATGTCACTAGAGTAGTTTGATTGGGCAGGCCAGCCTGTTGCATTTCTTAGTTGGACTCCTGTCAAGAATTAAAAAAAATAGATCTGAATCAATTATTTGGTCATTTAATTTCTTTTATGCCCATGACTTCCCTCTGCATCTAGAATTTATGGTAAAGTATCTTATTTTAAAACCCCATTCAGCATCTTAAGTCATGCTGGACTTAAGTAAATGCTAAGTATTTACTTAAGTAAGTATTTGCATATAGTAAATGCTAAGTGCACACTTCTTTTTGAATAACAGAATGGAGAATCTTGATTTACAAAGATATATAAAGCAACCTTGGACAGGAAGACAGAGAACAAGTTATTTCTCCTTCACTATTGTGAGATATCAGTGCTTGGATTTAAGTTATAGATTTTTACAGGACAAGAAATTATGTTGGTGGGATTGCAGACTGATACAACCACTATGGAAAACAGTATGGAATTTTCTCAGAAAACTAAAAATGGACCTGCCTTTTGACCCAGCAATTCCACTGCTGGGATTATATCCTAAGAACCCTGAAATACCAATCCAAAAGAACCCTTGCACCCCGATGCTCATAGCAGCACAATTTATGATAGCCAAGAGTTAGAAGCATCCTAGATGCCCATCGGTAAATGACTGGATCAAAAAAGTATGGTACATATACACAATGGGATTCTATGCAGCAGAAAGAAAGAAGGAGCTCCTACCCTTTGCAACAGCATAGATGGAACTGGAAAGCATTATGCTGAGTGAAATAAGCCAGGTGTTGAAAGACAAATACCATATGATCTCACCTTTAGCAGGAACCTAAACAAAACAAGCAAGCAAAATATAACCAAAGACACTGAAATTCAGAACAGGCTGTCAGGGACCAGAGGGGAGAGGGGAGAGAATTCAGGGGAAAAGGGGAAGGATTCACAGAAACTAGTATAAAGGACACATGGAGAACAACTAAAGGGGGTGGAAATAGGAGGGAGGTGGGGAGCACAGGGCGGTGGGTTGAAAGACAAATACCATCCAGTGGGTGGTGGGTTGGAATGGGAGTGGGGGATGGAAAACTGTACTTGAACAATAATTAAATTTTAAAAAATTAAAAAAAAAGAAATTAAAATTCCCTTTACTCCAAGTAAGTAATTTGTGCAAGGTCACATAAATATTGGCCTTGAGCACACTTTTCTTTACAATCCTGTGCCTACATTTTCTACTAGCCCTAATTACTTGCTACCCTCTTGGCTCTGTCAGGATGCCCTGAGACAGCAATTTCAGTGATCTAGTTTTCAGAAGACAGAAGTTTTTCTCCAAGCTACTGGCCAACTGGCAATGTGGCTGGGCATTTTGAAAACAATTCTGCAGAGGAACATAGATAAAATCCTGGAAACCTTGAAAACTCTGGAGAGGGTGAGGAAGGCTTGCTTTTCTCCCACCCTTCAGATGAGGATTGACTTACTCATCCTTAAGTTGGAGGTCAAGTTTCAGGTCCAATAGCATCACTGTCTTGAGTATATCCTCAGATCTTTATCCTCAGATGTTTAAAAAATCTGGTTCTGTTGCTTGGCCACAAGTAAAACAAAAGTAGTTGTTTTCTTTTCTTTTATATTCATCTATCTTTGACTCAAGGCTCATTATTTTTAATAAGAAATATATATGTGTATATAGTATAGATCACAACATCTTAGCCCTTAAATGGACTTGAGAATTTACCAAATCTATTTTTTAGATTTTATTTATTTATTTTTAGGGAGGGGGAACGCAAGGAGAAAGAGAGGGAATGAAACATCAATGTGTTGTTGCCTCTTGTGCTCTGCTATTGGGGACCTGGCCCATAATCCAGGCATGTGCCCTGACTGGAAATTGAACCAGTTACACTTTGGTTTGCAGGCCCACACTCAATCCACTGAGCTACACCAGCCAGGGCTCTATTTTTTTTTTTTTTAATTTTACAAATAGAGAAAATGAGGCACAGAGAGGTAAAGCAACTGGCCCAAGTTCACAGAGAATTGGAATAATAGCTGGGTTTAAAGCTCAGGTCTCCTAATTCCTAGTCCAGGCTTTCTCCACTCTACCAGTACTCTTACCTGCCTTTTGGTGGTGATAGGCATAATTGAGGTGTTAAGTAAAGTGGGTCTGTGACCTCCCACTTCCTTTCCTGGATGTCCTGGGCAGCTTGGGTGGGCGTCTGTGGGGAGCCTCTCTTATGTAGCTTGCCTCCTCCATGCTGCTGCCTTGATGCACGGTCTTTCAGGGGTGGTCCACCCAAGCAGGCTACCCGTGTTTGTTCCTTGGGTCCTATCATCTGGTGCTACCTTCTTCCCATCTTTATCATGACTCATGTTTTATATCTTCTCTCAAGACACAGATATCAAGTCTACATATAAATAAATCAACTCCACATTGCTTATGAAAAAAGACAACACTTCTCTTCCGCTCCTAGTTCTCCCTTTCTTCTCAAATATTTCCTGTATTTCATCATCCCAAACTTCTGCAGACAATGGCCCTTGTTGCTCATATTAGGAGAAAGACTAATGGTAGTGTAATATCAGTGAACTAGAAAAGGTTCTAGTTCTTTGTCTGTGACAAAGAAGGAATTTGGGGGAAAGGAGAACTCTTTCAGTTAACCAGTTAAACTCATGGTGTCCAGTGTTTAGTTTCATATTTATAGTAACAGTTAATGTGAAGTATTGATTAATTCTGCCATTTAAACATTTTTCCTAGTGTGTCCACCTAAATCTGTTGCTCCAGAGAACACTTTTAAATATTTAATGATTTACATCTGTTACCTTTGTAATATATAAAGTTCCAATAAGAATGAGTACAAAATTGAAAGCTGAAAAACTGACCAAGAATGGAGCCATGGCTTTGTAATCCAATATGAGAAATTCTAGTTGCACAGATAGGAAAGGGTATGAAGAGTGAGAAGTAGGTCTGACATAAAGACTTTTGTTCTATTATCATAATTTTTTCTATTTCTGTGGAACCATGGAAAAATACTTTGATAAAGGGAGGTGTGTCCAACTGCAATAGAAATTTGGTGTTAGTTTATGTCGAGAATATTGTGCAGAAACAGAAAACCTAGTGTCTCTCTCATATTTGTCAGAAAATGGGGGAAAACAGGAGCAAAAACATAATAAAACTAAAATGTCTTTAAAACTCACCATGAGTTGTTCCTGATGCTTCAGCACCTCCAAAGGAAAGTGAACTGTCACAATCTCATAGCTTAAATTCAAGAGTATTATTTTCCAGTAGAAATAGCAATTTATTTAAAGTTGGACAAATCAAATACCCCCACTTACCTTGATTTTTCTATAAAGAAGGTCAAAGTCCTTGAAGTTCCTTTTGGTCTTGTTCACAATTTTTGTAATAAGTCACAGTAGCTATATTTGGTGATATTTTACCAGAGGTACTTCAGGGTTTTTGCAAAAACCACATCTTTGTACCTATATTATTGTCAGAGTTTTTTTCCAATATGTGGAGTATGTAACTGTGCACTAAGCTTTTTTAGATTTGGTTTCCAGTGAATTTCCCAATGTGGTATAGGAAGGGTTTATTTTTTGTACTTTGTTAGACTGCTGTGACGAGTAGAAAGGATGAAAAGCCACTACCAAACACTTTTGCAGGCCATGCTAGTTTACCAGGACACTTCAAATGCCAAACTTGAACAAATTGATTAGGACCAATGCAGCTGCAGCACTGGTATTTTTCTGCTGAATTATATAGGCTTTGTGTCCTTGGGAACTTTCAAGCAATGACATCAGCTTGCCTTAGTAACTAGGTAGAAAAAGTAAATTCTATGGGGACTGCAGTTATAGACTTTGCAAATATCATTAAGGAAAAGTAATGAAAAAGTGAGACTTTGACATCTAAATCTTTAGGATGCATTTGCATGTGATTAAATAAACTATAATTTAGTGACTGTTAACTATGTATTAAGTATAAGGTTAGGGGGTTTCATGTTTTCTTTTTTTAATTCAAATAAAAACACAGAGATGAGAGAAGGTTAATGGAGTTAAGACTTTAATCATTTTCCTGCCAGAGAGGACAAATGTTTGGACTCTAGAGTTAGATTGTCTAACTGGGAATTTCAGTGTCCTAGATATGTAAATTTTAGCAATTTATTTAGCTTCTTTGGGCCTCAGTTTTCTTACCCATAAAACATGAATGAAACTGGTAAAAATTTTAGAACTCTTTGCAAAGCGTGTGGCACTTAGTCAATGTGTTATGGTATTAATATAATTTTGTAACATGCATTCAAACAAGCAAGCAAGCGAACAAACAAGCCACCACCAACTACCAGCTGACTTTTTTAGCATCACTTATTCATTATTTTGGATAACCATGAAAATGTAGAACTTCATGTGTGAATGCCCCTTGCACTTTCTCTGTTTAGATATATGAGTTCATTGTTTTAAGTTTGTGAGAGAACTCAAAGGAGAGAGATGGAGATTATGCTTTGAGTTCAAATTACTGTACTGAATAGTTCTGTGGAGTGATTAGGATATTCTAAACAGAGGGTGTAGAGCTGGAAGCAAGTCTCATAGCTGATTCTTCTCCATGTGACAGTAGGGAGAAGGAAGATGGTAATAGAGGAAAAGAATCAGAAGTTGCCAAAAGGTCTTGCTCCCAGGACTCTGCTTTAGGTTCCTATTCCCTCAGTTTTCTTTTTGGGTTTATTATCATTGATCAGCAGAGGCTAACACTTCAAAAATATATTTTATGGATTATGATATTACAGGTGTCCCATTTTCCCTCCTTAATTCCCCTCCACACCCCCTCATACCATCATTACCCCTGCCCTTCATTCATGTCCATGGGTCGTACACATAAGTCCTTTGGCTTCTACATTTCCTATTCTTAACTTCCTCCTGTCTATCTGCAGCTACCAGTTATGCCTCTTATTCCCTGTGCCTTTTCCCCCATTCTCCCCTCCCTCTCCCTGCTCATAACCCTCTATGTGATCTACATTTCTGTGATTCTGTTTCTGTTCTAGTTGTTTGTTTTAGTTTTAGCCTTTTTAGATTCAGTTGTTGATAGTTCTGAGTTGTCATTTCACTGTTCACATTTTTGATCCTCTTCTTTTTCTTAGATAAGTTTCTTCAACATTTCATGTAATAAGGACTTGGTGATGATGAACTCCTTAATCATCACTCCTTGATGATGATTTTTCTGATAGAGTAATCTTGGATGTAGGTCCTCACCTCTCATGACTTTGAATACTTCTTTCCAACCCCTTCTTGCCTATAAGGTTTCTTTTGAGAAATCAGCTGATAGTCTTATGAGAACTCCTTTGTAGATAACTGTTTCCTTTCTCTTACTTCTTTTAAGATTCTCTCCTTATCTTTAATCTTGGGTAATGGCATGATGATGTGCCTTGGTATGTTCTTCTTTGGGTCCAACTTTTTGGGGACTCTCTGAGCTTCCTGGACTTTCTGACAGTCTATTTCCTTTGCCACATTGGGGAAGTTCTTTTTCATTATGTTGTCAAATAAGTTTTCAATTTCTTGCTCTTCCTCTTCTCCTTCTGGTACTCTTCTCATTTAGATGTTGGAATGTTTAAAGATATCCTGAAGGTTCCTAAGCCTCTCCTCATTTTTTTGAATTAGTGTTTCTTCATTCAGTTCAAGTTGAACGTTTATTTCTTCCTTCTGGTGCAAACCATTGATTTGAGTCTTGGTTTCCTTCCTGTCACTGTTGGTTCACTGTACATTTTCCTTTGTTTCATTTTTCACAGCTTTCACTTTTTCCTTCGTTTTGCTACCATACTCAACCATTTCTGTGACTATCCTGATTACCAGTATTTTGAACCCTGCATCTTATAGGTTGGCTATCTCTTCATTGCTTAGTTTTATTTTTTTTTCTGGAGCTGTGATCTGTTCCTTCATATATTTTTTTGTTTCAGCAGGCTTGTTTTGTAGTAAGTGGCGGAGCCTTAGCTATTTGCCAGGGCAGAGCACCCACATTGCTGTGTTTGGTGCTGTATGTGTGTGAGGTGTCTGAGAGGGAACGATGCCACTTGCCCAGCTATCTACCAGCTTTCAGTCACTTTCTCCCCTTCCCATGAGCAAATTGGGACCTTCTGGTGTGTATTCCTGGGTGGGTGGGTTTGATTCTATGACCCTGTGGGTCTCTCCAACAAACTCTGCTATAAGACTGGACTTTCTCCTGCCTCCTCAATGCCACAGGTTTTTACAGCCAGAGTTTTTGAGGCTGTATTTCCATGCACTGGAATCCTGGGTTGCATGGTTTGTTTCTCTCTGCAGTTATTTCTCCTCGTTCATCTGCATGCAAGTGGAGGGACACCCATTCCTCCAGCCTCTGCCTCGACAGCCCTGTCCTCCAGCTGCTGCCTTGCCACAAGTCCTCTCTGCCCTGGCTGCCCATCTTCACTCCTCTTACTGGTCTGGATTACTGTTCCTTCTTTAACACTTTGGTTGTTAGACTTCCACACAGTTCAATTTTCTGGCAGTTCTGGGTATTTATTTTGTTTTAAATTTATTGTCTTTCTTTTGGTTTTGTGAGGAGGCCAAGTATATCTACCTACACCTCCATCTTGGCTGGACATCTGCATGATCTTTTTGATGCATTGCTGTATTCTGTTCACTAACATCTTGTTGCGGAGCTTATTACCTGTGTTCATAAGAAATATTGTCCTAGAATTTTCTTTCTTTTTAGTGTCTTTATCTGGTTTTGGAATTAAGATATTGATTACCTTGTCAAATGAGCTGAGGAGGCTTTCCTCCTTTTCAATATTATGAAACAGTTTGAGAAGGAAAAGTACTAGTTCTTGGTAAAATTCACCTGTGAAGCCATCCAGTCCAGGGCTTTTGTAAGTTGGGATTGTTTTGATTAGTGCTTCAATTTCACTGGGTGTCATCAGTGTATTCATATTCTATGATTCTTCCTGATTTAGTATTGGAAGGTTGTGCATTTCTAGGAATTTACCCATTTCAACCAGGTTGTCCAATTTGTTGGCATAGGGTTAATCATAATATTTTCTTTAATTCTGTGTATTTCTATGCTGTTAGCTGTTATTTTTCTTATTTCATTTCTAATTTTAATTATTTGGGTCCTTTGTCTTTTTTCTTGATGAATTTGGTTAAAGGTTTGTCAATCTTGTTTACCTTTTTGAAAAACTAGTTCTTGGATCCATTGCTGTTTTGTATCATTTTAAGACTCCATTTAAGTTATTTCTGCTCTGAATTTATTATTTTTATAACTTTTGACCATAACTTTACATAGGCAATTCTACATTTTCCATACTCAATTTACTTTCTTCTCCTCCATGGTGATTGTTTTACATTGCCTTTACTCAAATTCTTAGTAGCTCCTGCTTTCTTAGGTGCAGCTAAAGACTTGTTTAATCATCCACAGATTTGCATTTAGACCTGTAAACTCTGCCCATTCTTATAATGGACATCCTCTTATATCTAAGGCCAACTCTTCCATTTGTACTTTGAATGCCATCCTTTGTTTGTTTTGGGTGTTTTTTTTTCTTGTCTCTCAAGGACTTTGCTTCTGCTATTGTCTGTCATCTGCATAATCAATTTTCTGCCAGCGTTGAATAATTACTTCCAGGACTACAAACATGCAGTAATAACTCCAGTACTGAAAAGCCGTTCTTTGACTCCACATTTCTCTTCAACCAGCACATAACTTAATTTCTTTGTTCTTCCTTAGAGCAAAATTTTCAGAAGAATAACCTATGCTCCATACCCTTTCTCCATACCTTTCCTTATGTATTTCTCCCATCTCACCATTCCTGAGGTACTTCCTTTTATAATAAACCAGTAATTTAGTAAGTAATATATTTATTGAGTTTTGTGAGCTGCTCTAGCAAATTAATGAAGGCCAAGTTGTGTGTGTGTGGTGGAGGGCAGTCATGAGAATCTGTGATTTATAGGCTGTTAGTCAATAGTGTAAGTAACAACCAGAACTTTCAAGTGGCATAGGAAGTCCAAGGAAAGGGTTGGTGGAACTTCCAATCTATAGCTGGTGGGTCAGAAGAACACATGATAATCTGGGTTTGGTCTTTTGCCTGACATCTGAAGTGGTAGAGATGGTGAGGTGGGAAGGTCTTGTAGAACTGAACCCTTAACCTGTGAATCTGACACTATCTCCAGGTAAGTAGTGTCAGAACTGAGCTGAATCATAGGATAGGCAGCTGGTGTCCTGACCATTGTTTGTTAGTGTGGAGAACCGCCCCCATCTCCTCACTGAAATTTGTGATCAGAACACCTGTATAGGACCTTTATGCATTGATAAGGAGGATAGAAATTGGCCACCTGGGAGGCAAGAGTAGGAAGGAGAGTCTACATTTTTTAAATACTTTTGGAGTTTTGAACCACATAACAATTACTCATATTTTTAAAGCATGAGTTTTATTTTATGTTTTTCAATGTCTAGCTCTAGGTTGTAGGTGAAAATGAAGTTGTTGTTAAATGAATGGGTAATTTAAAGGAAACAGAAAAGCAAAAATAACTTCCGCCAAGATGGAAGCATAGGTGGAAACACTGTGCCTTCTCCCACAACCAAGTTTGAATACAACAAAGGTTTGGAGAACAAAGACATGGCCAAAGGACAGAAAATTGAATTATATGGAAGTCCAACTACTTCTAACCATGCAATCGGGATGGTAAGAGGGGCGGAGCCAGCAGCGGAACAGGGTTGGGCAGGACAGATCCCCCGACCTAGGTGCGCAAGCGGTCTGGACCCAGTCAGGGTGTGGGGCAGACTGCCCGCGGTGGCACATTCGAGCACAGTGAGACGGACCACACAGGCCCCAGGGGGCGAGGGCTGACGGCGGTGGCACACTCGCATGTAGTGGGACGAAACGCGTGGGCCTGGTGACGGTGGCAGCTGCGGCACCTGTAGCTGCAGTGGTGGGAGCTGGCAGGCAGCAGACAGCCGACGGGACGCCATTGTTCCTCTTTGACCCTGCCCCCACATAGAACGTCACAATCCAGCAACTTAGTTGCCCTGCTCTAGTGAACACCTAGGGCTCCAATCCTGCTATGGAACAGGCATGAACAGCCCAAAAGATGGCGCAAGAACTCAAAGTCCCAGAGTCAATAACTCTCAGCGACCAAGAAATTGCCAGCCTCTCAGAAGCACAATTCAAAACACTATTTATCAGGATGCTCACAGAACTGGTTGATTATAGTCACAAATTAGAGGAACATATGAAGGCTAAACTAATTGAAATGAAGGGAGATGTCCAGGAAACCAATAGTGATGGAAAGGAAACTGGGACTCAAGTCAATGGAATGGCCCAGAAGGAAGAAGAAAACATCCAACCAGAAAGGAATGAAGAAATGAGACTTCAGAAAAATGAGGAGAGGCTTAGGAACCTCCAGGACATCTTTAAACGTTCCAACATCCGGATTATAGGGGTACCAGAAGGGGGAAAGAAACAGCCACGAGTGGAACACTTATTTGAACAAATAATAAAGGAGAACTTCCCCAGTCTGGCAAAGGAAATAGACTTCCAGGAAATCCAGGAAGCTCAGAGAGTCCCAAAGAAGTTGGACCCAAGAAGGAACACACCAAGGCACATCATAATTACATTAGCCAAGA